>NW_022111312.1:17882048-17887771 GCF_000313985.2 Echinops telfairi
TGTGATTTGGTAAAGATGGTATGTGGTTTAGATCTATCAATAAGGCATTTAAAGGATTCTACGTCCATGACAAAAAGGTAGTTTGTTTTAATGTAGAGCTCAAAGTTGTACAGAATCAAGACCAACAGCAAGAACTTGAGAGAGATCTATGAATGCATGTTTTGTACATTTAATATTAATTGAAGGTGAGAATTTGATACACTAGGGTAACAGCTTCATTTTTCTGATTTTTAAGTTCTTAGACGGTTAAAAAAGATTCAAGCGGGGACACGAGCTTTGGATGGCCCCTCCTCCGTGTTTGGTAATGCAAGCAAAGGCTAAAATGGTCCTTCCATTAATGTGAAATCTAGAATGCAGAAGAACTTGGCTCAGTTTAAACCTGTGTCTTGGCAGGGTAATCCAAATTCCGTTTGTTTTTCTAGCCTACTCCATCATTGAATAAAGCACAGGCACCTTTCAGAGCTAGTCTAGTCTGGAGATGATCATTTCTCATCAGGTGGTTACTCCTGACCTAAAAGAAAGTAGGAAATGGAGGAGAGGGTATAGAGGTAAACTCTCAATTGGCAGGAAGTGTGTATATTCAAGGCCATATTCTGAAAGACGTGGAAACAAATTGTGGAACCGTGTGTTCGCACATTAACATTTTATGTGTCACCTCGGGGAATACATATATGGCATTTAGATTCTGACCCCCATGTAGCAGGCTGCTTCCTTGTACCTGTTTGGTATAAGAGCTTTCTGCTCCAAAAATAGTGCTTATATTTAACGGGTTTTCTGAATCACATCTGAAGTATCAGAGTACTGTAGGAAATAACTCGTTTGTAAAGATAGCCTTTTGAGGCGTGCATTTTGTACTCAGTTCATACAAACAATAGAGGCTAGCCCATGACTTGGGGAAAACCTTGAATTAAGCCTTACACATTACCCCTCAGACCATAATAGCATTTTCTAGAGCTAAAAAGTCATTGGTTAAGATTTGTAGAAATAAAGTATTGCTAAAAAGCAGTTTAATTTTGAGTTTGTGCCATACAGATTCAAAAGTCAAAGGCTGTTTATGGTCAGTGTATGTTACGTTACAGTATTAGGTAGTCGGAGTAGGGCTAACGATGTTTATTTTCATGAATTCTACCAATTTGAAAGTGAAATCTCATGAAGGAGCAGAAACTTCCTAAATTAAACTTTGAGAGGACTGATAACCCTAGGCTGACGTGTACACCTGAAATCACTTGATTTCTTGTATAAAACTGCATCATGTTAACGATCTAGGACCACAATGGGGTGCCAGGCTCTTACCACCATGACTTTATGTTCTCTGGGGGAACCCAGAAGAATACCAAATGTGCCCCTCCACCCCCCAGCATCTAACCCAAGGCTTAAGATGTTCATAACTACCTTGAACGTTGCTGTTAGGGCAAAGAGCTGCATCCCCAAAGCAGACCTGGCTGCATCCAGTCTTTCCTCCAGGTCCTTATGTGCACAGGCCTCTGCTGCCTCCCAGCGCTGGGGTGGGCACCAGGCTGGACCTGGGCATCCTCAAACTGCATCTGGACACTTCACAGAAGACTCCTCTGCACTAATAAGCCCCACACTTAATGGTTTGTATCTTTTGGGTGTCTGGTTTTCACTTGAGTCACACTGCCCTACTATGATGTCACTGGGTCCTCCTCTCCAGAGTCCCTAGTGGATGGCAGTTTGATCAAGTCTGCGACTTTAATCACCTTGAGGGTAAGACTGGTGTCTGAATGACTGATCTCCAGTGTTTACTAGATTTTTAGTGGGAGCCATGAGGCAGGGGTAAATGGTTTAAAGGTTTTGTGGGTGGGAGGGGCGTTGGCTTCATCATGCAAGAAGGTGGGCAATTAGTGAAAAAGTTTCAACTGGATGCCCGGCAGTGATTGTGAGCATGGCCCAGTACTGGGCAGGCTCTTCAGTTGCACATGGAGCACCATACATCACAACACCACTGCCATTGTTCACGCCAGGAAATAGTTTTACAGCTTTATCTCAATGTGCAGTACAGGCACACCTGTTAGGTTTTGCTTTTTATTAAAAGCTAGTTTACATTGGGAGGCCGTTGGAAGAATCAGCAGAATTTAGTAGGTTGTTGGACGGCATTCTAGGAGTTCTGGTGGCACAGTGAGCTGTTGGGTTCCAACTGGAAGGTTGGTTCGGATCCGTCAGGTATTCTGCGGGAAAACGACCTTGCCTGCTCCTTGAAAGTCACAGCCTTCCAGACCCTCTGGGCAGTTATACTCTGCACTTACAAGGTCCCAGCAAGTTGGAATCCATTAGCAACTGGGTGGTTTGGGTTTTTTTCCCAAGCTATAAGGAACCAAGAATTGGGGAGGGGAAGGATGCTCAGAGCAGAAATGATTTATCCTTGCCTAACGTCTCCCAGAAAGGAATGATGACTTCATGGGTGACAACCTCTAAAAGTCAAGTTCATGTCAGCTGACCACCCGCTCTGGGTGCCCTGATCATCAACCTGGTTCTCAGATGAGGTGAGTGGGTGGAACTCAGAATAGGAGCTTGCCATAGCAGTCTGGACAAGATCTGGCCCCTGTTATGTACTGAAAGCTGTTCTGAGAGTAAGAAATAACCAGAGTGGGTGAAGGGAGACGGCCGTCGATGTAAGACATGACAATTTATCAAGAGTTCGTTAAAGAGGGAGGGAGGGAAAGAAAATGAGCTGATACTGAGGGCTCAAGTAGAAAATGTTTTGAAATGATGGCAACATGTACAAATATACTTGACACAATGGATAGATGTGTGCATTATGGTAAGAGCTCCCAATAAAATGATTTTAAATAGTCATGTTGAGAGGGCAATGAATTTCCCGAACTCAGGACTGCCATGTTATTTAAGCCTACAGGTGCAATTAAAATTCACGTTTTTGTGCTTTCACTTCTGCAGGTAAGCCCTACCTTAGGAAATCCAAACATGGAAACCAAGATTATTAAAGACCAAACAAATTGTGTGTGTGTATGTGTACTGTAGCTATATTCAACTTTTTATCCTCAGCACTTGTGTGTGTACTGTTGCTATGTTCAACTTTTTATCCCCAGCACTTGCTATGTTGAATTAAATGCATTTTATCAACAGGCTTCCTTGGTGTGATTTAGACTGCAAATTTGTGTCAAGGAGGGACAAAGTGAAGGGTGGCTTAGATTTAGAGCTTGGAAAGTACAGATGATGTCAGGACTGGATGATATCACAAGGATGATGTCACAGGCAACAACCTGGCGGGAAACATTGGACCAAGGAAAACTAAAGAGAAGAAAATGGAAAGATTAAAAAAAATAAAAAATTTTAAGCAGGTGATGCACCAGATCTCAATAGGTCCAAACCACAGATGTAATGGAAGAGAACTAGGTAGTTTCTTAGTAACCATACCACTCAAGGTTTCAGAACTACAGACCTTTTAATATGTATGCATAAACGATGATTAGTTGCCAGCTACTAAATGGTGGAGCTAAAACTACCAGTCCCTTTCTAGGATAACTTGTGACTTCTATTTTTTTTAAAAGCTAATGATTAAGCCCCACCAGAACAGACTGACAATAAATACAGGGAGTCTTGTTTACTTGTGTTTTCTTTCATTCCTTGAGTCCCTGCAGTAATGGGAGCCATCAGTGGCATAAAGGTTTGTTTTGCCATATACCACAGGACTCACATCCTTAGAAGTCTTGTTTCCGACTCAGCATGCT
Source organism: Echinops telfairi (assembly GCF_000313985.2). Classification (NCBI taxonomy): domain Eukaryota; kingdom Metazoa; phylum Chordata; class Mammalia; order Afrosoricida; family Tenrecidae; genus Echinops; species Echinops telfairi. The sequence goes on from NW_022111312.1 coordinate 17,885,756, forward strand.
CTGCCCCTAGAGTCTCAGGATTGCAGAACCATTGCTCCCACCCTGGCAAGAATGGCTGTGTATCCTGATAGGATGAAACATGACTAACCTCTGACTCAAGTCCAGGGCTGGTGCAACCAAATGACAGTGTTACTGCTCCTGGCACCCTTGTTGAGAGTTCCCATGACTACTGTCAAGTCAGTTCCAACTCAGCAGCCAGATGCACAACCAAGGTCAAAACCCTGCCTGGTCTTGCACCATCTGTACAGTTGATAAGCTTGAGCCCATTGTTGCAGCGACTGCTGGTCCATCCCTTTTATTGCTGATCCTCTACCAAGCATGATGTCCGTCCTTCTCCAGGAACTGGTCCCCCCACCCCACCCCCGATGACATGCCCACTAACAGTCTATCGTTGCTTCTAAGGAATATTCTGGTGCTCTTCCTCCCAGACACTTGTTCTTCTGGCAGGCACTTGTTCTGGTGTATTCCACATTCTTTGTGAACACATTCAAAAGACTTCAGCCTTGGTCACGATTTGCATGCAAGATGTGATGAAAAAGACCACAGGTTGGGTTAGGCACACCTTAGTCCTCAAAGTGACGGCTTTGTAATACTTCGAAGTAGATGTTTGCAATTGATTTTCCCTATGCAGTAAATACTTGATTTCTTGAATGCTGCCTCCAGATGCACTGATTGCAGACCCGAGTGAAAAAGAATGCTTGAAAATTTAAATCTTTTCCATTTATGATGTTTCTTACTGGGCTAGTTGTGAGTTTTTTTTTGTTTCTTTGTTGAGGTCAGTAAATCCACACCAAAGTCCTGTAGTCTTGGATTTTCATCAGTAAGTGCTACATCGCTTTAGTAAGCAAAGTTGTATCTTCTGCATATCACAGGTTATTAATGAGATTCCCTCTAATCTAGATCACGTTCCGTTCTTTGTATAGTCTGGCTTGTATTATCTGCTCAGATTAAGTAAACATAGTGTAAGAATACAACAAAGATTGAGCTGACACCAGGGGCTCAAGTGGAAAGCGGGTGTTGTAAGAATGAGGAAGTCAACATATGTACTAAAGTGCTGGACACAGATGACATGTACAGATTGTGACGAGTTGTATGAGCTCCTAATGATTATTTTTAAAAAAGGAATATAAAGATGAATCCCTGGTGGCATGGTGTTAATCTGCTGGATTGCTCACAAGGTCAGCTGTTCAAAACCACCAGCCACTTGGGGAGAAAGATTAGGTTTTCTACTCCCATACATATCAACACCCTTGAGAACCCAGAGAGGCAGTTCTACTCTACCATAGGGGCACTACGAGTCAGGACCAACTCAATGGCAATGACCGGATTTTTAGTAAGGATACACACTTTTCCTGATTTTAAGCCATGCAGTAGAATCTCTTTTGAAGAACTGCTTGTTGGTCTTATATGTACACGTTCCTCATGAACACAATGTGTACTGAAATTCACATTATCCATAATGTGCTGTGATCCAGAGAGTCAACTTCCTGTGCATAATAAAATACAGGTAAACATCTTCCTGATACTCTGTTTTCAACTGAGAGCCATCTGGCATTAACAATGATAGCCCTTGTCCCATAACCTCTAATGCAGTGGTTCTCAACTGTGGGTCGTGACCCCGTTGGGGGGGGGTTGAATGACCCTTTCACAGGGGTTGCCCGATTCATAGCAGTAGCAAAATGATAGTGATGAAGTAGAAACCGAAACAATGTTATGGTTGGAGGTCACCACAACATGAACTGTATGAAAGGGTCGCAGCATTAGGCAGGTTGAGAACCGCTACTCGAATGAATCTTTTTTTTTTTTTTTCGAATGAATCTTCTTGTTAGGTTTCTGGAGTGGGGTAAACCTCTATTCTTGCTACATGGCACTGAAAGATTTCACGCTGCAGACCACGTTTGTAATCCAAGCGAGATTTTATGAAAAAGAAAAAGTTTCAGGTTTTACAGTCTCAAACAGTACACGCTGTTTCTGGAAAGCGTGCCAGGCTGCGCGGAAGCTGTGCTGGGGTTCTCA
>NW_022111312.1:17887871-17893019 GCF_000313985.2 Echinops telfairi
GGGGGGGAGGCAAGAAGGCCAAAAGCATTTACATGAGGCCCAAAGGTAACTTAACAGGTCTCGCACAAGGGAGAGACCCGCACCCCGTGCCTGTAGCCTACACCTGGGGAAGAGTAAAGAGAGGATTGGCCTGAGAGGGAGCTCGGGCTCAGGGCCCAGGCAGTTCCTGTGCGCCTCTGCCCGCCAACCTACAGCACGACCAGAGCAAAAGCCAGGAACTGGCTTTCTCCACAGCTGGCTTTTAACACCTCTGGCTGGGGAGGTGTGGTTGAAAGTATCGGAGGACCCCATTGACTGAGTTTAGGCAAATCTGGGTGATGGCATAAACCTGGGCTTAGTCTGTGTACCAAGTGTACCTCCCGCCTGGGCTCAGAGGGCTTGTGTGTGAGCAAGCTCAGTTGGGGCTTCCCATAGGTGTCCAATTAGTGTCTGATTTCTTCCCACCGCCCCATGTAGGCCTTTGCAGGCATTGGGGAGACAACCCCACTTGTCCCTAAATCTAGCTACCTTTACATTTGAATTCCTAGCAGTTCCCTGCGGGAAACAGAAGCAGAGAGTATATGAAGACAAATTCTCTATGCTCAGATGTTAGGGAGTCTGGGAGGCTGAGGCTCCCGTGGCTGGAGACCTTCACGTTTGTAGGTTGGAGATGCATTTCCAGTCACATTCTCCTAAGTAAATGTTATTCCCACTAGGTCCCCCCATAATAATGACAAATTTAAGGTGCTACTTGCAAGCACATGGTTGCTACTTTAATGTACACTGGAAGGCTACTTGCCAGACAACTGTCTGCCACCAGACCCATCAGACCCTGTTGTCTGTCCCACCCTACGTAGGGCCCACTCCCGTCTGATAAGGATCATGGATTGTCCCCCTGGAGGAGAGCTCAAGGACACCGAAGGTGAAGCCAGCTCAGAGAGGACCAACATTGGGCTCTTTTTGACTCTAGAACTTGCCTGTCTTATTACATATGCGCCTTCCTTTTACACATACGCCTCTAGTACCTCCCCTTCCTATTGCGTGTACACCCCTAGCTCTTCCCCCTCCTGTTACATGTATGCCTCTAACACAACCCCTTCCTGTTCCATATGTGCTTACCGTGGCTTGCATGCCTGAGATTACATTCTCTCTCTCGGCTCAGACCTACCTCCTGATGCATGGCAGAGGGGAGCACCCCAAAACTTTTGTCTGTCTCTTAATTTCTTCCCTTCAATTACACAACAGTCCCTTAGGACCCATCCAGATGTGAGGCTAGATCTCACAGTTCCCCATTTATGTACTCTTGCAACCATTTTTGCATCATCTTTGGCAAAATTTGACTGACGTGATATTAATGAGACAGCTTAATAATTTCCACACTGTTGAATCATTTTCTTTGGAATGGGCATGAATGGGGATCTCTTCCTATTGGTTGTGCAGGTGGGTGTCTTCCAAATGTCCTGACATAGATGAGTGTTTCCAGTGTTGCATCTGTTTGTTGAAACATTTCAATTGATATTCTCTCCTTTTCTGGAGCCTTGTTTTTGGCCAACGCCTCAGGGATTTTAACCCTCCATCAGTTATCTCTCTGGCCAAGGTACAATGGTTTGGGGAAGTCACTTGACTGTCCCACATCAGCCCCTTCCCCCCAACAGTTTTATTGGCATATATTTCACATTAACAATTCCATAGTTCAGTCACATCAAGAAAAGTTGTACAATCATCACCACAATGTATTAGAATACTTACTTTAATCGTGGAGTCATCATTATTAGCTGTCACACATCATCTAAAAACAATTATTCCAAATAATCAGCATGGCCCAAATAATCTTTCATATTTTTTAACAAATGCAATGAACATTTCTGTATTTACACTTTGAAAAAAATAGTTTTAGAAATAGAAATGGGATTATCTGGTCCAAGAATTTATAAGAATCATTGTATTTGAAAAAGCATTGTCAGGTGGGGGAGGGAAGGGAAAAATGAGGAGCTGATAGCAAGGACTCAAGTAGAAAGAAAATGTTTTGAGAATGATGATGGCAACAAATGTACAAATGTGCTTGACACAATAGATGGATGTATGGATTGTGTTAAGAGTTGTACAAGCCCCCAATAAAATGATTTTTTTTAAAAAGGACATAATCTAGCTACCCTTGAGGGACACTGATTAGATTTGTTAAACCTCAAATCGTTACAGTTTGACAATGTTTAATTCTGTAACAAGTGCCCACCAGTGAAAACATCACTGTGCCTGGGAACCAGGACGCTGATGAACAGCGCTGTCTACCTGCCTTCATCTCCCTGCCACCCTGGGGAGTCGCCATCCTGAGCCCTGCCTTCCCATTGCCTGGGCTTCCTCCTTTCTGTGGGTTCCTTGGGAAAGCACATTTTCTTGCTTACTTCTTTCCCATTTCATCTCTGCGACCTGGTGGCATGGTGGGTTACAAATTTGGCTGCGGACTGTAATGTCAGCAGTTTAAGGCTGCCAGCTGCTCCCAGGGAGAACGACAAGGCTGTCTGGTCCTGTCCAACGTTGGTCTCCAAAACCCCAGGGCAGTTCTGCTCTGCTCTGAGTCGGAATCGACCCAGTGGGATTGGTTTTGTGTGTTTCGGGTAAGGCACTGTGGCGCATGTGTTCTGTGGGCGCTTTGCCCGGTGCCCTCGTTCTGCCTGGTTTCTGTGTCCCAGCGGGGAGCCAGGGATGATTTCTGGGGTCCGCTTGCAGACCCTCCAGATACAGGCTTTCCTTACAGAGAGGTTGGAGAGTGGGGTGTGTAGTGTGAGTGGTTTGCCCCACCCACTTCTAGTTTTTGTTTCCTTTTTTAAATTGGATGTGCTGATATTTTGGGTTTTAATTTTCTTTTTAACCTAGTTTCTCTGTTTATGACACCAACACATTATATCACCACTGCCAGCTATGAAATATTGTGACCCAAGATTATTACCAAAATATTTCTTGCAAAAATTCCACCTATAAACTATGATCGCCCAAAGACAGGGCCTGAAAATAATCAAGCTTCTAAACCTAACTGCCAGTTTATGGAAACATAATATCAGAGAAATATGTTAAACTACAGCAACATTCAAAATAGGAGAAACTCAACAGAAGAAATGATTGTTGAGGGCGGAGGAGTGTGTGGGGGAGGAGGACAAGAAAAAGGGGGAAAGTTACAGCTTAGAAGAGATTTACGAGCCACATGAATGGGTCCTTGTTTTGATCCTGGTGTTAATTTCTTTTAAGTTACTACACAGAGAACTGTGAGAAGTGGCTGTGCATCTGATAACCAACGGCGTGGAATGGCCTTTAGGACTGTGTTCCACATGCCTTTCCAAAGCTCCTTGTCAGGAGCAGACTGCCAGCCCTTTCTTCCTCGGCACTGCAAATGAATTTGAACCTCCAGACTTTGGGTTGGCAACCAAATGTGTTAGTTCTTTGCACTACCGAAACCAGAATAATCAAACTCACTGTCCAGTCCAGTCCAGTCCAGTTCATGTCAGACAGAGTACAACTGTGGGTTTCTGAGGCTGTACCTCTTTACCGGAGCAGAAAGCCTCATCTTTCTCCCTGGGAGTGGCTGCTGGAGTCCAACTGCTGACCTTGAGACTGGGAGCCCAGGACTTAATCCACTATTTCACTAGGGCTCTGTTTGCACTACCCAGGGACTCCATATTTGCAATTCCCAAGGAATTATTGTTATTTTTTTATGTGTCAATGGTTATGAACCAAGGAGTTATTATTTTTGATGTATCAATGCTTATAAAAATTTTCATAATGAACAAATTGGATAACGTTTCACGTCAAACTTCCATCTCATAGTTTTAGGCAATAAACCAAACTCACTGCCACTGAGTCGATTCTGATTCATAATGACGCTATAGGATAGAGACCTGCCCCTGTCGGTTTCTGAGACTGTAACTTTTTACAAGAGTAGAAAGCCTTGTCTTTCTCCTGAGTAGTTGCTTGTGGACTTGAACTCTGACCTTGCAGTTAGCAATCCAACAAGTAACCACTTAGCTTCCAGGGTTCCTGTAAAGGAATATTCACAAGCGACAAATGTAGGAGGGACAGATTTAGGAGACTATCATTCAGATGAAAGAATGAGTCTAATAATTGTCCATGGAAACCCTTGGCAGCCACTGACTGTTAGGTCCACTCTCTCATTAGCTAGATGGTAATTTCCATATAGCCCTCTTACATTGATCACCTGTGAATGTTTTCTTCAGCAACCACTTCCCGTTGCACTGCCGTCTAGCAGGTGCACACTCACAGAGACCCTCTCGAGGGTTTCTGAGGTTGGCACTCTTCAATGGAGAAGATAGCCTCATCTTACTCCCATGGAGCAGTTAGTGGATTTGAACCGACAGCCTTGTCGGCCCATCAAGCACAAGCAGAAAGGAGTCCTTGTGGTGCACTGCTTAAATGCCTGCTGTCACTGGAAAGGTGGCAGTTGAAGCCCCCAGTGACTCTATGGAAGAAGCACCGAGGAAACCTCCGTGGAAAAGCCCACTCTTCACATCCGGGCACTGGGAGTCAAACATGTACATGCCAGCACCCAACAACAAGAATAAATGTTTGGCTCTTAACCTCGATGGATTTTTGAATTATGATTTGACGGCTTAGTAACATTTTTTTCCCTCTCGTTTGTTGTATCTTTCTAAACAAAGCCAAACTCACTGCCATCAAGGTGATTCTGACTCGTAGTGGCCCTCTAGGACAGGGTAGAACTGCAGATCTTTATGAGAGTAGAAAGCCCCCCCAAAAACAAACAAACAAAAAAAGAAAGCCCCATCTTTGTCCTTGGAGCGGCTGGTGGTTTTGAACTGCTCACCTTCAGGTTACTCGTCCAACTCACAGCCCACTACAGCATCAGGGCTCTTGATGCTTTTAGGACGTTGCAGCTGCTATTTACTCTTTGGATGGTCAAATTGGGCTATTTGAGGCCAAATGGAACCTCCTCTACTTGGTTACTACATAATTTTAATATGGCACTTATATATAGCTTGATTTTGATTTTTGTTTTAAGGCATGACAAAATGTCCCAAGGCCATGTTGTACCCATTTTCTGCCCCAGACTTAGTATGAGCCATGTGTTCAGGGAGCCTTAAGTCAGTTTAGGGAGCAATGGTCCATAGAGACCAGAATATGGGGTGCTGGAAGTGCTCATTC
>NW_022111312.1:17896675-17898466 GCF_000313985.2 Echinops telfairi
TGCCAGAGCAGTCAGTATGCAGTGCACCCCTGTGTGTGTTCCTTACACAAAAGGTATCAGACTATAAAAATTATACTCTGAGTCTTTTCCTTCTACTAACAGATCCTGGGGTTTACCTATAGCTAAGGAGACCTTTTGCGTTCATTTTAACAACTGGGATTGTTGTTAGATACTGTCGAGTCAGTCCTGATGCACCACAGAAGGAAACACCGCCCGGTCCTGTGCCATTCTCATCACGGCTGCTGTGTTTGAGCCCATTATTGCAGCCACTGTGCCAAGATTACATAACGTGTCAGGACATATCCGACTAGTGCCCTCTAGAGGGACGTGTAAGCAACACATCCCTGTATAGCCATACACACTGTTTCCAGCCTCTTGAAAAGGAAGTCTTGTGCATATATGGTTTAAGACTCTTTTGTGAGAGTGTCTGTGTAATAAAAACTAGAAATGGGATTGTGGGTCAAAGGATAAAGGCGCACCCAAATTTACTGGCTATCGACTGCCACATTCCTCTCTCAGGGGGGTCAAAGTAAATTCTCAGCCCGATCAACACTGCCTTCCGCTTTTGTCCACGTGAACATTGTTGTAGTACGCAAATTGGACAGTTCCACATTTTTTATGTGGATGTTCATTTTCTCTTGAGAAATGAGAGGATCTGGCAACACAGGGCCCCACATTCCTGTGTGGTTAGAAGAAGACCCAAACCAAACTCACTGCCACTGAGTCGATTCCGACTCATAGGACAGGCTAGCCCCGCCCCTGTGGATTTCTGAGACTGTCGCTGTTTACCAGAGTAGAAGCCCTGTCTTTCTCTTGCAGAGTGGCTGGTGGATTTGGTGGGTTCCAACGGCTAACCTTGTGGTTAGTGTCCAACACGTAGCCCTCTGTGCTACCAGGGCTCCTTCGGCTCAAATAGATCCTCCCAAATCCTATTCTGGGCAATATACATGCAGGAATTTGTAAGTACTTGAGTTTATAAGTTCTTGTTAAAAGTTGTACCGAACATTTTTAAGTTCTCAAAACTAGACAGAAAATGTGAGCTAAGTATCTATGTGTATTTTCAGGAGTGTGTGTGTGTGTGTGTGTGTGTGTGTAAGCTAAACATTGGGCGTGGTAACTACAGGAAAGTGGTTCAAACCCACCAGCTGCTCCTGGGGGAAAGATGAAGCTGTCTGCTCCCAGACAGATTTAGACTTCCACCAATGTCACTCGGCCTAACACAGTCCACAAAGACAACATTCTACGTCTTGTTTCGGTGAGTAGCAACTGGGGTCTGAAAACCGTGTGGGCAATCATCTAAGGTCCAACCAACGGGTGTCTCCCTCTGAGGAGGAGAGAAGACACTAACAGCTGGACGCTGTCCATGCCAAGCACTGGTGGCCTACTCAGAGACAAGTTTCCACAACCCTGAGACGGGACGAACTGGATGGCACCCAGCTGCCACTAGCAACTGCTCTGAAGAAGGGCCACATTAGAAGGTCCTAGACAGAGTGAAAGATGTGGAGCAGAACTTAGTCATAAAAGAGATTAGGCTTATAAAGACTGGCCATAGAGAGACAGGTGGCACCCCCAAAAATAAGGACCTTGGTCACCATTCAGGCCGGGAACTGAACTCACCCTCGTGTCACCAGGTGGTCAACCCTCTGAGATGAAAAAGTGGTATCTGTCCTGAGGTAGTTAGTTTATTGTGCCAACTTGGCCGATAAACACATGTGGAGTTAATCGAAGGGCAGAGAGATACACGGCTCAGTGAGCCTCGCCTTTCTAGTTCTCGGGTCTCTTGCTTTCTGA
>NW_022111312.1:17899420-17906721 GCF_000313985.2 Echinops telfairi
GAGAATAGCTGTAGGCGTCTGAAGAGAGTCCATTCTTAGAACCATCCTTACTGGCAGCAGTGTTACCATAGTGGAGCTGAGAAGGACACTCATTTGGCTGGTTAGTGAATCTTTTAAGATTAAATCATCAAATATTTAATAACATTAAATCCTTTTAACCCGAGCTGAACACAACACTTTAATCTGTGGTATGGGAGGGCCTTGTTATCTGAGGATAATTGGTATTACAAAAGGCCACTTGAATTGAATCTACTTAAAACAAGGATGAAGCTCAAGAGTGAAGAGTAAAAAGATGATTCAGCCTTAATTTTGAAAAAGAAATATAAAGGATTATGGCAAACCATATTTTTCATTCCATTGAAATCATAATAAATGGTAGTTTTGATTGATTGGATATCTTCTTACCAATGCAAATGGCTTTCTCTCTGATTCTATGAAGTAGATGTTCCTTATAAAAACTTAATCAATATATACCAATGTATACCAATATGAAAGCCACTCTCAAAACCCCAGCACTCTAAGATAAACGCCTCTCACCTGCCACAGTTCACGTCACCACACTTGCCCTTTCTAATGTCATTTCTCACCTCTTCCATCCTGGACACCTAGGAAACAACGGTAACAACCTCCTGAGTCATTGTTTCTATGGCTTTTCAGAGCATCTTCCACTATCATACTGCGTGTGATAAACTGAGGGACTGGATGAGAATGTCATGCAGCTAAATCCTCTGTGCACAATTACAGGTCTAGAAAGCCAATTCTGGTGGGGGAAGACCCTCACGGTGATGAGATATAAATAAATCTTTCTATACATTCTCATGACTGGACACAGTCCCTCCAATTACCCCCCCATAAAGGAACTGTCATGAAGGAGCTACCATGTAAGATGAATCATTCGTGCGTCTGGCTATTCCCTGGGTCTGGAGGTTGTCTGCAGATAAGAGCCATCAGGTTCCGTGGTCAAACCACCGTCAATGCAGTAAACTCCTGGGGAAGGTTCAGGGGGCGTTGAGGTCAACTAGCACTAGTTCAAGTTGCTGACTCACCTCATTGCTTGTTTATTATGTTACCTGCTTGTGGTATTACCTGTCAACTATGAGATACGTTAGCTGTATGATGCGCATACCTGATGAAAGACCTATAAGCCCCAGTATACACTATATCCATTGGAAAATACCATTCACTCGCTCAGCCCTGACAAGGGCCGAGGAGCCCCTGTGCCCCGCTGTCTGTCTGTCTTTAATATTTTTCACAATCATACAGTTGCTCCTGAGGACCCATTTGAGTGTTGGGGTCCCCTCACCCCAACAGCTGTGTTGTGTGTGTGTGCCTATAATGAGTTTTAAACTAAATTAATTGAGCAGTGTTTTCGTGGATTGCTTTCACAAAAGTGATCTTCTCATAGTTTGGGAGAAGAGTCTGAAGTCAGGGTCCCTTCTCTGTGTGCCTCCTGATTCTGGGAGGTTCCCCGCACAGGGATTCCAGGTCCCAAAGATGTGCTCCACTCCTGGTTCTTCCTTTTTTGGCGGTACTGAGGTCCCTCTGAGCTCTGCTCACTTGTTTCTTTTACATCTCAGAAGAGATTGACTCAAGACACAACTCAATCCTGTACTCTGTCCTGCCCCCCGAGCAGCACCGCCTCTGGTCTGGCCTCATTCACATCACAGAGGGGAGGATTTAACACTTACAACTAACAGGATGATTACATCTAATCACAAAATGGGGTGAGGATAACTAAGAGTCATGGCCTAGCCAGGTTGTCACATCCTTTTTAGAGACATGACGAACAGTGAATGTGGAATATACCCATGTGGTTTGAAAACCATGAAGCGCTGCCCAGTGTCCTGGTACAAGGTCTCTCCCTAGGTGTTCCTGTCTCACCCAAAGCAGGCCGCGGCTTTTACCCATTCCCTGTGTATCCTGCCCTGATTTGCTTATGCAGAAACAAACAAGAACACAGACTGTTCGTTCCCCACAATTCATTTAGGAAACAAAAGCTCGCTTATCCCCACAATGTGCATTTCACTTTCCTCACTTAACTATCTTGGAGATAATTTTGTCCTGTATATCAAGACTTCTAACTGCAGAGTATGGCAGCCACGGATGCGCCCGCATTTATGCAACGATTCCCTCACGGAGGTCTGTTTGGGCTGTTTACAATACTTCGTTCTCGCTAACTGTTGCAAACACGACCCGACCCATTTGTTATTTGGCAGGCACGCAAATCCATCTGCAGGACTAATTCCCAGACGGGGAGCTGCTGGGTCAAAGACGCGCTTTGATAGATGTTCCTTAATGGTTGTCTAGCCGCTGCCTCAGTTCCCACTCCTGCTGGAGCTCTTCCAGGGGGCTCCCTACCCACCCACACACACACCCCGCTTCAGGAACGGCGTGGGCTATTAAGCTTTGGAGCACTGCCATTCGGGTGAATGAAAAATGGGCATGGTGAAAATGGTTCCGGGCAGTTGTGACGCGCATCTCTCTTCCCAGGAGCGAGACTGGACGGCGTCCTCACCTGTACCTGCCTATTTCTAGAAACTCCGACGTGGTGGAGGTCACCCGGGGCGAAGAGTTGCAAGTTTGCCGTTTGCTTTAAAAAATGTAGTGGCTTTATCTTTTTGCCCTTCTCTTTGGTGGTTACTGACTTTCATGTCAGAATTGGGAAGGACCCCCCATCGCCCCCCCCCCCCCCCTTGCAGATGTGTAGGATCATTTGCCCGTTGAACTTTTTAACTTTATGGCTCCATTGCTCATGTGTACGCCTCTGCCGTTTGGGATTTATCCTACGTCATGGGGAGAGTAGGGGCTCTGGTTTATTTTTCTTGGGTGGTGGTGTTGCTGGTTGCCATCAGGTTGGGGAACCCATCCGTGGAGACCTCATCTACAGCAGGACCTTGCCGGGTGCTGGTGCCATCGCCAGGATTACTGGTGTGGCCTGGGCCCACCGTGTGGCTGTTGTCACCATCCTGTGTCAGTCCCACTGCCCCCGCGGTGTGTCTTAGCTGCTATCCTAACCACATGCTAAACAGCCGTGTGCCTGTATTCCCTACAGGCTCCTACTTACCTGACACTTGCTTGGTATTGGTAAGCCAGTGCTTAGTAATAGGTCCCTTTCCTCATGCATGTAAGTTATACACAGGATGGTAAGTCAAAAGGTAGCGCTGTGGGGGGTCCTTCTTGGTGCATGGCTTTATTTCAAATAAAACATGCTAAACACGTCTCTGCAGCCAGTGGCAGTGGCAGACAGGTTCTCTTGGGAATACACATGTCTTAGTCTTCTCAGGGGACCTTCAAAACAAGGTCCAATCAAAACACTGCCTTCCAAGGGGATCTGCTGGGCCAGTGAAATTCAAGGCTGAGGAGACTTTCATTTGAGCTCTCAGAAGAATAATCTTGATAGATTTTCTCCAAGCACACAGGATGATCGTGGGGTCTTATAGGAAATAGTTTTCAGAAAATAGAAAACTGCATTGGTGAGAAAAGGGCCAGGGAAATTGTGCTGAGAAATTGTTGTCCCCCTCCTCCCCCCAGCCATCACAATACATCTCCTGATTCTCTAAGGATCGTAAGGGCTGTCATCCAAACATTGGAAAACCTTCCCCATCCATCCCACAGCCCCGAGCTTCCCCCTCCAGGACCCCGTCTTCCCTCCCCCACTAAACTCAGAGAATATTTCAAATGAACATGATTTGAGTCCCTTGAGGATCTGATATTGCAGTTTTATTTTATTTTTCTCTGCCGATTCCTATTCCAGGATTTTTTAAATCTGGCTAATGACTCTTCTATTATTATTGATAATTTTATTGGGGGCTCTGACAGATACAACAATCCATAAATCAATTACCTGTAGCAAACTTGTACAGATACTTCCATCATCATTTTCAAAATATTTTCTTTCTACTTGAGCCCCAGGATATCAGCTCCTCTTTATTCCCTTCCTCCTCTACCTTCCACCCTTGTGAACCCTTAATGATTATATACTATTTTTTTCATATCTTACAATGTCTGATGTATTCCTTCACCCACAGTTCTGTTATTTGCCCACCTCGCGGGGAGTCATACATCCATCATTGCTATCAGTTCCCCCTTTTCCCTCTTTCCACCCCACTTTCTGTGCCCACATGGAATTGTTACTCCCATTACAGTATCTGAGGGCTTTATCCCTCCTGGAGTCCATGTGTGGAAAGCTCTTATCTGTATCAATGTACATACGCCAGTCTAGCAGGGTTTGTGAGTTCAGACTGGGGCCATGATAGTGGGGGGAGGAAGCACTAAAGAACTAGAGGAATGTTGTGTGTTTCGTAGGTGCTACACTGCACCCTGGATAAGAGACTGCAATTTTAGGTGGTATAAACCGCAGAGCTCAGTATTCTTTGAGGAAGGTTAGAGAGATAGAAAATTGGCCTTCAAAGGCCTAGATGAAGGATGATAGCTTCACGTTTTTTAGATTTTTGTTTTGTAAGGGGTGTTATAGTTTTATAGCAATACTTTTTGACTCTCTCTCTCTCTCTCTCTCACGTGCTGCTCTTTTTCTGGCTACCAGTGCTTATTTTCACTCCTGACGTTTAGAATACGGTCCTTGTCTAGGTCCAACCAAGCAAAGAAAATCAAAACAAACCAAAAGAACCTGCTTATAAGATTTTTATTGGCAACTTGTCATATTTATGAGTTAGCACCGGGAGAATGTCATCTTTATGATACTGAGTCTTCCTATTCAAGAATACATTATGTTTATTTGTTCAAATGTGTTTTCTAAAGTATTATATTGAGGTTTTTCTCCACTCCATGTTAGGTTCCTAAGTTTATTCATAGATATTACATTTTTATGCATGTGTCTGGGGGTGGAGGAGTGAGTGGGAAAATTTTAAATAAATGGGGTCATTTCTCCTGACATCTTTGAAGTGATAATTATAGCTGTTTATGTAAGCTCATTGAATTTGTATGTGTTTTCTACTGTTTGTTATAAAGCGTCACTTGTACTTCCTCACGTGTAGCTTTTCTAACTTAGCGATACATAATGGGACCACCTTCAAGAAAAAAATTCCTCCCTTATATGCCTACCCCAACCACCAGATTCTACAATTAACGGCACTACTCGTTTTATCATTGTGGCGCAGTGGGTTATTTGCTGGACTGCTAAATGCAAGGTCAGCAGCTCGAATCTACAAAATGCTTCAAGGGACCAACAGGAGCTTTTTGCTCCTGTAACATTTACAGCCTCAGAAATCCAAAAGGCAGTTCTCATCTGCCTTACAGTATTGTTAGGAGTTAAAATGAGTTGATGGCAATAGGTGTTTTGTTGGGGGTTTTTTGGCGGGCGGGGGTGGGGGTGGGGTGTCCACCCACCCACTCACCACCCTTGTAGCTATCAGTACATACTTTCTAACAAAATCTTATTTCAGGCTTTGAAGGGGCTATGAGGTGGCACAGTAGGTAAGTACTCGACCGCTATCTGAAAGATTGGCAGTTCAAACTCACCAGGGGAGAAAGATGGGGCAGTCTGATTCTGTTGTGATGCACAGCCTTGGAAACCCTCAGGGGTAGGTCTATCTTGTCTGTTCTATAGGGTTGCTGAGTTGAAATTGACGAGGGCAAGGTTTGGGTTTGGTTTACTACAAAAAGTGCTGAAATTGATATACTTGTATGTCCCTCCTTTTATGCTGTTTCATTTCTGTATATTTGAATCCCAGCATGAAATAATTTGACAGATACCGGCAGCTTACTCTCCAAATCAACAATTCACGTCCACGGCCACGTCTAGGAACGCCGTCTTCCTCGCATCCTTGCCAGCCGTTATCACTCTTCCCATTCGCAAAATCTATGGGTATAAAGTGGTGTTTTATCATGTTTTAAATTTATATTTTCTTGACTTCTAGGGATGTGGAGCATTGTTTTGTTTTTATATGGACCATTTTTAAAAATTAAATCATTTTATTTGGGGCTCGTACAACTCTTATCCCAATCCACATATACATTCATTGTGTCAAGGACATTTGTTGCCCTCATCATTCTCAAAACATTTCCTCTCCACTTAAGCCCTTGGCATCAGCTCCTCATTTTCCCCCTCCTTCCCCGCTCCCTCCTCCCTCACGAACCCTTGATAATTTATAAATTGTTATTTTATGATATCTTGCACTGTCCGACATCTCCTTCCACCCACTTTTCTGTTGTCCGTCTCCCAGGGAGGAGGCTATAGATCATTGTGATCAGTTCCCCCTTTCTCCCTCATCTTCCCTCCACCCTCCTGGTATTACCATTCTCACAGATGAATCCTGCAGGGTTCATCTGTCCTGGATTCCCTGTGTTTCCAGTTCCTATCTGTGCCGGTGTACGTCCTCTGGTCTAGCCCGATTTGTAAGGTAGAATTTGGATCATCATAGTGGGGAAGAGGGGGAGGAAGCACTTAAGAACTGGACCATTTTGTTTTACGTTTGTTAATTTCTTCTTCATATTCTTTGAGCCTTTAAAAATAGGTTGTTTATCTTTTGGTCATTAATTGGTATTGATTTGTAATAAAACGTTTTATATTTCATATGCATTGTAAATGTTTGCTCCATTGTTCATTTGTCTATTGATTTCTTGGCCATTTTTTGCCATGTATTTAAAATTATGGTCAAATATTTTAATCTTTTTTTCTCCCAGCCTCTGAATTTATGCTTAGTTATGAAGGGTTTCCTCAAATCTAACTTGTATATGTAGTCTAACAAATGTAACTCTAACATTTAAATTGTTTTTATGTGTGACTGGCTGCTAACCTAAAGGTCAGGGGTTCAGACCCACCAGCTGCTCTGTTAGAGAAAAATAGAGCAATCTGTTTCCATAAAGATTTCCAGCCTTGGATTAAGTGCCAAGAAAACTGTTAATGAGATCTAAGACTGAGAACAAAATCATACCAATGTGAATGGAGTGGGGGGCACAGAGTGGAGACCCGAAGCCCATCTGTAGGCAACTGGACATCCCCTTACAGAAGGATCACAAGGAAGAGATGAGCCAGTCAAGGTGCAGTATAGCACTGATGAAACATACAACTTTCCTCTAGTCCTTTAATGCTTCCTCCCCTGCACTATCATGACCTCAATTCTACCTTACAAATCTGACTAGACCAGAATATGTACACTGATACAGATAAGAGCTCACAACACAGGGAATCCAGGACAGATAAACCCCTCAGGGCCAACAAGGAGAGTAGAGATACCAGGAGGATTAGGGGAAGGTCGGGGGAGAAAGGGGGTATTGATCACAAAGATCAACATATAACCCCCTCCCAGGGGGACAAACAGAAAAGTGGGTGAAGGGAGAGA
>NW_022111312.1:17907336-17908851 GCF_000313985.2 Echinops telfairi
AGCCAGTTATGTCAGCACTATCTGCTGTGCCCCCCCTGTAATCTTGCATTGGTGACTGTTTACCATTCAACAATTCATACACATTTCATTTTATCTTATTGACTGCAATCCTCACAGTATAGCATCGCTGTTCCCACTTCCTCTCCGTGTCTCTACTTCCATTCCTCCTCCTTTCCTAACCCTTCTGAACTTTGTCTTTAGGTAAACGCTGCCCTCGATTTCAGATGGTTGAAGGGGCACCTAATGTGATTGTTCCCCTTACAGACCTGAAACCTGCGCCAGGAGGGTGACTTCGATTCTAGACCTAAAAAGGGACTAAGAGCCACAGTCTCGGGGATTCCACCAGTCTCTATCAAACCAGTGAGCCTGGTCTCTTTTATGATTTTCATGCTGATTTCCCATTCCCCCCCTCTACCCAGAGCCTTCTAATGTCATCTCATTTAAAGAAGCCAGGCACCATCCAGGTCTTCAGGTCTCAGGGTCTTGGCGTCTGAAGTCCGCTTGGTCCATTGGGCAAGTGTGTTTCTTTGTGTCTTCCACGTACAGCTCTCTTCTTCCCTCTGGGTCAGGAGAGACCAATGGCTGCACTGTCGATGGCCGCTCATGAGCTCTTAAGACACCAGCCCCTGCTCACACAGTGGGACGTAGACCATTGCCTGTGTGGACTGCATTCCCAGCATTATCTGTTAAGGTACCCTCCTTCCTCTTCCTCGCTCAGACCACCTATGCCACATGTAAAATTCTCAGACGTAAGGGGACATGTTTCTGGGCTCTCCGTTCATGTCTCCTTATCTACTGTCTATTTCTGTGGCAGTTCCATTTGTTTGGGTTTCCACGGTCTGTATGTGATGGCGTCCTCGCTGGTAAGCATGTCTCCTGCCACCTCCCTTTCTCCTCACAATTTCCTTGGTTGTTCTTGAACATTTCACATTCTATATGTGTTAAAAATTATTTTACCCAGTTAAAAATTATAATGCAATGAAAATATCTTAAAATATTTAGACTCATTTGGGGGAGAGTGTTTACTTTCTGATTAGCTTCCCCCTGGCCCCGGCCCAGGAGCATACCTTTCTGCTTGCACAGATCTTGTTTAAGTGCCTCTCTAAGATATTATCTTTTAAAAGTAACCTTGTCCTTTTATATTGATCTCATCTTATAGTTTTGCATCACTGATCAAATGGCATGTTTTCCCTTCCATTTTGAGTTTTAGCTGGTGATTATTACTATACATGAAATAATTTTAAAAGTTATCACCTTTGATCCAGTCTACTTAGTAGGCTCCTTGATTCTTTCACTTGTTTGTCAAGGTATACAGTAACTTTCAGAGAAAAGAGGTTCAATCCTGTGATACAACTATTATCATTGTTCTCAATTTCCATGTTTCTTTTTTTGTATTGTCTTTTTTTCCCTTTTATTTTTTTACTAATTATTTTTAATCATTTTATTAGGGGCTCATACAACTCTTATCACAATCCATACACACATCAATTGTGTAAAGCACATTTGTACATCATT
>NW_022111312.1:17910204-17911425 GCF_000313985.2 Echinops telfairi
TCCCCCTCTCCCATGTCCCCCCGAAACTGTCAGTCCCGTTGTTTTCTTCTCCAGATTGTTCATCCAGCCTGTCCTATCCAGACAGACCTGAATTTTCACATTTCTAATATTTATTCTGGCGATTATATTTTCTTGTAACTTTGAATGTGCAAGAAACAATGGTTAATGTTGAACAATATGCAATGATGGGTACTTATGCTGGGTTCCTGATTTGAATGGAAAAATCATTAGCATTAAAATCTTCTTGGTTTGGGGCAAATAATTTTCACCATAGTTAAGAATTATACTTAAGAGATGTCATTAGAAAATGGCTACTATTTATCAACTGTCTTTTCAGGATCTACTCATATCAATCAGGAGAGCCATGGTGGGTTATGTTTTGGGCTGCTCACCACAAGGTCAGTAGTTCGAAACCACTAGCCTTTCCTTGGGAGAAAGCTGAGTCTGTCTACTCCTGTAAAGAGTTAGTTTTGGAAGCCCACAGTGGCGGCTCTATCCTGTCCTGCAGGGCTGCTGTGAGTCAGAATGGACTTGGTGGAAGTGCTGTTGCTGTGAGATGCCATCGAGTCTGTTTCGACCCAGAGCCAGCCTGTGCACAACAGAATGAAACGCTGCCTGGTCCTGCAGCATGCTCGCCATTGTGCCTATGCCTGAGCCCTTCAGTGTAGCCACAGTGTCCACCACAGTGTCGACGGCCTTCTTCTCTTTCGCTACCCCTGACTTTACTAGTGTTAACAGTGTACTGGGTTCACCACAGCACCTTTCACTACGTGACCTGACCACGCCAGTGGTTCCACGGCTAACCATGTCTCCCTCCTTGCAGGAATTTAAGTTTTAGGAAAGCAAGGGGTCTCTGTTTTGATCAAAGCTGAATCTCTAATGACCACCACAGAGTCTGATACGATAGTTCGTCAATACGTTTTTTTGGGTTTGTTTTGTTTTACCGTATATAGTCGAGTATAAGCCGACCTGAATATCAGCCGAGGTACCTAATTTTACCACAAAAACTGCATTAAAAATGTGCTGAAAAACTCGGCTTATACATGAGCATAGATGGTAAGTTAGGCACCATGTATCTTTGTTTGATCAAATAAAACACACTGAATTTTTTTCCACCCAGAAATACATGGAGTGCAGAAACCAAAGTTAACTAAGCTGGTATATTGCAACCTTTACAAATGTTGTTAGGTGCTCTGGAGGCAGTTCCGACCCACAGTGACG
>NW_022111312.1:17913375-17915040 GCF_000313985.2 Echinops telfairi
GAAGCTGGGACAAGCAGACCTTGGAGAGGTTTCCGGTCCGGTTCCAGCTCCCCCGTGGGAAGTCGAGGATCACAATAAAGCCAGGGCACCGGGATGTGTGGGCTTCCTGGAGCCTATAACCTTCTATTGACTGGGTAGTGCCATCTATGAGGCCAGCAGGAACATGATGAAAACCCTGGAAGCACCATGAGAATGACCAGGACGGGACCCGACACAGGAAGCAAGCACCTGCAGATTTGTTCAGTGCAGGGTCCCCTAAAAAGACGTACCGGGAAATGAGGTGAGCATGTGCATTTGCGCTAGGGTGCCAACCCGCCAAGGGTGCAGGCTTACACAATGAAAACGAGTCTTTTGTGGAAACAATTGAGATGATTGATATTTACAATTTTGACATAACTGCCCCCCCCCCCCAAACAACAACAACAACCCAACAGCTTCCTATGGGTTTTTGTCTTATAACATCTTCCCGGTTCCTGCATTAAACATTCCTCGAGGATCCTCTCTCACCAAGGCTACCTCATGATGCCTGACCGGCAGGCTCAGTCCCCTTCAGAATAAACCTGTCTCTCCTGCCTCACAGGTATGTTACCCTCTCAAAGCCTGTCCGCCTTCTCCCCCCACGCCCAGTCTTCTCTTCCTCCCGAGGGAAATGCCCTCTTTCAAGCCCTGGCTTGTCGCAGCGAACTCTTAGGTGGGAAGCAGCCAGAAATGAATTTGCTGTATTAATGTGTGAAGGGGTTGACGGCGCTTTGGAGTCTTCTAGCACTGCTGGCATTTAAAAAAGGTTCTTGGCAACCCAGATAAGTCTCCAGTTGACAGCATTTTAGACACTTCAGCCAAATGAAATGAGAAAGGTCAGATCAGGGAGTGTGACTGGGTTTGTCAAGGTATCCCTGTCCTCCCGCCCTGCCCACTGCACGGGACAGAAACGCTGAATCAAAGCGCGAAATAAAATCGCATATTTTAACTTAGGCCACACATATGTGTGTTTAAATTAAAGAATAGGTTAAATTTAAGCCTTATCGACACATACATACATATAGACATATGTATGTTGTTTAAATAACACAGAGAACCAAGCTATATAAACATATATACACACATAGGTTGCTTTTGGATAGGCACTGGATTCCGATGGGCAGGGATCCTACAGGACAGCGTTGAACTGCACTACAGGGTTTCCTAGGCTGTAAATCTTGACAAAAGGAGGCCACCCCAACACTTACCTGTGGAGCTGCTGCTGGGTTCATCTCCAACCTTTGCTTAACAGCCAAGCTCTTCAGCACTGCACCACCTGGGCCCGTGCAGGCAGGGAGTCCCTGGAGAAGGACGTCCTGCTTGGGAAAGGAGAAGGGCAGTGAAAAAGAGGGAGACCCTCCACAAGATAGAATGACACAGTGGCTGTGCTAATAAGTTCAAATAGGGTCATGGGGGTGACACAGGCCAGGCCAGGGTTTCATCTTCACGGCACCTAACAACATGTATTCTTTGCCAGCACCGAAATTCAAACGCATCAGCTCCTCTTCAGTCTTCCTCATTGATTGCCTAGCTTTACATGCATGTGGGATACGAATACTAGGGCTTGGGTCAGGGCCCCCCCCCACACACACACACACTGAGACTTCAAAGAGTTCGTGGAAAAATTGATAAGTACTGGAATTTTTT
>NW_022111312.1:17916117-17940177 GCF_000313985.2 Echinops telfairi
GTGAGCGGGCCTGCCTGGTGCTTTCACTGGAATGAAGACTGAGTTTGCGGTGCCTTAGCCTCCGTGCTGCTCTAACAGAAACGCCACAAGAGAAGGACCTCCGCAAGCACATCTAGTCTCACAGTGTGGGGGCTCTGAATTCAGGGTGCCAGCTCTTAGGGGAGACTTTCTCCGTTGGCTCTCGGAAGATTTTTGTCTCCTTTCTATATTTGTAGGCCTGACATCCTTTGGAGATCTCCATGTGTTGTGGTATCAATCTTGCCCTGGGTCTAGGAGGTGCTGAGCACAGGGACCCCAAGTCCAAAGGACATGCCTCACTCCTGGCTCTTCTTTCTCGGTGCTGCTGAGATCCCTGTGATCTCGGCTTGCTGGTTTAATCGCTTTCCTATCTCAAGAGATTGACTCAAGATGCAGCCTAACATGGCATCCTGCCTCATGCACATCATAGAAGGGGAGGATGTACACTCCACGGGATGACATCGGATCACAAAATGGAGTGTGGTTACATAACACTGAGAAACACAGCCTTGTCATAATGATAGACTTTTTTAGGGGGGAGGGGCACAATTCAATTTATAACATGAGTCCAGATAAGAACCAACAAACAGGATTCGAAGAACCAGTCTCAGGGCATCTACAACCAGCCAGAATATAAAACTTGATGATGATCCATGAGTGCCAAACAGACCACTACCCTGCAGGTGCTTCTCGCAGAAATGGGGCAGCATGGGACAAAGGTCTAAAAATGGCTTTGTTCTTGCCTGGAAGCTTAAAAGCCAGAGCTGAAAGGATTAAACTGTTTCCAAGTAACTTAATGCGTCTCAGAACAAAGACCAAGGAATATTTACAGGAATACAAAAATACCGAGCACTTAACAGGACAGCATTTAGTGTTTGGCATCCAATCAGAAACTAAAAGGCACACAAAGCAGTAGGAAGCGGACCCACAAGGAGGAGAAATATCAATTAACTGAAACCAATCCAGAAAATGACTCCTATGATTGGATTAGTCGAATAGCACTGTTATTGTAATTACATTACATATGTTCAAGAACATAAGAGGAACGGCGGAGGATGGTTGGAAGAGATACCGAAGACCCAAATGGAATTTCGACAGATGAAAACATCAGCGTCTTCCACGAAGAATATGTTGTATGAGATTAGCGGCAGATGAGCGGATTCATGAACTTGAAGACATAGCACTAGGAAACATTCAAATTGAAACAGAGAAAGGCAAGCAAGAGCATCAGCGACCTGTGGGGAACTGTGAAGTGTTCTACTAGATGTGTAATGGGGTCTGTGAGGGAGAAGGGAGGGCCGGGAAACAGCTCTGAAGAAATAGTGGCTGAAAAGTTTCCAAGTGTGATGGAAGCCACAAATCCTCAGACGGAAGAGAAATCTAATCAATGATCCCCCTCCACAAGAGGCATGGAGAAACCTACACCAGAGGATTTGAAGGATCAAAGTGCTTCAAGTCAGCAGAGAATTGCACACCTGAGACAGTTTGGCTTGCTGTACCTCTTGATGGTTAAAAAGAAAAGCCCTGGAGTGTACCTGGCTGGCACTGTCTGGACTTAGGGGCCCAGGAAACATCACCAGGACCAGTCTGACCCTGTCTCCTCCTTCCATCTTGGCTTCGTTGGGAAGAGATGGCACCATACTTGTGCCTCCTCGGGTGCAAGCCTGAAAGGAGCACATGTTTGCTCCTCCACAGACGGGGAGACTTATGTGTCTCACTGGCCATGAGAGGTGCCGGGGCCAGGGAAACGCTGCCATGGTGTCACTGGTGAGGTCCTAGGCCCATGCCTGGCCTTGGAACAGGGACTGAGGGGAGGTGGGGAGGGCCTTCTTCCCAACCCCCCTTTTCCTCTTTCTCCCTGACCCCTTATCACACACCGTCTGGTTCTTGACCCTAAAACAGTTCCCGCAGCTGCGTCTCTAGCATCCCCTCAGTGCTGCGAAAGCTCACTGGCAGTGGGCACCGTTGTTGGCATATGCTTGGTGCGTCTGAATGTCTGCATCAGACATAAAATCCCTGGCTGGTCAGCTGGCTCCCTCGCAGGGTCTAGTTCTCTGCAGCACAGATGCTGGTGTTTAATTTCTACAGAAACTGTGCAAAGTAAAACACTGAGAGCGCAAGTGACCACTTTAACCAATTTAAAGTATGCAATCTGGTGGTGAATTCCATTCACAAGGTTGTGCAACCACCACCATCAGCTAGTTCCAGAACATTCTCATCCAGCCACCCCCCCAATGGAAATCTCACACTCATTAGACCTGTCAGCTGTCATTCTACATTCCCCCTCCCCTAACCTCTCACTCGTTCACTGCCATCAAGTCAGCCCAGGCTAATAGCAACCTTATAGGACAGGATAGAACTGCCCCTTTAGGGGTTTCTGAGGCTTTAAATCTTTATGGCAGCAGACAGCCCAATCTTTCTCCCAAGGAACCACTGTGGGTTCACACAATGACCCTGTCGTTTGCAGCCCACTGCACTATCAGGGTTCTTTCCCCTGACCCCTCGAAGCCACCATTCTGCTTTCTGCGTCTCCGATTTGCCTATTTGGGATCTTCCGTAGAAATGGCCTCCTACAACCCAGGCTCCGGGAAGCGCGTCTTCTTTCAGCCATTTCATGCTTTCCAGCTTCCTCCCGTCGAGGTGCATCAGGACGTCACTCCTGCTTACCACTGAAGGACACACTCACCTTTGACAAGGGCCTCTGCCACCCTTTCTCATCTTCTTGTTCATTTTCAAGGAATTATGCATTGCGTACATATTGCCATTCACCCATGTCAGGGCCTGGTCTTGGCCCTCAGTTGCCATGGACAATGAGAGCAGATGACCTTGGCCCCCAGGATGTGTTTATCAAACTTGTGTCCTGCTTGCTACAAGTATGGACATATCATCTCTTTGCCACTGGGACAGCAAGGTCCAGGGTGCAAGGACCTCACCTGTGAATTCACCTCTGTGTCCTGCTTGGGCCACCTCTGTGTCTAGAATGTTGCCCAGAAACCAAGAATCACTCATTGATTGAATGAGTTCCTCTGTAGGTCACAATTCAGATGAGTTCCAAAGACGGAGGAAGAATCAACGCCTTTGGATTATGGCGCTGGTGAGCAGCATGGAAAGTGCTGTGGAATGCCGAGGGACAAGCAGATCTGTCTTGGAAGCAACATCAGACTTCGTCTCACACATGTACTTGGGACATGTGGCCAGGAGATAGTCTCTGGAGAAGAACATCATACTTGGCAAAGTAGAGGGGTGGGAGAAAAGAGGAAGCCCCTTGATGAGACAGGGTGACACAGTGGCTACAACAATGGGCTCAAACATAACAGCGCCTGGGATGACGGCTCAGGCTGAGGCAGTCTTTCCTTCTATTGTACATAGGATAGGGATTGCTTCGGATTGGGCCTCCCTCAATGGCACCCAAGAGCGAAAGCAACAGCGGAGCTCTGGTGGCGCAGTTTGAAACAAGCAGCTGCTCCGAGGGAGCAAGATGAGAACTTCTGCTCGGGTAAAGAGTTCCTGTCTCAGAAACCCACCAGGTAGTTCTACCCTGTCCTATGGCTTTGCTGTGAGTCACCATCGACGGATGGGAGTGAGAACAACTCGTGCCACAAGGGGGCGCTCACACTCCATGTTTGTGAGCACACATTTGTTAAAGTGGCAACTTGTTTTGTCACCCTTTTGCTTACCTGATCCAAAGGGGACTTGGGTGAGTCCTTCATCTTAATGACTACAACATGTTTTTGAAAGTTATGAGCGAGAAGCCATGTCAGGATGCAGACAGTGGGGCCCAAGGCGCTACAGCTGCAGGGCTGAGTCCATGTCAGGTTCCCCTCGTTTTCACGGAACAGGTTATGTGCTCACTGTTAATGGAATCCTTGAGCGCCCTCAAACAAGACCGCTGCTCAGGGAAGAAAGACAGCATGTCTGCTGAGAGGGCTCGGGGACTAGAGGTGCCTCCTCACGAGGCTGTTTGCTGATTGTCTGCACACAAGAGGAGCCACAGGCAGACCTATCTTATTGAGCTTCACAGATATTGCCTTAAAAAAAGAAACAACCCCTCCCCCAAAATTACCTCTAATCTTAACCCTAAAAATGTTTTTGAACCCTAAACCCAACCTCAACACTTAACCAAATCCTTTATCTAAATCTGGCCTAACCTTTTCCTTACTCAAGCCCTGTCCCTAGCTCTCATACCACAGAGCTCTAGCCTTCACACTCTCCTAAACCTTCTGGTAGCCCTGCCTCCTGCAAGTCACTCGGCGCCATTTCCCAACGGCCCATGCTCTCTTAGTGTCTCTGTGTCCCATGAAGGTCATCCTTCACAATATTCCAGACTTTTTCATCACGCTAGTGCACGCTCCACAGATGATGGTACAACGTCAACACCACTGCCCTATGCACAGGGACACCACACAAGGCATGAAACTTGCTTTATTGCAATGGTCACTTTACTGCGGTGGCCTGGCGCTGAACAAACCCGAGCTATCTCTGATACTGGCCTGTATAGCCCCACCTCTGCACACCCAGTGACATAAGGAACCGAGGGAATGGTGTCGTTGGGAGGTTCAGGCTGAGGCAGATGTGCCCCTCGGAGCTATCGGAGACTCTTCTGCACCCCCCTGTAGGTTATCAGGGCCTGCCTTCATGTTTCTCCCACAATGTCAAGGAACGGGAGGTGCTGGGTGGGGCATTAAGGGCTGAGATGGGAGCTGTTCTTTGTGCTCTAGGGTCACTAACAGTAGGAATGATTCGATTGTGTGTGTGTGTGTGTGTGTGTGTGTTTTCCATTTCTTGTATTATAGGAGCCATGGTGGTGTAGTGGTCATGTGTTGGGCTGTGATTTTCATGGTTGGCAGTTCAAAACCACCAGCAGCTCTGCTGGAGAGAGACTGGGCTTTCGACTCTTGCAAATAATCACAGTCTGGGAAACCCGCAGGGGGTCGCTGTGCGTCAGCATTGACGCGGTGGCAGTGAGTTTAGTTTGAATTGTGAAAAGTATACGTAAGCTGGGATGCATGTGACTGACAAACAAAAAGAACTAAACCCATTGCCACGGACTCTACTCTGACTCACAGCAGCCCCGTAGGACAGAGTAGAACTGCCCCGCAGGGTTTCCATAGTTGTGACCTGTACCGAAGCAGACTGCCTTATCTGGAGTGGCTGGTGGATTCAAACTCCCACCTTTCTGTTGGGATCGGGGCCACCAGGGCACTTCCGTTTTGGCTGATAACCCATTATCCACTGCCAAGGAGTCAAGTTGTTCGGCTGATAGAGGGATTCAAGTCCAAGGAGGTGCACATTAGAATCTCCTCCACAAGGGGGCAACAGACCAGAGGTCAAGCCCACTGCCATCTAAAGATTTCCAGTTCAAAGCAACCCCTGCAGGACAGAGTAGAACTGGTCCAGTAGGTTTCTGAAACTACAAATATTTACTGGAGCAGACAGCCTCATTTTTTCTCCCATGGAGCAGCTGGTAGGTTTGAACTGCCAACCTTGCTGTTAGCAGCAAACTGTTTAACCCATGGCATCACCAGGGCCTGTAAACTGCCAGATTTGGATTGTGTCTAGAATTTTGGGAATGAATGGTCTTGCAGACAGAACGCTAGATATGGTAATTCCTCTAGATATTTCCATAGAAGCCGGACACCTTACCCAACAATCCACACCTACCAATCCATTTTAATCGTTCCATGTCAAGGCCCCGAGGGGGCGGTTTCCCAGTATAAATGACATGTTGCTGAGGCCCCCCGGAGTCACCACCTTGGCCTTGGTTTATGTTGAAGCTTAACTGCAGCACATATAACACGTCCCACTGGAGTATAACATGTCCCACCCTGCCGCGCTGCAGGGCCTGGGGGCATGGAGAAAGTTTACCATCAGGACTGGAGGATCACAAGCGATAAACAGATGACACAAGTTCACCTGCTGAAAGCAAAGAGGACTTGAAGCAGTTGCTGATGACAACCAAAACTGACAGTGTCCCGCATGGATGACAGACACCTCAGCATAAAGAAAATCCTCACAGCAGGACCAATGGGCAGCATCATGATGAACAGAGAAACGACTGACACTGAGGACTCCGTGTCACTGAGACTCACAATCGTCACCCCTGGAAAAGGCAGTCAAGAAATCAAATGCCATACTGCATTGCGCAAACCTGCCACAAGCGACCTCTTTAAAATTTCGAAAATCAAACAAACAAAAAACACTACTTTGAGGACTAAGGTGTGCCTGACCCAAGCCAGGCTGTTTTTAATCAGCTCATCTCCTATGTGAAAATTGGACAACCAATAAGGAAGACTAGGGAAGAATCTCTGTCCTTGAATTACAGGGCTGGCAGAGACTAGTGAATATTTAGTGGACTGCCGAAGAACAAACCAACCGTCTGGAAACAAGTACACTCAGAATGCTCCTTAGAAGTGAGCATATGTCTAGTCATTGTTGTTGGTTTTGTTTGTTGTTTGCTTCATGTTTCTGTTTTGTATGATTTTTCTGTATATGAAATCCAGGATCGGTAGCTCTATAGAGACAGTAACTGGGTTGATAATTACCTATGGGCATGGCAGGGGAGAACTGGCGGGGTGGGGAAATGGGGCGCTAACAAGGAATACCAGAAGACATTGATTGTGGTGATGATTGCACAAATCCTCTTCATATGATTGAATGATTAAATTATGGTATATGATATGTGAAGTATATGATGATAAAACGATTTTTGAAAATTAGTGCATCTAAAGTTGGTGAAATCTGAATAATGTCTGTGTGTTGTATCAGTAAAACAAATAAGCAAACAAATGAATGAACAAAAAGAGAGGATGACCAGCCTTTGTCATATGGACATTGGACAGTTCATCATGAGGGACCATTCCATAGACAAGGACATCATGGGTGGCTGGCAGTCAGTGAAAAAGAGGAAGATCCTCAGTGAGACAGACTGACACAATGACTGTGGGGCTGGCACAGGACAAGGCAGTGTTTTGTTCTATTGTATATGGGGCTGCTATGAGTTGGAACTTACTTTATGGTACTTAACAACAATAACTATGCTAAGGTCTGACTCGCCAATGGATGGACAGGCTGTAAGATGTAAAAGAGCAGAATTGCCTCATCTGTTTCCTGGGAAGTGATGGTGAGTATGAACCACTGCCCTTGCAGTGAGAAACCCAATGCCTAACTCACAGCACAAACCAGGGGTGGTTATAGGTTAAAATGGAGCCACAAGATGGAAGGAACCCAGAATGGAGAGGCCACAGGGGGACAGGGGCTCTGTATGGACTTTATGTGCACAGTATCAACCCCATTTGAGGCAATGTATGGCGGGTTTGCTCCAGCAGGGGACACTGCCCTGCACAAACATCAGAGCTGGGTGCTCTTTTGCACTCCAGGGCAGCAGTATGAGGCTGCGCTACGGCACTGGTGATTCCTCAGCAGGACAGAGCCCATGTGACAGACTGCCCCCTGAGAGTCCCCTGCAGCAGTCTCCCTGGTGTGGAGGTGGAGGGGCTTGCTCAGTGTCTCCTTGTTTGTCATCCCCCGACACCAGAATCTAGGCCTGCTCTCGTAATTCAGCCCAGCCTCCTTGGCTTCCCCGTCAAGGACGGCTTATGGCCAAAGGATGACCAGGACTGGCTGGCTGACTGCTGTAAATCTGAGACATGTTCTTGGGGAAACTGCCAAGGGTGTAGCCACCTTGGTGTTGCATCAGACCAAGTTATGGGGTGCGGGGTGGAGCGGGGAGCTTGGCTGGGAACATACAAAATGTGAGTGCACGCTTCTCTGTCGACATCTGGAATATTAGCTGGCAGCTGGGGTGCCAATAGGACTCAGACTCTGGTTTTCTTATGCAAAAAGGGACTTTTTGAAAGTACATTTGGGGGTTTACAGACCATGGGGTGGGGCTGGAGGGTCAGGCTTGGAAAGGAGCACTGGTGGTGCTGTTGGGTCAGTGCTGGGCTGCTAATCACATTGTTGATAGTTCAAACCTCCCAGCTTCTCCTCAGGAGACAAATGAGGCTGTCTGCTTCCATAAAGAGTTCCATTCTCAGGAACTCAACAGAACAGTTCTGTTCAGTCCTATAGGGTCAGAAGGTAGGAGTGGGCTAGATGGCAGTGGGCTTTTTAAATGGGGCTTTGAAAGGCTGAGCAGTTGTAGGAATGACAGCCAGGTCACAATGTCAGCACAGAGGGCTGTTGTCGCCCAGTCAGGTGACACATTCACCACCCCCAAGTCAGCTCCCACACCCATCCCTGCATAGGGAGCAGGAATCCACATCCTCTGACAAACTCCTCTAAACTACAGGGGCCTCACCCTGTAGCCCCGCACCTGTGTTCCCTGTAGTGGTCTAAAGGAGCCCTGTTGGCGTGGCAGCGAAAGCGCTTAGCAGCTAACCCAAAGGTCTGCTGTTTGAGCCCACCAGCTGCTCATTGGGAGAAAGATGAGGCCGTCTGCTCCTGCGAAGACTGCAGCTACAGAAACCCCGTGGCACAGTTCTCTGTCCCACGGGGTCACTGCGAGTCAGAATTGATTAGACGGCAACGGGGTCTGATGTGTGTTTTCCCTTTGCATTTCTAAAAGCATAACGATAATATCAGCCCGTGTCAGCACCGGCTCCTTGATGATGGAGAGGTGAGGCAGGTCCATAAAAAGAATGGATCCGCAGGGATCTTTTCTATTCGTATGCACACCCGCCTGACAGGCAACAATGAGTTAGCCCTTGAGGGGCCCTGGTGGCACGGTGATCAAGCACACGGGTGCTAACCAGAATGCCAGGGACGACCCCGGCCCCCGCCCCCAGCCCCGCGGCTCCCCAGAGAAGGATGAGGGAATGTGCCTTGGAAACCTCACTTGTGAGGTTTGGGTGGCAGCCTGATACAGGGGTTCCCCGCTGGTAGAGATAGCTTTCTACCCTGCGACTCAGGGTCTAGCCCTTCCATCCCATGGTGCTGCGTTACCTCAGCGTCTGTTAGTCCGACCGTGGTCTGTCCTGGAGACCAACGCGAGCGAGCAGCGGCGTGTTATCTGGAGGGCCTGTTCACCTCCTCAGAGACAGCGACTGCCACCAAAGGCTGAAGGGTGGCCCTGAGGGAGCGTCCATTGGCGGCTCAGGGCCACCTGGGGGCGCTGTGCCCGAGGCGCCACGCGGAGGGCGCCACCGGAGCCGCCTCGCTGCCCTCAGGAGGAGGAAGCACGCCCCAGGCATCGGGCCTTGTCCAGGGCCACACAAGCGCCAGGGCCCTCGCCAGGCCGCCCTCCTGGTGGTGGTGGCCGCTGCTGCCGTTAGCTGCCACCGCGTCGGCTGGGCCCCACGGCGGCCGGGCCACCCCAGAAGGAAACGCCACCCGGCGACGTGCACAAGCGGTCAGTTCGGATTGGAGTGTGGCGATTGATTGGTGGGGTGTCCGCGGGCTGACGTTCTTCCTGTCTGTCCGAGTCTGGAAGCTCCTCTGGAGCCGTCCAGCAGCCCAGCGACAAGCCAACCTCCACCGCCAGAGAGGGAGTGGCGGTGCGTGCGTGCGTGCGGTGCGTTGGCGGGAAATGCAATCCGGGTCTCCCGAGTGGCGGCCGAGGGGAGTTCCGGCCCTGAACCGTCCGCTGCACACCTCGCTCCGGCCTGTCCACCTGCCACCCAGCCGCAGGCAGATGGGCCGCAGCCCGGCCTGGAGACGCCCGCTGCGCCGCACAGGGCGGCCGGCCTCGGTCCGCACGCCAGATCCGGGGAGCTCGCGGCCTCTGTCGCGAGGCCAGCGGTCCGGCCGAGATTCCCACGCCCACCCCGACCCTCACACCCCCACCCCACCCCACCCCCAGTCTCCGTCGCCGGTCCCGCCAGGTGCCCTTTTGGAAAAAAGCGGGAAGGGTCCGAACGGCCTGGGAGGGCGGGGCAAAGGCAGGAGCATGATCTGGCCCAGATGTGAGGAGTTCCGATCATCAAATACTTGCCTAATTGCAAAAATATTAAAGGGTGGGCGGACGCCAAGAAAACGAAGCACAAGTGTACCGGGCGTTGGCTGTTTTGGCGAAGCCGGCGGGTCAGTAATCACTTTTGAAAAGATAGAGAGGGAATTACCTCACAGAATGTAACCACTTAAGCCGGCCTTTTTATCTGTTCCTTCGAAACGGTTCATCGTGCAGGGAACCACATTGGCTGGCGAAGCCGCCTTGGAATGGCTTTCGCTTCTAAATCCGAGCCACCCCTCAGGTCCCCGGGGAATGAATGCCCGGAGCGGGGTCGCCCGAAGTAGAAACCGCCTTTCTCTGAGTGGACAGATCCGGTTTCTTCCGGGAAAATGGGTGTCTTCAAGGTTCACAGAACACCCATTTAAGCACCACGTAGGCAGGGTGACAGGAGCTGCAGCATCCTGGGCGGTCACTTGGTCTTCTGAGAAGAACCCGAGGCCTGTAGGCGGAGGCAGCACCCAGCCCTGAGGAGATCGAATCCCTCCTCACTGATAACCTTTGACCCCTGGCCTGGAGCCTCTGCCAGTTTAGTTCGACTTCTCTTGCCTGTCAAATCCTGTCAGAGTTGCCAAGTCCCCTTGAGGTCACCAGCTGGTAGTCCTCAGACCTCATTCCTACTTCGCCCCTCTGCCCCATCTCCCTCATAGATCTTTCCAGAAGATGTATTTGACACACCAGGCAAGATGCCAGGTCCTTTAAACACACACGAGAAAATCATTAGATCTTGCCAAATTGAGCCCTCACCTCCGCCTGGCAGAGAGGCAGGCACACACGTGTCCCCCAGAGCAATGAAGGATTTGGCTCCCCAGGGACCCCTCCCCTCTCGCCCCACCAGCACAGGGGCAACCACCAGGACCCCGTGCTCATCCGGCAGCAGGTGAGTGTACAGATGGTGCTTCAGCATCCTCCCCTACATGTAGGGCTGTCAGTCTTGGATTGAATCTCCTGGGGGGTATGTGTGTGTCAGTGTGTGTATATGTGACTGTGTATTTATGTGGGTTTGAGTGTATGTGAGTATATGAGTATGAGCATAGGTGTATATAAGTGTGATTATATGTGGGCATGTACATGTGATGTGTATGTAAATATATGTGTATATTAGTATATGTGTATGTGAGTACATATGTGTGAGTATGTGTGTAGGAATATTTATGTGTGCATTCATGTATATGTGTGTATGTGATTATTTGGATATGTGTATTACTGTCAGTATGTACATGTATATGTATATATGAATATGTTGTGCATATCAGTGTATATCTGTTTACATGGAATATGTACATGTGTATTGTGAGGTGTGTGTATATGTGCACATATGTATGTGTGAGTGCATATATGTATGTGTGAGTTTCTGCATGACTGTGTATATGTGTGATATATGTAAATGTGTGTGAGTGAGTGTGTAAAGGGAATCCCTGTGTTGTTGATTTGCCTTTTCCTAATGATTCACGCTGTTGAGCAACTGCTCATGAGCATGCTGGCTTTTGCATCTCCTCTTTTGGGAAGTGTCGTGTCCCCGCAATGGTGCCCCACCCTGAGTGTCAGCCTCCTCCTGCACCCCAGGCCCTCCTGGGAGATGTCTCTCCTTGGGGCTCTGCACCTAGCCCCTGGTGAACCCAGAGCAGAAGGGTCCCATGCGGTACAGGGACCAAAGTCACAAGGGGCCCCTCAGCACAGGGAGAAGCTAGATGAGGTGACGGGAGTAGTTTCCCCAAAGGATTCCCCATAGGATTTCTGAGGCTGTCAGTCTTTACGGGAACAGACAGCTTCATTCTTCCGTGGAGCGGCTGATGGGTTTGAACCACCAACTACCCCCTGATGCCACCACAAAATAAGAACACGAGAATGCTATCCTGCTCATGGGTCTATTGGCCATCTGTATGCCATCTTTGCTGAGATGTAGGTTCAAGTCCGTGGTCTGCCCTTGAGTGGGGTTGCTTGTCTGCATTTTGTTGCTCATTGCCATCCAGCCAGCTTTGCCTCCCTGTGGCCTAACACACAAAACGAAAATGTCTGCCAGCGAGTTGACGTTGATTCACAGTGACCCCCTGTGGGTTTCCGAGACTGTAACTGTTTACAGGGTCAGAAGGCCCCAGCACAGCAGAAGGACACATCTCTTGGCCCTACCATTGCCCAGATTGCTGGCACGTGTGAGTGCATTGAGACTATGATGTCTGTCCCCCCTTCTCCTGAACTCGGCTTCACCAACCACAATGACCTTCCTGGCAGAGCCTTTCCCGATGTCACTCTGGACACTGAACCCTTTCAGATCCTGGTGACCAGATGGATAGGCTTTCCCTTTCTGTAGACTGTCTTTTTGCTTTCTGGATAACGTTTCCAATTTCGATGAGCCTTGAAAACACTATGCTGAGTGACAAAAACTAGATACAAAAGGTCAAATACCGCACAACCCCGTGCATCTGGGGTGTCTGTGGTTGTTAGGTGTTGTTGGGGTGCTTCCGACTCAGTGACTCTGGGTGCAACAGAACGAAACTCTGCCCGGCCCTGCGAGGGCCTCACAGTGGTTGCTACGGTTGAGCCCATCATTGCAGCCGCTGTGTCCCTCCACCTTCCTGATGGTCCTCCTCTTTTTGTTGACCTTCATTCGTCATGATATCCTTTTCCAGGGATCAATCCCTCCTGATCACATGGTCAAGTAAGTGAAACAAAAGCTTGCTGTCCTCGCTTCCAAGGAGCATTCTGGCTGTACTTCTTCCAAGACAGATGGGTTTGTTCCAGCAGCCTGTGGTATGTTCTGGCAGCCCATGGAATATCTAGAAAGAGGTTAATGCCCACGGACAGAAAGTAGACTGGATGGTATCAGATCCTGGGGGCGAGAGGAGGCCAGTGAGGAGAAACTGGGGAATGGGCACAGAGTTTCTGCTTGGGCTGGCGAAAAGTTTTGCAAGTAGATTATGATGATAACTGCCAAAATGATAAATATCTATTCCTACCATAATATTGAGGCTCTTTGTCAAAAGAAATTCTCCATAGAACTCTCACCCGTAAAGCAGATAAAAATATGCACTGCCTGCCCTGCTGCCATTACATCCCTCTTTCTGCGACAGATAATTTATAGTCATGTAGAGACGCTCTCCTCGCCTGCCAGCCATCTGCAGTTGCTAATTTCCATACTGGTTTTGTATTCCTCACCACCACCCCTTGCATTGTCAGGCTGCCTCCCCATTGAGCTGTGAGCCCTCTGGGCCAGGAGACCACGCTCTGTGCCCTCTCATTCCTCCTAGCCCTCCACGTAGGCCCACATGCTGCTTGGTGCCAATGAGTGCCAACCAAGCAGCAAGAAGCAAGGGACTCAAAGCTCTTCTTCCTAACGGAGGCAGATGCTCCAGCAGGTCAGCTGAAGTTTTACCCAAACAAGCAGTTATTCCCAGCATCTGAGGGGCCTCACGCTAAAGATAGCGCTAAGTAGAGGTCAGGAGTCTCAAGAACATGTGGCATTCTTCCTCCTGCTATTTTAAAGTCTTTAAAGTGGCTGAGGGCCGGCTTTGTTTCCCGGTTCTCAGCTGCTGGCTGGGTCTGCGCGGGGAGAGGCTGGGTTTGTGTGGTGGTTTGGGAGGGAGAAGGTTTCTGTGCTCTGTGCTCAAAATTCTTGAAAAAAGATGCTCAGAGAATTGAGGGTGCCACAAGGGGCATGAACGAGAAGCCCTACTATGTGTTTGATACTGTCACGCAGCAGGGTCTTGTGACTGCACTCATTTATGGGGCTGCTTCCGCCCCACCCCAGCACTTGTAAAACAGTGCAGCAAGGCTGGGGGCCTCTTCTGACTGGGGGACCCTCCCTTCCTCCCTCGCCTCCAGTGTATTCTCTTCTGTGTTTGCGGCCAACTCTGTACCTTTACATATGTGTGCGTATGTGTGTGCCAACTGTTGCCACGCCCCTCCCGAGTCACAGGGATCCTGTATAACTGGGTAGACCCGAGCTTTGTGGGCCTCCAGGGCCTGATTGCCAGCCCTTTCTTCTAAGGTACCTCTGGGAGAACATGGCGACTGTTTGCACCCCCTGGAGGTCCCCAGAGGATGACTACAGTGTGTATGTGTGAGGGGTGTGTGTGTATCTCCTGTGTGTGGTGTGTGGAGTGTGTATGGTATGTGGTGTGGTGCGTGTGTGACGTGTGGTTGTGAAGTATGTGTGGTATATGTTGTGTGTGGTGCATGTGGCAGGAGGTGTCTGATGTGTTTATGTGTGTGATGTTTGTTGTGTGATGTGTATGAGGTATATGTGTTATGGGTCTGGGTCTGGTGTATATCTTGTGTGTATTTACATATATGGTGTGTATGATTCGTGTGGTGTGTGTATGTGTGCTGTGTGTATGTGTGTGATGTGTGTGCTTTACATCAGTGGTTCTCAACATTCCTAATGCCACGACCTTTTTGCCATGGCCCTTTCATAGAGTTCCTCATGTGGTGGTGACCACCCAACCATAAAATGATTTTCCTTGCTACTTCATCACTGTCATTTTGCTACTGTTATCAATTGGGCTGCCCCTGTGAATGGGTCATTCAACCCCCAAAGGGGTCTCGAGCCACAGGTTGAGAACCGCTGCTTTACATAAGCAGCACCACATTCTGTTAGTGTCTCTGTGACTTTGTGTTTTCCTGTGATGTGTCTCGGAGCTCTTTCCCGATCAGGACCATCAGTCTTCTTTACTCTTCTCAAGTGCAGCATAGGCTTGCAACTCAGTAGTGCGCCTCACCTGATTTCCCCTCCACTGCTGCAGAGTCATAGCGACCTGTATGACACAGTAGAACGCTCCCCTAGGGTGTCTGAGGCTGTCGGGCCTTACAGATTAGATAGCCTTATCCTTCTCCCCAGCAGTGCCTGGTGGATTTGACTTACTGTCCCTGTGGCTAGCAGCCCAGCCCTTAACCCATAACACCACCAGGGCCTCTTTCCATCTACTTAGCCACGTGTAAAGCTTTTGGGGAATTCTGGAGCCGTACAATAAGTACAATATGACAACTTGCTTCTGTTATGTGGTGTAAATAATCTTGTGCTGCCCCTGAGTATAAGCAGTAATTCAGGGCTCTGTTTGTAAAAATGGTCAAATTCTTTACCATGTGGCTCTTTCCCCTACATATTCATTTTCCTGAATTAATTAGCTGCGGTTCTCTGTTCCACTCCTTGATGGAAAATTATCAGAATGTCTCCAGTGATTATCAGAAGCCACTCTGATGGGGAATTAAAATGAGCTGGAGAGACTGCTGTGAAGTAAATTATTGAATGTGCCCTTCTAGCCGTTGTCTTTGTAACTCCACCAAATGACTGATGGGGCCATGCAAATAAGGTGTGTGGTACTTTAATGTGGTGATGGGTCAGTTTTGTCACCCTGCTGGGAAAAAAGTGAGTCATCTCAGAAGCAGGGATGGGGGAAATCTCACTGCCATCAAGAAAGTAGACTCAGAGTGGAGTGTGATCCCTACATACTGGACCTCCTTGACCCAAGAGACAGAGGGCTGTGAACCAGAGACATAGTGGAGAGGTGGTGGCAGCAGAGGCAGCAGCACCAAGATGCTCAGACAGAGCATCATGGGGCAAGAAAGCCAAGTGCCCTCTGTAGCAGACTTGTTTGTGGAGTGGGATGCTTCTAGACACTTAATTGGGGGAGCTAGGTTTGCTGAGTGCCTTCAGACTGAGGCTTATAATGGAGTGGGCTTCCCTTTGGGCATTTATTGGCAGCACTAAAGGTGCTGTGTCACATTGGCTGAGCAGGACAGAGGCCAAGGGACTATGTGGCTGAGAGGCTGACAACCAGAGAGAGGCATGTCTGAATGCATGGCTGAGAAGCTGTCCTGACTGGAAGAATTGTATCATGTGCATTCCTAATTCTGAATAGTAGCTTGTTAATATCCCTAATAAGTTCCATAATCATGAGCATAGTCTATTGAGTTCTGTGTAGCCATTGCAATGACTTTTTGAACCCTGCAGAGAAGCAGAGAGTACCCTGAGAGGGATGGTTGGTGTCAGAATTGGTAAAGAAGGGTGAAGGGTGGAGGCAGATCTGACCTCTGCCTCATAGGAATTGGCCTTGGGCTGATGTTGCTTTTGGAACTTGACCATCCTCCCCACTGGTGAAGTCAACAAGACTGCCAGACATGGCCCCCGGGCTATTATTACAGAGGCCTCCTTCCACGTCTTTCCACCATGGGGAGCAGAGGATCTAAAAGGAAGGATGGCGTAGGGAGGGCAGAGCCAAGTCATCCCGCTACTGGATCCAACTGTGCCTCAAGCCAGGCATCACCACGGGCCTTCTCCTTCACTGACCATCTGCTATCCTCCTGCTGGCATCAGCTGGCTGGCCACCCTATGGCCCATTTGGATCGTGCCTCACTGCTGTGTCTCACCACTCTTGTTCATGGCTCTCCTGCCTTCTCCTTCCTCCTCGGGTGCTTGCTCCTCTTCACTATTCACTGCAGACTGACCAAAGACAGGGGACAAACCAACCATCTGCATGCAACTTAAGTGAGTACTTGTTTGACTGCATTCCAGTTTAACTACATAGCTTATATTGACCTGAGGTAACACAACAAACAAACCCAAAACCCAAAGAACCACCCCAAACCTTGCAGGAATTCTTTTCTGTGCAGCCACAGGAACAGCATAACCTATTTGGCACCACATTTTAAGACCATTTTAGCACAAAAGTACTGGAAAAGCAACATATGGAGGAGTTCCACTGTCTTCCTCATTACAGCCCTGTCTTCTCGTCTGTACTACCCGTCACTCCTGAGCCGCTGCCAGAAGTCTACATCACATCACCTCGACTTCAGCATCTTTCTCCTCAATTTGCAAAAGCCCCCGTGCTCTGTAAGCTGCTCCGGTCACTGTCACTGCGCGTGGTCCTACCTGACTTAGTTCACTCAGCAGGAGCTTTCCAAGGTCCCCCAGAAGCCAGTTCTTCCTGGTGGCTGAGTGACTTTCATTGTGTGGATTGGCATTTAGGTGGCTCCTTTTTTGGGTGACTGCGCATGGGTGCATAGGGTGTGCTTCATTTTTAGGAATGGTTTTTCTCCTGCCCTGTTTAGGACCTACCTGTATGTATGGTGTGTTGGGGAACTGGGCTGCCGCCCCAAGACCCTGAGGTCCGACTCCACATTTCCTTACTCACCAGTTGTTTGACCTTGGGGAACATTTTCCCTTCTCTAGGCCTCAGTTTTCTCATCTGCAAAGCGGGATGAAAATAACCTACAGTGTGAAACCTGTGAGAGCCGGACTTTTCGACATCTCAGGGTTTAGTCTGACCACATTCCTGTAGCTCTACTAATGGAAAAGACCAGTGCTTTCCTTATCTAAGGGGGTTCAGCTCTGCCCAGGTCCTGGATCCTGAGTGTTCTGCTGTTCCTTATTAGGGTTGCCATGAGGACTCAGTGAGTGACTGTGTAGGCACTTAGAACAAGGTCTGCACGTGGTAAATGCTCTATGAAGAATATTGCTCCCCTGATGGTGGTGGTGATGCTGATGATAACACTGATGATGGTGATGGTGGTGGAGATCATGGTTATAATGATGGTGATGAGGTGATAGCGGCAATAATGCTGCTGATGGTGGTGGGTGGTGATGCTGGTGATAGTGGTGGTGCTGGTGGTGATGGTGGTGATGTTGGAGGTGATGGGTATGATATGGATGCTGATGGTGCTAATGGTGATGGTCAGAGTGGTAGTGATGATGGTGCTGAGGATGATGGGTGTGGTGGTGGAGGTGATGAGGATGTAGATGATGATGATCATGATAGTGGTGATGGTAATGAGGGTGATGAGGGACGAATTTAGAGCTGGTCAGTGTGGGGCAAATGGATGCATTCAGAGCATCCTAGCGTCCTGTTTCCCAAACCTTCACATTTGGAGTTAAGCAATTCTTTCAATGTGATTTAGAGACACCCCCTCTGCCCCCTGGAAGTTGGTGTCAGGTGCTGCTGCGTCAGCTCCAACTCAGCGTGACCCTGTGTACAACGGAAGGAAACACCATCTGGTCCTGCGCCATCCTACAATTGTTGTTATGCTGGAGTCCGTTGTTGCCACCACGGTGTCCATCTGTCTCGTGTACGGTGTGCCACTTACTCTACTTTATCACACGGGTGTCCTCTTCTAGGAGCCCAGGAAGCAGAGTCCAAGAAGTAGAAAATAACAAGTGAGGCCGATTTAGTGATTTCACCTCCACCGTGGACACCCTCTGGACACTATTGAAAACATCAACTTAGGAACAGGGCGGAGTGGAACAGCTGCCACGGCGGTTCCGGGAGCAGACGGCTTCATCTTTCTCCTTTTGAGTGGCAGGTGGGCAGCCCGAGGCTTGACCCACCACACTCCTCCAGGGGTCCTTCAAATATCAAGGGATTAACACTAACGGTCACTTCCTATATGTGTTCGACGTTCCATTTGTTTTCCCTCTGATGCTAGGGCGTTAAGTCCAAGGTCAGAGTGCAGTCTGAGCATCTTCGCCCCTGCGCTGTTCTTTTCCTCATGACCTTTTCCCGTCATCCCCATTTTGTAGCGACGGAGCCTTTGGTCCTTGTAAGACCTCCCCCAGGTGCCTCTCAAAGAGCAGACGCAGCCCATGTCAGCATCTGTCTTTGCCCCCGCTCCAATAGAGACGAACACCGCCGCTCCACTTGAGGAACTGTCCACAGTGAGCTCACCAATCTTCCTCGGGTCTCAGAGGGTTGTTCGTCTTTATGGGAAGCGAGACAGCCCAGGAATAAAATCTAACAGCTGGGAAGTGCTCAGAGTCTGTTAAGCGGCCCTCTCCCTGGATTTACTAAAGAGTTTAAGGGCAGGGACGCATAGCAATCTCTCACCCACGTTATCGACTATGTTTCTAAAGAAATCGTCGCCCCCACCCCCACCCCCACCTCCTTAGCACTGCAGATTCTCGATCTTTTTTGAGAATCAAGAGCATGGAAGCCACCCCAATGAGGTTTCTGCCAGAATAGAAGGGCTTTCATAACCCCCCTCCCCTCCGCCCTTGGCACATCCACCAGCCAAAATAGCATTTGGGCTTGTCAGTTCCAAGTGGCGTCCATTAAGCAGAGAGGCGGGGTCTTGGCTGGGCTTTGAGGGGACTGGGTGTGATTGGGCTCCAGGGCTCAGAGGCGATGGGAAGGCACCTTGCCCCCAGAAGGAAGTGGGAAAGAGTGTGTGTTGGGGGTGGGGGGCTTCGTTCAATGCTGCCAGAGTTGCTTTGAGGGCTGCCCCCCTCCACAGCAGCGCCTCCAGCTGAACTAACTGGCCAGAGACTCGCGTTCCAGGAATGCTTAGTAAAGCACGTGGGAGACACACAAACATGGGCGAGTCTCCGAGGGGGGCTCAAGGGGAGGCTGAAGGGCAACGGCTGCTTTGTCGATATCCCTGCCCTGCCCTCCCCGCTAACCTTATCCAGGGGGATGCGAACTGCCGAGAGCCCAGCTATTGGCCTTGTGCGTCACTGCGTAGATTCCAAGTCACAGTGCTGCCCTGTGGGGACTTCTACCTTATGATCTGACGGGAGCAGATTGCTAGGCCTTTGTGCATCGTGCCACCCAGGTTCCTTTCCAAAACCAAACTGGCCTATTCCTACCCACAGTAACCCACCACCACCTGCCCCTGAGAGCAGAACCGGCCCATGGGCTTGTTTAGCCCGTAGTCAGCCCTTCCATAAAGTGGGCTGAACGTTGGGCCACAGACTTCACAGCTGGTGGTTCGAAACCACCAACCGCTCCCTAAGGGAAAGTCAAGTCAGTCTGCTCCTGACAGGAGGTGTGACTTTGGAAACCCTACAGGGCAGGTCTGTTCTGTCCCACAGGGCCACTACGATGAGCCAGAGTCGACAGGACAGCAGTGGGAATCTTCATGGGAGAGCCTACTCATCTGTCTCCTGAGGAGCCGCTGACCGGGACCTTTCTGTGAGCTAGCCACTGAACACGTGACCACTGAGCCACCAGAGCTCCTGGGGAGGAAGCCAGCTCAGAGGAGGTTAGTCCCCTTCCCTGAAAGGACAAGAGTCCCTGGGTGGTGTGGCCAACGACTGTGTCAGCAGCTAACGGCAAGCACCTGAAGTCACCTCTGCAGAAAGACGGGGAGTCTTTGTCTGGGTTATCAGCCCCTGAGCATCCTAGGAGCCTGGTCCTCTGGATACACCCGGGGTCACCACGGTTCGGGGTCAGACTCATGGCAACTGGCTGTGGGTTGTTGCTTTGGAATTGCAACCCAGGAAGTAAGCAGAGGCAGGCGTGGTCACGAGGGTGCTTTTGAAGTGAGTGGGTTTTGTTTTCTTAATTTGTGATTTGGCTGAATGTTTACAGGGCAGAGTGGTTTTCCATCCAATGGTTCATTCAGGCCCCATCGTGCTACGGCACTCTTCCCACCCCCTCTCTGGGTTTCTGGCCTCCATTCTGCCCCTTCCTGCCCACTGACTGCACTCCCTGGGCACGTGCGGTCCTTTTGGTCTTCTGTGGTTGGTTGTTTTTAAGAACTACGTAGCTCCCTGGTGAGACTGATCACTTTATAGGCCTGCTGATTGTTTGGCTAAGAGTTGAGCCACTGGGGTGTGTTCCATTCCAGACCTGAAGGGGGTGACTAAGGCCCCTAGCCTCTGGAGCCCCCATAGAGTCTGATCAGTAGCCTGACCTTTTATATAACTTTGAGTTTTGTTTCTCATTTTTCTCCCACTCTACCAGGGTCTCCTATTGTGATCCCTCTTTGAGTGGTCAGCCGTGGCAGCCGGGCACCATCTAGTTCTTCTCATCTCAGAGTTGAGGAGTTTGGGGTTCATGTGGTCCATTAGTCCTTTGGATTAATTGCTTCCCTGTTTCTTTGATTTCCATCTGTCTTCTCTCCACCAGACAATGAGAGGCCAGTATTTCCCCTCAGATGGCTGTGCATAAGCTTTCTGACCCCATTGGCTACTTGCCAAAGTAGGATTATTTTTGTCTTTTGAATTATGCTATGCTAATTGACCTTGGAGTCCCCCAGCCTGTGGTCCTGAGCCCCAAGGTGTTTGCTGCTGTCTAAGACGTCCTCTTCACTTTGTCAGCACACACGTGGACGTGTTCGCAGCACACACAAATACACATGTAGGAATATCCCGTCAGACTGTAGCTAGCC
The DNA here is from genome assembly GCF_000313985.2 of Echinops telfairi. Classification (NCBI taxonomy): domain Eukaryota; kingdom Metazoa; phylum Chordata; class Mammalia; order Afrosoricida; family Tenrecidae; genus Echinops; species Echinops telfairi. The sequence goes on from NW_022111312.1 coordinate 17,937,182, forward strand.
ATGGGTGTGGTGCCACTCTCCTCCCACCCTGCCGGAAGTGGCCCTTGTGGGGAATGTGAGCAGCATGGAGCCCTTCACCACTCCAACAGGTAGGGCTTTGACCTCAAGAAGGGGTGACTCCAGAGGCCCTGGGGGCCCTCCCTCCGCCACCGCCTCCCTCACAGTAGGACGGACCTCTGGCCCAGAGGACAGGATGTTTGTTATTTTCTTTTGCTTTGTTTTGAATGTGGCCATGACACCCTCCACAGGCCGACATTCTCTACAGCCAGCGGTTCTCAACCTGTGGGTCATGACCCCTTTGGGGGTCAAACAACCCTTTCACAGGGGTCGCCCGATTCATAACAGTAGCAAAATGACAGTGATGAAATAGCAACGAAAATAATTTTATGGTTGGGGTCACCAAACATGAGGAACTGTATTAAAGGGTCGTGGCATGAGGAAAGTTGAGAACCACTGCTCTACGCATTCAGTTCACAGACATATGACCGTAACGTCACTTCACGGTCACCCAAATTTCCCAAGACCCTAAAGAGAAGCTCAATGTCCCCTTCCCCTCCCTCCAACCCACCTGTCACCACAAATAAGCATTGCCTATGATTTCAAAACACATTGTTTCTTTCTCCAGTGAGGGCCCCAGGGTGCAGACCTTTCTGATAGGATGTATAACATGGTGGCAGGGCTGTGACGAGCTGCCTGTGCCCAGAGGCCCCTTGATTCCAGGGCTCAGGGCCTCCTTCCCTCTCATTGCACTGCCCCTCCCAGCCCACAGCCCTTCCAATTTCTTCTCCTTTTTCTGTTTCCAGCTTCATTGTATTAAATCTCACCACCCTCTGCCCTGCCGCTCAAACCAGAAGCCTTGAGCCAGTAGCCACTCCTCAGACACCTTCCCTGGCTGCCTCAAATCGTTTACCAAACCCTGCTGGACTGATATCCAGCATCATCGGCGCCGGACTGCTAACCGCAAGGATGGTGGTTTAGATCCAGCAGCTGCCTGAGAGAGAAAGATGAGGCTGTCTGCTCCCTTGAAGACTGACAACCTCTGAAGCCCTGTACAGGTGGCTGTGAGTCGGAATCGACTCGTTGACAGTGGGATTTGGATTACCCTAAGTCTCTCCACATCTCCCCAGTCCCACGGCACTGCCTGCAGGCCCTAAGCCCCTGGCACTTCTTGACTGGGTGCCTCCCGGCCTTTCCAGTGTCCCTCCCTTCTCGCCCCATTGCTCCCCAGTGCTCTGAAGGGCAGTCAGATAACCTTGACAAATAGTCAGGAGCTTGTGAACTCTCCTCCCTGTCCCTCATAATCCAGCTCAGACTCCCCACACGGGCTGGAGGGCTCCCGGGGGCAGGGAGCATGGCCCACACGTGTCCACCATCCCGGGACCCTTGGCCTTTGGTGGCCATGTCCTAGTCACACAGCACATCTCATTCTGGCAGATTCCCACTTGCAGTGGCCTCTGGGAGGCCACGGGACCGTTCTCCCACAGGTGGGTGTCTGTGAGCTTGGTGCTGTCATTTAGCACTGGGCTCCAACATCGCCCCTGATGCAGGACCCCTCCTGGGCCAACTCCCTGGCCCAGGCCACTGCCACAAAGCCGTGCCGTCATTTACCTAAGGCACTTCCCACAGCCTGTTGGGGTCTTAAAAAAACTATCATTTTATGTTATTGTTAAAAATATGCACAGCAGAGCATGCTCAGTTCCACCGTTTCTGTACATCAGCTCAGTGCGGTGGGTCACACTCTGGGCTGTGCAGCCGCCACCTCCTTCCCCCTTCCTGAACAGTTGTCCCCACCGGTGCCCTCTAAGCTTCCTGTTCATACTTTGAACTTGCTGCCCTTAGTTGGGTCCCATTGAAAGGACGCTTCGAAAGAACTGCTCCAGGTAATAAAGAGGTTCTTTACTGATAAAGTCAAATTGTTATTTCGTTTGGTGGGAAGACGCGCAGCCAGCATGCTCCTTAGAAGGGAGGGTGAGGGGACATCGTCTCGAGTACTTGGACATGTCATCAGGAGACATCAGTCCCTGGAGAAGGACGCCACGCTTGGCAGCGTCTCTGGTCAGGGGGGTGGCAGGGAGGAAAGAGGAAGGCCTTCGGCGAGAGGGACGGACACCGTGGTTGCAGGAATGGGCTCAAACATAGCACCATTGAGAGGGTGGGCTTGCATTCTGTGTGGGGCCCCTGAGTCAGGAGTGACTCGAAGGTTCCTAACAACAGCAGTGTTTGCTCTGAGGAGCCCTGCTGGCCCAGTGCGAGTGGAGTGGGCGTCGGTGGGTACCTACTACCCCCTTCGCTGGAGAAAGAGGAGGCGGTCTGCTTCCCCAAAGATGACAGGCTTGGAAGCCTCTGCTCTTCATTTGTGTTTGCTTGTGTGTCCCATTGCCCTGTGCCTGCAGGATGCAAGTTCCTGGAGACAGACACCTCATCCTTCTTGTTGGCTGCTCTACCCTCCACCCCCCACCCCACAGTGCTTGGAGGAGTGTCTGTGCTCAGCAAAGGCTCAGAAAATATTTCACTCTAGCTGAATCCTCTGAGCAGTCCTGGCAGATGGTCTGTGGGGGAGAGGCATTGGGTTCAGGTCAGTGAAGTTGATGGGTGATACACAGAAGCCAAGGGGACCTGGTGGCACTCTAGCTAAGAACCTAGCTGCTCATTGAAAGGCTGGCAGTTGGAAGACCTGGTGGTCTTGGCAAGACCGCAGCCTAACAAGCCCACCAGGGCAGTTCTACTCTGTCGTATGGGGTCACTGTGAGTCAGTTTGATGGCACACAACAATAGCAACTTGCAGAATTCTCCACCTACCTCGCTGTCAGTGAAGCTACGGGGATGGATGCATTTAAAATAAAACCCTCAAAACCTCCAAGAGTTGAGGTTGCAAGAAGGAAGCTGGTGTGGATGGATAGGGAACATGTTGTGCTGAGGAAAATGAGCCCAGTACAAAAGGACAAATCTTATAGGAGACCACTGTTGTAAGGGGCAGCAAAGCAAAGCAAAAAACA
>NW_022111312.1:17941302-17966754 GCF_000313985.2 Echinops telfairi
ATTTCTCATCATTGTTACATCGCACCCTGACTGGCTCATCTCCTCCCCGAGACCCCTCTGCAAGGGGATCTCCAGTGAGGCCGCCATCCTTACTGAAGTCCCCAGCCACAGGTTTTCTCACGTGGCTTCAAACCGCCGACCTCGCAGTTAGCAGCCCAACTTGCAACCCCCTGTGCCACCAGGACACCTCCTCAAGACTCAAGGTGTCTAGAATTATGGGGTGTCCAGGGGATTATCCTGACTGTTGGGTAAGAGTTTGAACCCCCAGTGGCTTCATCGGTGTCCTTCCTCTTCTCATCATCCCACAGATAGCGATGAAGCCGGAACCGGGATCACAGAAGTCCAGCATGGCCCAGCCCTTGTCCTCAGGGACTAACAACCTCCCAGTGGGCATAAGGACTTGAAATTCAAGGCTAAGTTTAATAGGTGTCCCTAGACCAGTGTAGAGAGGATCTTCTGAAAGCATAGCGGAGGAGGCAGAGCTGAGGAGTGGTCGGGAGTCAGGTCTTTCGGGGTTTGATGACCCGACCCCCTTTGTGCTATGAGTGTGATCTTTGGGAAGTTCCTGAAGGGTTCTGTGCCTCGTTTTCTCCCTTACAAAATGTAGAAGTGGTTAGTATCCACCTCTTAGGTTTGTTGGGACGGTTAGCAAAAGCAATAAGACATTTGACACAACGTCTTCAATATTCTGTGCCCTATATGTAGGATTGAGGATGCAGGTCTTTAGTCCGTGGCTGGGGAGGATTGGGACAGACTATGAAGATGGACAAGGAAATTACCCATGGAATTGTATGGATGAGGTAGCATGGACTTTGGCTCCACACCAGCGCCATAAAGCGAGTTGCTGTAAAGAGAGGTGCGTGGATTGTTTGGTCCCTCGGAGCATACAGAAGTGATGGTGACACTCTACTGAGTAGTCTATTCAGTGTACATCATGAAGAAGTCAGGCATCGTGAGAATGACCCAAATCAGACACAGAGACAGGGAGTGAGCACATGTGGAAGGGCAGATGGCGGTGAAAGACTTGCTGGATGCAGGGTGGCCTCAAAACTCTTTTTTTTAAGCACAGTATCTGGGAAGCATAGTAAAATGAGGGATGATGCCTGAAATTTCCTTTGACTGGGAAAACAGGAAAGGGGAGAAGGTAATAATATTGGGAAGTTGTTTAGGGCCATAATGGGGTGGGTCACCCTAGGAATCATTCCATTTTGGGTGAGTAATTATGTGTCACCGAGGTTTCTGAGCAGAGAAGCTGTGGACATGTCTTCATTTCTAAATCAAATTTCCCACCCAGATATCTCTGGCAACATGTAATTACTTTGCAAAGCTTATTTGCTTCCTTCTGCTTGATTTGAGTTTATTTTGCTCTTCCTCCTAGATTCTGAACCTAGAGACTGAAACATTGATTTGAGGCCTTTCTTTGTTCCAAATGTAAGTATTCAGTGCTATACATTTCCCTCTAAGCACTGCTTTAGCTGTAGCACACCAACTTTGATTAAGTTACATGTTCACATAGTTCAAATATTTTCTATTCTTTTACCCCTCAATTTATTAGGGGTGTGTTGCTTAATTCCCCAGCCACTGGAAATTATTTTCCCAAATGATTTTTCCTGTTACTGTTTTGTAATCTAATTTTATTATGCCCGGAGAGCCAAGTTTGTTTTATTTCAATTATTTGACATTCGTTAGAATTGTTTCACAGCCCAGCTTAGGGCACATCTCAGTGAATGGGAAGAATATACATTCTGTTGGTGTTGGGTAGAGTGTTCCATAAAGGACAATTAGATCCAGATGGTCTTGTCACGCTGCTCATGTCTGTGATACCCTTGCTAATCTTCTATCTCTTGATTCTCTCTATTACTGAGAGAGCCATGTTGATCTCCACTTGTATTTGTAGACTTGTCTACTTCCCATTTCAGTGCTAGCAGGTTTTTGCTGCATGTATTTAAAGCTCTGTAGTTAGGTGTGTACACTTTTTATTGCTATGTCTTGTTGGTGGGTTGACTCATGGATACATGCATTCTCTCCCTTTATCTTTGCTAATTTGCTTTGTTTGGAATTCCACCTTGCCTGACATTAAGATAGCCAGTCTAGCTTTCTTATGACAAGTGTATTCATGGTAAATCTTCCACTATTCTCTTGGTTAAAACCTTTTAACTGGAGATGTCATCTCAAGTTAGTTTTTTAGGTAATCTTATACATGAATCATTTTTATCAAATCTAATCTGTCAATCTCTGTTTTTTTAGTAAGTGTATTTAATCCATTTGTATTTCATTTAATTATGGGTACGTTTGGATTAGATCCACCATTTAAAAGTTTGTTTACTATTTGCACCATCTGTTTTCTCCTCTTTTTTTTTCCAGTTGTTCCTCAGTTTCCCCTTTTGGGCTTATTTTGGTGTATTGGAACTTTTTGAATGTTATATCATTTTATCACATTGTTTTCAACACGGCATGCTGTAGAGATATTGTGGAGTTGCTTGACATGCCTTCATGTCTGCAACAAATTTCCTACCCAAACTTCACAATAAAGCAAATATCACAACAAAACAATTCACAATTTTTGGTGTCTCAGTGCATATAACAGTTAAGTTTACACTGCACTGCAGTTATAAAGTGTGTGGCAGTGCGCTGGAAAAGTTTGAAATATTGTGAGAATGACTGAAACAGGACACACAGACACAACGAGCACACGCTGCGGGAACACAGTGCCATTAGACGTGCTGGATGCAGGCCTACCTCAAGCCTTTCTTTTTCTGAAAAAGCAATGTTCGGGAAGCACAGTGGTGAGAGAGCACAATGCAGCGAGTTTGGGCTGGGAGCAGTTTGGTTGTCTTGTGTCTGGGCATGAAATGCTTCTGTGTGGGCTTTGCTCAGACTCTTGAGCCTGTGGTTTTATGTCTTCCACACCTGGGTAAATCTACAACCACCACCGGTTCAAATATCTTTCTAGTGGGTGCAGGATCACCAGGCGTCTCTCTCCCGATCATTGATCCTCCTCATCCACTCACCCTCTCCCATCCAAAAGGGACACTGTGATGCCCGCTGGGTGCCATGCGTGATGCCCGTGTGAGAGTGGTGGTACAGATGACAGACAGACGATGGTGACTCAGCCCCTCATACCAGCACACTCAATGCCTTGAGCAGGAGGTGGAAAGGACCAGTGGGTCAGTGGGCTTCAAAACGAGTCCTCCTTAGTCATACTGTGCTGGACAAAGATGACTTTTCAGCATGAGTACTACAAACCAACCTGTGGTAGCCTGAATGCATGGAGACACAGACAAGCCATTCCATGATGCCACCAAGGCCTTAGTTCCTTCCATTCTCCTTTTCTTCTGAACCCGTGATGGTGATTTGAGTCAAAGTGTGCAGAGCAAATCGGTTCTTCATCAGCAACTCACTCACACTTGGTCAGTCTTGTGGCATCTGTCCCCATCGCCACCATGTCACACCCCTCCAACCACTGCCCCCCAGAGCTGGTTTGCATGCCTCTTTCTTCCCCAATCCTTCCTGCCTTCTCTCAACGCCAGCACTGCCCTTTGATCCCAGATGGTTGCTTCTTCTAGGGAGGGAGTGCCACCCTGGTGTCACTGTCCACCTATAGACCTGGCTTTTGTTTAGCTATGGAGTCCTGGTGGCCTGTGGGTTAAGCATTAGGATGCTAGACACAAGGTTGGCAATTCAATCCCACTAGACGCCTTGTGGGAGAAAGATGTGGCAGCCTGCTTCCATATATGGTCTTGGTGGGACCCCTCTTGGGCAGATCTACTCTGTCTTATGCGTCACTGTGAGTCAGAATTGACTCAGTGGCAGTGTTATTATAATTATTTGACTGAAAGTTGAGCCACAAGGTCTAGTTCAGCCCCAGGAGTGAAGAATGTCTATGGGCTGTCGGCTCAGGATTCTGTCAAGTCTCTGTCGGACTAGTCGGCCTGGTCTTTTTTATTCAACCATTCACTCACATTTTGTTTCATCTCATCGATCGCAATTCCTCCAGCAAGCCCTCACCCACGCCACTTCCTCCGAGTTCTGTTCCCGCCCATCCTTCCTTCCTAACCCTCTGAACTTTGCCCTTCTGTAAACGCTGCCCTTTCAATCTCAAATGGTTGGTGATTCTAAGATGTGTGTGTCTCCCTCGTGTCATGGTTCCCCTTAGAGGCCTGTTAGCTGAAAACAGCCACGGAGGGGGTGGGGGTGACGGTTGGGTGGGATGGGTGAATCCAGTGGTCGACCTGAAGGGTGATAAAGGGGTTCCATGTCAAGAGGGGCATGTAGGTTTTTGTGTGGACCAGCGTCTTCATCCTTTTGGTTAAGTCCCTGGAGTGAGGTTGGTCATTGAGTCCCCACACTTTCAGGGGGCTTTTTCGTGAGGACATGGTCCTTGTCTTGTTGTGTGTGCCTGTTAATACGCTGCCCAGGAATCGCTGCTCTGCTGTGCTCACGCTTGTTGTTGTGTTAGGTGTCACCGAGTCTGCTCCAACTCAGAGTGGCCCTCTGGTAGAGCCGAACGAAACGCCGCCTGGTTCTGCGCCGCATCCCCACCATTGTTCCTGTGCTTGAGCCCACTGTTACAGACACCAAGTCAATCCATCTTGTTGAGGGCCTTCCCCTTTTGTGCCGCCCCTCTATTGTTCCAAGCATGACGTCCTCCTCCAGGGACTGTTCTCTCCTGACAACACGTCCAAAGTACGTGGGACGAAGTTTCACCACCCTGCCTCGAAGGAGCACTCTGGCTGCACTACTTCTTCCGGGACAGATCTGTTTGTTCTGCTGGCAGTCCGTGGTGCTTCCAGTAGTCTCCATTAGCTTCCAGCCTCACAGCAACATACAAGCCACCACAGGACAACAGACCGCGAGGTGGGTGGGTGCCCACGTAGCTGGGAACCAATATGGCAGCGCAGACACACAAATAGCACGATCCTTTGAAGGACGTGTGCCTGGGGGGAGGTGCAGTTGAAGTGGGGCTGGAATCAGCCGTGAAGAACCCACTGTCCTCACACCCCCTCAGTTAAGCACATGGGAGCGCAGGATCAGCAGCAGATTTCTCACCTTCCATGCAGGAGTTTGGAGTTCGATTCCCAGTCCAGGCCCCAGCATTAAGCCACCCACTCTCTGTTGGTGGAGGCTGAACAGGTTTCAGCAGAACTTCCAGGCTAAGATGAACAAGGAAGAAAGGCCTGGAGATCCCCCTCTGAGAAACCAGCCAGTTCTAAGACGCGTACAGACAGAGTCCACTCAAGGGCCGTTGGTTTCTGGGAACTTGCAGACCCCTGAAGAGGAGACTTGTCACCTGATTTTGTGCGGACTTTTATTACAGTGGTCCCTTGCTGCCTGGTGTGGGTGGGGATGATTCCAGGGTAACCCCCATTCCCAAACCAAGGGTGTTCAAGTCCCTTATGTAGCATGCCCTAGTGTTTACTTGCCTACGCCCCCCCCCCATTCCTTTAAATCATCTCACCATTATTTATAACACCGAATACAATGTAAATGCTATGTAAATGGCATTTCTGCTCCTTCTTAGCCTTTTGAGGGATTGCTCTGACCACTTAATTGCTTTTTTCCCCCCTGAATGTTTTCAATCCTCAGTAGGTTGAATGCATGAATAATTCATTTTAGAAGGATCAGCACAAAGCCAATTCCTATCAGGTGAAGGTTAAAAATGTTCCAAGTATCCCACTTTTCCAAGTCACTGTACTACTCTATCATCTCTGCCACCAGCTCCTCCTCCTCCTCCCCTCGGTACTCAGCCTCCCATCTCATAGAACTCACAGACGGTCATGGAAGTGGCTTACGTGGTTGTGGGGGCTGGCAAACCCATGGGTCAGGAAACCGTCTGGAGGCCTCCCAACTCTCCTGGGTTCAGGGATTGAGGAACCCTACTTGGCAGGTCAGACAGCAGGACACCAGCTCATGTGGCTGTAGAAGCTGGCCAGCCATGTCAGATGACAGGCTGCTGGCTTTAACTGGAGTCAGACAGCAGACCCAGCACAGGGAGAGGAGTCTGCAGCTCTGCATTTGCAGACCGTGCCTTCAAGGGAACTCCCCTCACCTGAGCAAGGTGGTGCACAGGTGTGAAGTGCGGTGACTGAGTCACACCCTCCAGATACGTGGCACCCTGAGCCTGCCTCATTGTCACGATGGACACCTCACTCCCACGCGGGACCATGCCACGGCTGAGAAGCAGGCACATCACAACATGGAGGACAATGTTATCAGATCACAAGATGGAGCGTGACCATGTCATCACACAACTGCCAAGCCCAACCAGCTGCCCCTCCTCCTCGGGCCAGCATCTCAGGATTTGCTCAGGCCTGGAGTCCGTGGAGCCCTGGCGACATAATGGGCTACGAGTTGACTCCTAACCACAAAGCCAGCAGTTTGGAACCAGCAGCCGCTCCTCAGGAGAAAGACAAGTATTTCTCCTCCCACAAGGAGTTCCAGTCTTGGAAGCCACAGGGCAATTCTACTCTGCACTAGAGGGCTGCTGTCAATCAGCATCCACTCAAGGCGGTGAATTCTGAGCCGGTGGCAGTAGAGAGAAGCCTGCCTTGGCCTCCCGTCTGTATCTCCTGGTTTCATAGAAGGGCGGGCGGGCTGGCAGCCGGGCAGGGGAGAAGGCTGGAAAATGGATGACATGCAGAGATAAGGGTTGTAAACTGGATTTCCCAGGCGGCTTCTGCCCAGGGGACAGGAGAAAGGTCACTTGTGCAGCCAGCACCTGTACCTGGGGTTCACAGGTCTCCGGGTGGGGGTGGGGGTGGGGTAGGTGTGAGGCCTAGCCTGCTGCGGTGGCGTAGGCTATAGCCCAAGTTCTAAAGCATCACCATCCCCATTAACATCATGCTTCCCGCCTCCCTCTGAGCTGGGGTGGTCCTCTTACCCCTTAAGGAAGGCTGTCAGGTTCAGGACTCATTCTTCCCATTTAAAGTCAGCATAACTGTGGGAGGAATACCAGTTAACATTTACTGAGTCTATTTTTGACTTTATAATCGTGATCCCAGCTAACATTTATTGAGTGATATTTCTTTCTTTGTTAAAAAAAAAGGTTACATTTATTATGTGCGAAATATCTCCTGGGCCCTGCACCGAGTCGTAGAGCCTGGTGGCATCGTGGCTCGCGTGCTGAGCTGCCCACCACAAGGTCGGCAGTTGAACCCCACCAGAAGTTCATGGGAGAGAGATGAGGCTGTCTGCAGAAGCCTACGGGGGCAGGTCTGCCCCACCCTAGAGGGTTCTTGTTGTTGTTGTGAGGTGCCATCCAATCAGCCTGGCCCATTGTGGCCCTAAGTACAGCAGAATGACCACCTCCCCGTCCTGTGCCAGCCTCACAGTTGCCCTTAGGTTTGATTGTTGCAGCCACAGTGTCGCTCCATCTTGCTGAGGGCCTTCCTCTTTTCCACTGCCCCTCTACATTATCAAGCATGGTGTCTTATTGCAGGGACTGGTCTCTCCTGACTACATGACCAAAGTACATGAGACGAAGTCTGGCCAGCCTTGCCTCGAAGGAGCATGCTGGCTGTACTCCCTCCAAGACAGATCTGTTTGTCCTTTTGGCAGTCCACGGTACTTCAGTCGTCTTCTGCAGCACCATCATTCAAAGGTATCGATTCTTCTCTGGCCTTGACTCATTGCCCAACTCTCACGTGCCATGAGGTGATTGAAAAGAAGGTCCCGATGCACCAGAGCCCATTCAAGGGCCGCCAGTGAGCCCCCAGGGTCTTACATGCGCCATCTCCCCTCTCACAATCCAGGTGGGTCGTAACCTCCCCTCCCCCTTATGGCGGAGGGATTTGAAGCACAGAGGGACTAGTGTCTAAGCTGGGGGTGGGGGTGGGGTTACTGGGTGCTGTTCACCCCAGGCATGGTGGCCCCTCGTGGCAAAGTGGATGTGCCTCACAGCTGTCTTGCCTGCCATCATCATCGTCATCTTTCTCCCGTGGAACCACAGGTGGGTCCAAACTACCCACCTTCGGGTTAGTAGCCCAGCGTGTAACCACTGTGCCCAAGTCTGCTGACACAACTGCTGGACTGGTGAGGGTGGTGACCATCACCAGGGTGATTTGCTCATGTACCTGGATTTGATGGGCCAGTTCTTTAGGCCTTGGGTGGGCAGAGGCACAGATGGTGACATTCTGGCTCGGCATCGCATGACAGACGCTTCTGGCCTGGGGGTGTGGGAGATTCACACCAGGCAGATGACAGAGAGATACCACTCAGGTTCAGGGACCCGGGGGACCAGAGACAGAACCTGCCTGCCCCACACTGTCCCGGCACTTGCCGACATCCTTGCCCCATGCACGCCATCCTCTCGGTCGCCGCATGCTCCAATTCTTTTGCATGGCCTTCGTGCCAATCCACGGCACCTAGGGTCTCCCTCGTCCTCGCCAGCCCCTCCTCACAGCCAGGACCATTGATGCCCTGTGAGGAGCCCACTAGCCTCTCACACAAAGGATGATGGATGCTCTGTGGGGAGCCAGAGGGCCGTCACTGGCTGATCTTCAGACATAGCTATCCAGGCCTTTCTTCCTAGTCTGCTTGCAGACGCTCTGGGAAACGCAACACTCACTTCATCCTGAAAGGGTTAAAGGGAAAAATCCAGCCTGCAGGGCGGGCAGGCCCTGGTGGCGGGTGTGGTTAGTCCCCCCCCCAACTCCCGCCTCTCGTCCCCTTCTGGACCAACAAGAGTTCACAGTCTGTTTTACACTCCGCGTTGATTAATGCCTTGCCGACTGGAGGGCGGGTGTCTGGGAAGAGCACCTCGGCCCCTCTGCTCGCGGGCCAGTGCTGGGTGTCTGGTGTCAGGGAGGAGAGAGCCCTTGAGCAAAGTTTGAGGCAGTCTGACATCAGCGGCCGCTCCCACCACACTGGGCGGAGGCGCAGGCAGGCCAGCACCGAAGCCTCTGTCCTGCGGTCCTGCTGTGCACACGGGAAGCAAAGCCGGGGCCCAGTCACCACCAGCCCCAGGGACGAAGGTTTGGATGTGTTTTCAACGGCTGGGCTTGTCCCCTACATGCCCACTGACCCAGCCTCCACAACGTTCTCGCTGACCACCACAGAGCCTCTGCTCTGAGACCCGAGGGAGGCGCCCAGAGCTGGCCAAGACAGTGGTGCCCACAGACGAGAGAGAAGCAGACCCGTGGGAATGTTCCCTTGTCCCAGGCAGCAGCATTAGCTGGGCTGCGTGGCCACCCAGGACTCTCATGCAGCTGTCCTAACGTCCTGAGACCATGCGGCGGCCGCTGCCACCCCACACCAGCCACACCTGGCCCACCTACACCTGGCTGCTGCTGCTTTTCTGCACTTCTCAGGTGAGTCCCAATGGGGGCTGAGGGGGCAGGGAGTCCTCTCGAGGCCCCCACCTGAGTCTCACAGTGTGATCCTCTGTGTGCAGGTACACCGAGCTGTTGCTGGGTCCCAAGACCACCCGGGTAAGCTTCTCCCTGCTCCTCCTGGGGGTGGGGCCCAGGGGTCTGGGTGGCTGTCGTTCTCCTCCCAGCAGGCCCGTCTTAGGATCGTCGGGATGAGAGGGGTTCACACACTCGCTGTGGACAGAAGGTTGGAGCTCCACCCACAGAGGCTGAGGGTGGAAGGGCGGGAGGTGTACTTCCGAGACCCTGGCCACTGCAGACCCAGGGCCTAGCTCTCCTCCGACACCCAGGGCCCCTAAGGGGAGGGGGGAGATGTAGGTCTTCAGATACCACAGCCGGGCAGAGCCCCGTCCCTCCCCACCCAGCACCTAGGCTCACTCTCGTCATCACGGCCTCGCTGCCCATGGATTTAGGCTCTCCTTGGGAGACCCGTGAGGATGAAGTGAGACAGGGCCCTGGCTCCCACGCCACGGCCTGACACTGCTGTGTTCCACAGGGTACAGGAGGTGGCACCTTCTCTAAGGGAGGCTCGGCGGCAGGTGGGGGAGCACTGGGGTCTGGCTGGGAAGAGGGGGTGCTCTGTGGGTGAGCTGAGTGACAGGACCCGGGGGAACTTGAGGACAGGCCTTTGGTACCACTGTGACGCATCTCCTGGGGACGCAGGCCCCGGCCGAGGCTCACAGCCTGACCAACCTCCAGGGACCACCTCTACAACCCCGCTGCGGGGCACAGAGTGTAGTCAGAATGGGGTTTTGGCTTCTCACCGCCAACCGCACCACGCTGCCTCAGTTTACTCATTCTTCCCTCAATCTCAAGGAGAACTTTAAGTCGTTAGAAAGGTGTAAGTGCCCTGACTCTGTCCCCTACTCACCCGGAGAACCTACCAAGGGCCAGATGCCCGCTGAGCCTTCCCAAGGGTGTGGCTGAGCCCTGTGGGAGCCCCTGTGCTGCCCTCAGCACTGGCTGGCTTTCCAGAGGGGCAGAAAGACAGGGTGCAGGGAGCAGGGGCATCCTGCAACCTGGCAGAGCAAGCACCGCCTCTAGGCAAATGAGGCCGCCCTGGGCCAGTGTGCCCGAGGGGGAAGGACCGGCCCTAACAGGGCCACTTGGCTGCCGTCCCCAGCCTTGAGGTCCAGAAGCTATTAGGCCTTCAAGCACCTGTGTCCCCCTATGCGCCCCCTCCCCTCCCTGCCCCCCGTGTTCAGATTCAGGGTGGAAAATGCCCCTCCAACAACTAGGTCCCCTGAGAAGGGCTGTGCTGTTCACAGCCGCACAGGGTGCAGGAGGAGGCTCGGGCCGTCGGCTTGGGCTCCTTGTGGCCTTCCATGTGCCTGAATTGGGTGACTGGTTCTCGCTGGCTAAGGTCTTTCTTGTTGCCCCAGGTCTTCCTCACCTCTGGCTCTCCTTTTCCTCCTGCATCCCAACTGGCTTCTGCAGCCATCTCTTCCTTCCTCCTCTCTCCTCCTCTAGAAGAGCATTTACTGAGGACGCAGCATTTCCCTCCTTGGTGAAGCCACCGCAAAGTGTCCCCAAGTCCCCAGAGGCTCCTTGGGGTCACAGGGGAACGCGTCCCAGGGGCTGAGTTTCTGGAAGTTGATTGTCAGGCTTTTATTCCAAGGGGCTGATGGATGGACTCAAACCACCAGCCTTTTGGTTAGCAGCCTAGTTCATCCACGGCTTGTGCTTCCCAGGCGCTCAGTCTTGAGAGGGGTTCCCCCAAACAAGGCCAGAGTCCTGGTCTTCTGAAGGCTGGTCTGTGTGCCTTATGACCACACCAAGTTTCTGTTTTCCAGGGTCCTAACAGGACAAAGGAGCCCTGGTAGCGTAGTGGTTATGTGTTGGGCTGCAATCTGCATGGTTGGCCATTGAAAACCACCAGCAGCTCCTCAGGAGAAAGAATGGGCTTTCTACTCCTGTGTTACAGTCTTGGAAACTCACAGGGGTTCACTATGAGTCAGCATTGACTCCCATGGTAGTGAGTCTGGTTTGGGCTTTTAACAGGATGAATATGTGCCCGGTATTGCATTGTGTAAACGCTTGGTTGCTAAACAAAGGGTGGGCAGTTCAAACCCACCAACTGCTCCTTGGGAGAAAGATGAGCCTATCTACTTTTATGAAAATCTGTCTAGGAACTCCCTGGCACAGCTCTACTCAGTCCTACAGGGTCACTGTGAGTCATGGCCATCTACAGAGAGCAGTTCATGCGCTCAGCCACTAAGCAGGAGGCCTGCCCACTGGTGCCTGCGGGAAAAGGCCTGGTGATCTACTTCCAAGGATCAGCCCTTGAACACCCCATTCTCTGAGGCACAAGGGGCCACCGTGAGTCGGGGCTGACTCTCTGACATTTGGTTTTCAGGGGCAGAGAATCCCTATCTGAAAGAGCCCTTGTGGTGCAGAGGTTACAAGCGGGGCTGCTAGCTGCAAGGTCCGCAGTTGGAAACCAGTAGCAGCTCCACGGGAGGAAGGGGGACTTTCTATTCCCATAAAGAGTTACAGTGAACAGTTCTGCCCTATTCTGCGGGGTTGCTATGAGTTCGAAAGAGAAAAAGAGAACTTAAACAAGACAAATCAATACACAGGGACCTGCCATGTCCTGAAGGCTGCTGATCCTAGGTCACTGGGACACCAGAGCCAAGTCCTCCCGGTGAGAGGGGGAGGGGTGGGGCGGAAAGCTCACCCTGCCCGATTTAGACACGTGGGAGGCCACACAGAAGTGACTCCCTATACTTACCTTGTGTTGTGTATTTATAGAGCCATAATCACTGGGCAGGGGAAAACTTGGGTCTTCATCTTCAGTTTCCACTGTTTTGTGACCTATGGGACATATATCAACCACCTACATTTTTCCAAACTCTGGTGGTGCACTGGGTTACGCCTTCGGCTGCTTATCACACGATCAGTAGTTTGAACCACCAGCCACTCCAAGAGAGAAAAGATGAGGCTTTCTCCTTCGGTACAGATTCACAGCCTTGGAAACCCCGGGGGCAGGGCTGTTCTGCTACGGGGTCACTATGAGTTGGAATCGATTTCATGGCAGTGAGTTTTTGGATATTTCTAGCCTCTCAGGTTTCTTGGGAACCTTTTGTCCCAATTGTCGTGCATGCTGCCACCCAGTGGGGAAAGCATAATGGTGTGCATCTGAAAAAATGGGCCACGTGGGTCGTCTGTGTCCCACAGAATGATCTGGCCACATTGTTGTTATTGTTGGGTGTTGGATCAGTTCTGATGCACGGTGACTACATAGACAACAGAAGGGGACACTTCCTGGTCCTGCGCCATTCTCAGTCATTGTCATGCTTGAGCCCTTGGTGGCAGCCACTGCGTCACTCCATCTCTTGGAAGTCCTTCCTCTTTTTCACTGCCCCTCTACTTTACCAAGCATGGTGTCCTTCTCTAGGGTCTGGTCCCTCCTAATGACCTGCCCAAAGTACTTGAGACAAGGCTCACCATCCTTCTGAGGATCATTCTGGCGGTACTTCTTCCAAGACAGATTTGCTTATTCTCCTGGAAGTCCACGGTAGAGTCAGTGTTTTTCGCCAGTGCTGAACAGGCAGACCTTGTTTTACTGCACCTTGCCTTACTGCACTTGGTAGATGTTGCGCCATTTACACATGGAAAGTTTGTGGCAGCCAGCCCTGCATTAGACACGTCTGTTGGCACAGTTTTCCATATGTCCCTGTGCCACATTTTGGTGGTTCCTGCAGTGTTTTGAACTTGTTCATTAATTGAAGTTCAGCTTATCATGTGGGGGTTAAGCCCATACCGAGTTTTGGGGCACTGCTTGTGTTCCTCCATCTGTTCAGTCTACCTGTGGAATCAAAGATGGTTTTTAACGTGTGGCGTTGAGACTTTGGTGGCTATTTGCGTGGCATGTTGGGTTCCCATCTGACAGTTTCTGCACAGCTTGCTCAGAGACACTGACTGAACTTTGCATAGCGCGTCCACACTCGTGTCTGGCTGTGCCGGCTCCGTGCTCTCGTTCCCTTGGCTTGGGCGAGGTGGCTGGTGACAAGGCAGGGCCAGTAACCAGTAACGAGGCAGTTGGTCCACAGCAGCACCTCTCTTCAGCTAGTAGCCATGTCTCTCTGGTCCTCAGCCACAAGGTCCCCTTGGCCTCTGTGTCAGTGGACCAGGCAACCTGCCTGTTGCTCTGCCTCACAGTCTCATAATCTTGGCTTTGTTCTTCTGCTCCGTCTCAGTGTCTCCTTGCCTTGGCCTCTGGTCTTGGTTTGGCTCCTTTGCTCTGTCCCAGGGTCTCCGTGCTGTAGTCTCTGGTGCCTCTGGCCTCAGCCTCTGACAGATGTCTGGCTTCATTGGTGGCTGTTTTTCCCCATGATCCTGAGATTTCTCACTCCTGGATTCTCTCAGCTCCTCATGTTTGGCGTAGTGGGTTAAGTGTTGGTCTGTAACCACAAGGCCAGGAGTTTGAACCCACCAGCTGCTTCTAGATGAGGCTTTCTGCTGCCATAAGATGTATAGCCTTGGGAACCCACAGGGGCAGTTTTACTCTGTCCTATAGGGTCATATGAGTCAGAATCAACTCAGTGGTGGTAAATTTTTTGCTTTTGAGTAATCTTTTACCTTTCGGTCTCATATATATTTTAAAGTAGACTACTGGTCTTATGGGGAAGGGCATCCCTTTTATTTTCTATGTTGTCTGCTATTTCACTTAAGGGGATCTCAGGGGACAGGCTGTGTTCTGGGTTTAATAAGAACTGGAGTTCGGCTCCCCATTTCCCCCCCCCCATTCTATCTGGGACCACCTACTGTGGCCCTGGTCAGAGAAGCCAGTGGTGGTTAGTGGTTATCTAGTTTTTCTGGTCTTGGGTGCACGAGGTTGTGCCTTGTGTAGATTTATTCCTTCTCTGAGCTTTTGGCATCATTATATTTTTAATAGTTCTATTGGCATGTAATTCACATATCATAAATTTAATTTATGATTCATAAGGTTCAGATTCAGAAGACTCAATTTCAGAACATTTTTTATTTCTCATACTCATTGTTGTTAGCTCCCATTTCCCTCTTGCCCCCTGCTGCCATGCCCCTAAGTAATTATTAATCCAGTTACTGTCTCTCTGGATTCACCTGTCCTGGATTTCATATGCAGAGACTCATTCATAAACAAGGAACAAAAAAAGCCAACACCATTGACAAGACGCAACAGAAAAACCTCAATCAAATAAGAAAGATAATACTAAAAACTGAAGCCATTTTAAAATGGGCGAAAAGGAAAATCAAACGATAAGGTTTTACATTTTAGCCTAACACCTGTCATAATCGGCTTTACGAGGCATTGTTATTTCTGATGCTGAGCGGGGGGACTCAAGGAGATTTCAAATGCAGAAGTCCAGATTCCTGATGATCAGATATGTGCAGTGTAAAAAGGAGCCTGGATGGAGCGGTGGGTTGATAAGCACTGGGCTGCTCACTGCATGATCAGATATGTGCAGTGTAAAACAGAGCCTGGATGGAGCGGAGCGGTAGGTTGATAAGCACTGGGCTGCTCACTGCAAGGTCGGCACTTCCATCCCACTGGCTGCTCTGGGGGAGAAAGATGAGGCTGAGGCCTGGTCGCAGAGGACAACCTTCCTATTACTTGATGAATACTTGTTTAGGGCTGGGAAGCAGCTGCCTAGTGACTCTAAACCCACTGCCATGAAGTTGATTCCAGCCCATGGGGACCCAGTAAGACAGAGTAGAGCTACCCCCCAGGATTTCCAACTTTTATGGAAGCAGACCACCTCATCTTTCTCCCTCAGAGTGGTCGGTGGCTTTGAACCATTGGTCTTATGGTTGGCAGCTGAGTGCTTTAACCTCTGCGGCACCAGACTTTTTTAGTTGGAGCAGGTGTTTTCCCATGTCTCACAGCTAGCCCATCGCACTGAGGGCCTCCCTAACCCTGGCTCTTTGTCCTCCCGCAGCCACTGCCCCCTCCAGAGGGAGTGCCCAGAGCCCAAGGGCTGGGACAGCATTCCCTAAAGGAAGCACTAGGCCTTTCTTAGTCTGTCTGTGTCTGGAAACTCCGCTGACGCCTGTCCACCGAGGACAACCCTGCTGGCATTTGCCTCTAACCTCAGAGGCCCACTCCAGCCCCACAGCGGCACACAATGACAATGGGGTGGGACGGAGGGACACTGTCTGTTTGCTCCTGGCTTGCTCAGGAGTCTGGGTGCCCCATCCGGCCCTGCGGGTCCTGCAATCCAAGCTCATTTCCCACCCAGTCAGTCACCAGATTCCAGGACAGCCCTGTGGACATGTTCCACAGGTCTGAGACAGGAATTGGCCCCAAGAGGAGTACCAGTGGTACAGCAGGTTAAGCATTGGGCTGCTCCCCAAAAGGTCGGTGGTTCAGACCCACCAGCTGCTTGTTGGGAGAAACATGGGACAGCTTGTTTTCTTAGAAGTGATGGCCTCAGAGCCCTCTGGGCAGCTCTACTCTACTCCTGCCAGGTTGCTGTGAGCTGGGATCGGCCTGCCAGCCCCTCTTCCTGACCCTGGTGGGCACAGGCTGGTTTGGGGAAGTGCCTTCCAATGAGAACCCAGCGGGGCCCTGGGATGGGGTGAAGCCACGCGCCCCTGCCCATCCACTGGGCTTGCTTCGTGGGGACGCGGGCTCAGAGCGGACAACATCTGCTGTTTGCATCACAGCTGTTGTCTCCTTTGCAGACTTCCCCAGATGAACTGAGTCACCTTCCCTCCTTTTCCAAACGAGCAGCCCAGATTTCCGAGGCCAGCCTGGTGGGAATAGAGGGAAGGGAATCTTGAGCTTTACCTCCCAGAGCCACCATCTGGTCTTTCAGCAGGGGAGCCCTTCCTGCCGCTGCACATGGTACCAGGAGGGTTGTGTACAACACACTCACACCTGCGCATGAGCCATGACTGTTACCTGCCTACTCAGGCAACAGGGCTAGCCCTGTCCTCCGTGCAGCACCCTCTGAAGGACACAGGCAGGCCTGGGCACAAGTGTCAGATTTAGAAGGAGACGAGAGGCCCCCGCTCTGCCTGAGACTCTGGATGGAGGCCCAGGTCCTGCTGGTTTTCAGAGCAGCCCTGAGACAGCTTTGGAAGAGATAGATGTAATCAAGTATTCAAACAAGATGTAATCAAGTATTCAAACAGAACCAGAAGATGAATGAAAAGCAAAGCCATCTTCTCATGCCCAACCCCCAGCCCTTCAATTTTCTTACCTCACAAAGTATGACCCGTGTCCTGAATATCTTTCCACACATCTCTGTGTGTCTGGGTCTCTCTATCTTGCTGTCCTTGTATCACTCTCCATCTTCCGCTGTCTCTCTCTGTGAACGTCTCTCTGCTTTTTTACTTGGTCTTTCTCTGTGTGTCTTTCTCTGCTCTACTTTTGTTTCTCTCTTTGTTCTCATTGTCTTTCTTTCTTTGCTTCCTCCCATATGTCCTCCCTCTCTCCCCCCAATCTGTATTTTACACATACCTCCACCCCACCTCCTTTCAACTCTAAAGCTTCAAGGGTCCTCATTTTGGACCACACCATCACCTTCTTGGCCCCACACCCGCCCAAGGTGGGGACTTGACCTATTTGTGTGCCCAGCCCCTTACAGCTGAGCAAACCTATTGTATTGCTCCCCTCCACGGATCTTATTATTCTCTTTGTTCTTAGGCATTCTCGCTCTCTTGGCTGCGATTAGAAATCTATTATTTTTCAGCTCTATTGTCTGAGTGTAGGAGTGCTGCCATTTCTGTTTTGGATTTGTATAGGCTTCCTTCCAGAATTCCTTTCTTCTTAGTTTCTCAGCTTGGGAATCAAGGCGTAAACCACTTAAAAATAATGATCATATTATCTCTCCTTTTAACTTACTTTTTACCTCATCTCATTCTCTTGTCTGATCACCTCAATATTACCTCTTCAACAACATTGAATAATTGTGGATCATGGCGTTTCTAAGTCTTTCTCTTGACACTAACGAGCCTCATCCAGTGTTGCCTCATTAGGCACCTTTGTTCTCTCAAGTTTAGAGGTATCTAGGCCTAGCTGTCACACTTTATCCTTTTAGGGAAATGTTGATAGACTTCTTCTCATTTTTAAGTTGTTGTTGTTGTTTTAACCAGGAGTGTGGACTTAATTGTACCGAGTGCCTTCCCAGCAGCTGGGGGTCTGTGGACACTTTCAGGTTGTGAGGTGCCTGGTGGCAGTTCTGCCTCAGCTACCCCACCCCAGCCCAGCCAATGCTGCCCTGGTCCTGCGCCCCTCACAGCATGATTTGTTTGAACCCATTATGGTAGCCACCTGTATCACTTCATCTCCTTGAGGGTCTTCCTCTTTTTCGCTGCCCCTCCTCTTTACCAAGCATGATGCCCTTCTCCAGGGCCTGGCCCCAGACCACATACCCAAAGCACAACAGAAGGGCACACTTCCAGGCCTGTCCCCCGACTCACAGCCCTGAATATACTTGGTCCGACATCTCTTGCATTCTGTGCCACGGTCCTGGTCCTCCAGTTCATATTACGCACACATCTGCTTTCGCCCTTCCCAAAGGTGGCTGACGTATTGTCCGTTTCCTCTAAGGGTTTGAAGTCCTGGCTTCTGCGTCCCATTACTGGCCCCTGGAACATGTGGACGGAATCCACGAGCTTCAGGACACAACCAGAGGTAGACGCGATGGGTAAAGTGCTGTGGCCATGGTCCCCGGTTGGCCCACAGGAAGTGGGGGGTGGGGGGCATCAGAGGAGCAGATTTGAGGCAGTGCATGGGGATGGATGTACACTCGGTGGGGGGTGGGGGGAGGCTTCCCCTAATAATGGTTATCTTAATCTTATTGGAACACTTAAGATATCTTTGTGATGGGCTGGCAGACATTATAGTTCAAGACATCACTGCCACTTCCTCATGTACCACACCTCTGGGGGGTATTTTTGGTTTAAATGTTTTGAGGGCATTGTCTCGGGGGTCCATATCATGATATCACCCTCCCAGTCCACGCTTCAGTTGCCTCTAACAGGGCCATGGTCCATGGCTGGTGACCGCACCTTCCACGCAGGCGCACTGGGTTGTCCTGCTGCTGCCAGAGGTCACGGACAACCTCGCTCCGTGTTGCCCTAGGAACTGGGGGGTCGCGTGCCCCGGGCGCCCTGAGAACCAGCGTCTCCAGGCACATTGGCACGGCCACGGGTGCTCATGGCAGGGAAAGCTCGCCCTCATTAAGAGTCTCATTTTCCTTCCGCGGGAGCCTTGATCTTCAAAGGCGTCCTTCGCAAAACAAAACAAAATCGTCGGCCAAATAAACAACGCCTCAGAAGGGATCTCCTGTGAGAACCAGCCGATCCTTGCGGAGCGCACGCGTTCCCTCCGAGGGTCCCTGGGGTGCCCACCACAGTTGTCGATGGAAACCGCAGCTTTGGGTATTTCTGAAATCTTCACGTTGGGACATTCTTCTCGCGAGGCGCCATCATGATTCAAATCCACGAGCGCCACGGGCGGGCTCCCAGGCCGGCTCTGAGCAAGAGGGATGTGTGGGCAGAAGCACCCGGATGATGAGGGCTCCGTCACTTCCGGCCCGGGGCCCGGCTCGCTTCCGGTGCGACGTGGCGTAGTTGACGTGACTACAGGTGTCCGTGAACAACGAGACCCGAGTGCTTCGGCGCGCTTGGCTGCGGGGCCACGGGACCACGACGTGCAGCTTTGCTCTTTGTCCCCACAGCCCCGCTGTCTCGCTCGTTTGTCGTGACCCCGCGTGGTGTTCTTGCCTGTGTCGCTGTCCCATCCGTCTGTGACACCGCAGCCGCCCATTTCTTGTTGACTTCCATGTCACATCTCTCACCTGAGCGTTCAGGGACACTGGCCGATTGCCGGCCCGGCGTCGCCTGGTCTCGGCCACTGGCCTCGGCTGGGACGTCCCGGGGAGGGTTGGGAAGGGCAGGGCAGGAGAGGGACAGGGGGAAGAAGCAGTCCCGGACGGCTGGACGGCCCTCCGGTGAGATGGAGGCACCCGGAGCGAGTTGGGTTGAGAGAACGGCCGGTGCCATCTGTGTTTGTGTCTCACTCACGTGCTGTGTGTTTTTCTCTTGTCTCGTCAGCCTCCCGCGCCCACAACCTCACTGTGTTCCTCCCCCACCATAACTCCACCTACTCTAACGCCACCGCGACCCTTGGTGAGCACCTGGCACAATGCACTTGGGCTGGGCTCAGGCCCACCTGGGGCAAGCCTAGTCTGGTTCTGGGTGAACTCGATCTGTCTTGGCCAGCAAGATAGTCCGGGGCAGACTGACCGCCCACCGGGGAATGAAGATGTCACCAGGGGTTCAGCCTACAGACCGCCATCCACCACAGGCTGCCTTCCTCGCTCCCAGCCTTGGGACCCCCTGAGCCAGCGCTCACAGAACTAAACACAGGATGAGAGCTTTCCTACAAATAGAAGTTGCTTGGGCTTTTGGATGGATTGCATGGGGCTGTGGGGGGGACCTTTGAAGGTCTGTAGAAAATGGACAGGAAAGATAATGGCCTTTTCCCATGTTTGGAAGCCCCCCCCACCCCACCCCAAAGTCTCCAGGGGAGGAGAGTCACCTCCATTTAGTGGAGAATGAGAGCTGGTTTTAAAATACTTTTTTTAAAGGCCTTTTACAAACATTCAAATCAGCATTTCTTCTGTAATCTGTATTCCTTTTTTTCTTTCCAAATCACATGAAGCTGTTTCACAAAACACCCGCCTCAAGACTTTCCCCTGGGCTTCTATCTCACTACCTTCCCACGAAGCCCCTGTGCTCTGTTTGCCCCCAAACCCACAGGGCTCGCTATGTGGCTGGCAGAGAAGTCCAGAAGGTCTCGTACTTGGGCCTTTCCCCAACACAACCTGACTGCTTTTTCTGGCAGAGACCTGGGATCCCAGAATCCCTGCTGCTGGGGCAAACCCAGTGTGGTCTGGGGTGCAAGTACCCACTGCTGGCTAACCATCCTGAGCCTGGGGCCCTGGTGAGAGATGAGCTAAATGAGATGGAGGAGGGAAAAGGAGGGGACAGCATTGTAGCTTCCCCCGTGGGCACTGGGGGTCCCCTAGGAGGCCTTCTGTCTGTCTGTCCTCAGTGGGGTCCACAGCTACCAGGGCAGCAGGTGTTGCCCTCATTCCCCCACAGTGGGAAAGCACTAGGAGACGATGACCTTAGCTTAAGCCATCTCCCCCACTCCCACAGTTAGTTATGAGTGTCCTGGGAACCTTTCAACGGGGACAACGGCTTCTGTAGCCTCAACCTCCTCTGGCTAGTGCAAAACCTGACTCAGGGCTGCCCTCTTGAGATCTGAAAATGGGTTCTTTTAAAACCCTTGGTTCCTGTGTCCAGGACTGTTGGGCCTTGCATTAGACCTCAGTGGGAGAGCGTGCAGTGGGAGTCTGGTGTTCAAACTTGTACCTAAATGCTGTACTTGGGAAATGAGGATGGCCATGGGGAAAACCCAACCAGTCAACCTTATCGACCGTTGGATTCAAGTTCAGGACAAGCCAGAGAAAATACCCACACTCCTCTCGCTACCCAGCAAGTGGTGAACGCTGTCACTGTTATACTGGTACCAGATTTGTAGGCAAATTACACAGATGTTACACTTTGGGGGGTTCTACTTCCTTGCTAGCTATGTCCTTCCTGCTATTTTCACAAGCATGCCGCACTAAATTTTTTAACATGTTGCTGTAAAATATGTATGTGTGTATATATATGTGTATATACATATACATATATATATGGCACAGCACACATACCAAAAGTGCTAAAACATACAGCACTTGTGTTATTTGTGTAAAAACGTGGCCCATGTAGCTTATTATTGAAATAGCCCCCAGTATTGTTACTGTATTATACCAGCGTAGAAACCCATCAGGTCTCTGTGAGTCAGAGGCAACTCAAGAGTAGTGGCTGTGTTTGAGTTGTGGCCTCCTGTAGGGGTGTGTGTGTGTGTGTGTGTGTGTGTGTGTGTGTGTGTGAGAGAGAGAGAGAGAGAGAGAGAGAGAGAGAGAGAGAGAGAGAGAGAGAGAGAGAGAGAGAGAGAGAGAGACCTGGCATGCTCACTCTGGCGAGGAGCAGGGATGGCAGCGCTGTGCTTTCTCTCACGCAGACCTTGTGGAAGGGAAGGTCAACAAAGGCATTTACCTCCGGGAGCAGAAGGGTGTCGCATTCCTCTACTATGGAAGCTACAAGAACTCCTGCATCAGCGACCCCACTCAGTGTGGTCCCGAAGGTGAGCAAGCGGCAACTCTGGGCTTATGTCTCACATGTCTCACGTGCAGCAGCATCTGCTCTTCTGGACAACGGCAGGTGGGAGTGGGTCGTCCTCGCAGATGGCGCTGTACCTGAATATTTCAAGTGCACCCGTGAGCCCCGGGGAAGGTGGGGGGAATGCAGGCAGCTAGAATTCCAAGTGACTTTAAAAAGAGGGATTATGAGCAGGTGCAGAAGGCAAACATCAAACCATCACTGTGTCCGTGATCTAGTGCTGCTAGGACAGAAATCCCAGGAGGGGTACCTTCCACAAACAGAAACTCATCCTCTCACCGTTTAGGCAGGAGTCTGAAATCAGGGCACTGGTTCTAGGGGAAGGTTTTCTTTCTCTGCTCTGGAGGGAGCATCTTGTCTCTGTATCCCCTGAAGATCTCCATGTGCCTAGCAATCAGCCTTCCCCCAGGTCTAGGAGGTTCTCAGCACAGGGACCCTGGGTCCAAAGGGTAAGTTCCACGCCTATCTCTTCTTTCTTGGTGATAGTAGATTCCTCTCATCTTTGCTTGCTTATTTAACCCCTTTAATACCTCAAAAGTGATGGACTCAAGATACAGCCCAAGCCTGTAGATTGTATTTGGCCTCATTAACACAACCACTTCTAATCCTGCCTCTTTAACCTCATAACCCCAAACCAAACCACTGCTGCGTTAGTCCACTCTGCCTCAAAGCCACCCTTCTATTTGTAGGAAAGCTCTCATCCTGTGTGTTTTGTTCTGCCTAGCTTCCTAGCCCTAATCTGACCTGCTCTGCCCCACCGAGGTCTCTGAGTCTTGGTGTCCAGTCCAGAGATGGGCAGGGAGACCACTCTCGTCTCGCGTTGGCTAGCCAGCAGTCCTAAGTTAACTGTTCCCAGTGAGCTCCCCGCCCCGGGCTCAGATTTCTCACAAGAAAGCCAGCTTGCTGGATTTAAGAGTAACCCTCAGAGAGGGCTAGCACCACCCTGTCCTGGGCCTGAGGTTTGTCTCAGAGCCACCTGACATGGGATTTCTGAGGAACTGAAAACACCATGACTTGGGTCAGGGACACCTTAGTCCTCCGAGTGACTCTCCTGTTTTCCAGAAGGTGATTAATCTGTGAGTAGACCCATGGGGGAGGCTTCCAGAGAGGCCCGAGGACTCGGAAAGAGCAGGGGGCCATGGGAGCTGTGTGTTCCGCACTCCCATCTTGGGTGGGGGTGGCGGGGGTGGCGGGGCGATGGAGGTCGAGAGAGAACTGGATGATTCAGTGCAGCAGGGAAGAGAGTGGTCAGTGGTGCAAATCCACCCGCCGCTGCATGGGAGAAAGAGGAGGCTGTCTGCTTCCGTCCGTAAGTGTTTACAGTGGCAGATACCCGTGGGGAAGTTCTGCTCTCTTAGATAACAGGGTCACTTTGAGTTGGGGATAGGAGCCTTGGTGGTGGAGTGGGTTATGTGTTGGGCTGCTAACTTCAAGGCCATTGGTTTGAAACCACCAGCCACTCTGAGGAGGAAGACTAGGCTTTCTACTCCCATCAAGAGCTATAGTCCCAGAAACCCACAGGGGCAGCTCTCCCCTGTCCTGTGGGGTGGCTGTGCATCGACACGGCAGTGAGGTTCTTGTGTGAGTCGGGATGGGGTTTGCTTCTGTACATTATGTGAGGATCTCTGCAGGTGCCATGGCTAAACACTTGGCTTCTCATGGGAAGCTCAGGGCTTCCAACCCACCAGCCGGTCCATGGGAGAACGTCTGCTTCTGTCAAGACCCACAGCCTCAGAGACACTGTACAGGGCCGCGATCAGTCAGAGTGGCCTTGGTGACCGTGGTGGGTGTAGCTGGGTGTTTGTGCGTGTGACAAAGCTGCTTATGCATCTGCACGCGGTCTCTAGGCCTTAGGGAGTGGTGAGCCCAGGCAAAGAATGACTCCTGATTTGCAGCTGTTGTTTCTCCTTTGTGCAGATCCTGCCCACCCCCCATAATCTCACTGTCCATCCTCCCAAACCAGCCCAACTCATGGAGACCCTACAGGGCAGAGAAGAACTGCCCCTGGGGTTCCTGAGGCTGTGTATCATTACAGGAGCACATGGCCCCATCTTTCGCTCTCGAAGTGGCTGGTGGGTTTGACCCACCAACCGTAGCTAGCAACCCAGCACACCCCATCGTGTTATCCAGGCCCTCCCATCCCTCCCGAGGCTCACAGGGTCAGATCGGAGTGAAACCCGCCTCCTTGTGTCCAGTTCACTCACGTGCTTTCGCTTACACTCCGGCGTTGGTGCACATGACACCTGAAAGGGCCGTCTTCTTGATTGGCTTTTTAAAATATGTTATTGTCATTTAGATGGATTTACATTTCAGATTGTCATTTTTCTCCTGTACTTTATTTATTTTAAAAAATAATTTTATTGGGAGCTATTACACATATCATAACATTCCATAGTTCTATCACATCAAGCAGTGTTGTACAGTTGCTACCACAATCAGTTTCAAAACATTTTGTTTCTTCTTGAGCTCCTTGATATCAGCCCTCCTTTATCTCCTCCCTTCCCCACCCTATCCTCCAGGGGCCCTTATTCCTTTTTTTTTTTTTTACCATACCTTACACAATCCAGTATATTGATTCACATACAATTCTGTTGTTCGATCTTTCAATCACATCGAGTGGGATTATATAGTCAGCAATGCTATCAGCTCCCCAGCAGCCTCCCCCTCTTCCCGTACTCTCAGAGACCCATTACTCCTGTTACTTTTTCTGATGGGTTATCTCTCTTGACTTTCATGTATGTAGGGATCAGATGTCGTTTCTGTATTATCAGTTTCAGCAACTGATCTGCCCTACCAGATGCTTGCCTCGCTCCCTGCTTTTTCCTCCCTCCCTCCCTCTTGCAGGCTGTTACCTTCCCCTTCACCCAAGTTCACACCTGTCTCCCCTCTGCCTTCCTGCTTCCCCTGAGCCCTCCCCTCCCACCCTGGGCACCATTCAAGCCTGTTTCTGGTGTAGTATGGAAATCTCTTGTGGGTTTTTTCTTTTATAACAGTGGTCTCATGTAGCAGTTTCCCTCTTGTGATTGGCTGACTTCCTCCTGGACCGATGTCCTCAGGCCCGTGACGCCATGGGGGTCTCATAGTTTCATCATTGTTCTGCAGCGACGTGTGTGTGTGTGTGTGTGTGTGTGTGTGCACGCGTGCTCTCGTGCTCTCGTGCCACAGTTCACCCATCCCTTCTTCACTCGTGACTGTTTCCATCTTCATGAAAGGACCACCTGTTATAACTGTCCCCTGTCCCCTCTACCTTGGGGAGCTGCAGCCAGGGGGACCACAGTCACCAAATGCTGGCTGAGAGACCTCCCCCAGGAGGCTGGGGCAGGCGGGAGGACAAGACGTTTCCGTGATGCTTCTTCCTGGACAGAGAGGGCCCCCTCTCCATTGAGTGCCGTCTGCGGGAACAGTTGGCCTCTCCCAATCCTCCCGGGAACCTGTTTCATAACAAACATTTCACAATACTCTTTGCTCACTTCCCCGTGATGTACTGCGTCAGAGAGTGGAGAGGCCGGGGCTCCATCTGAACACGAGTCCTCAAGGCTGAGGGAGGCTGGGCGTGGTGGGGGCCCTGCCTCCAAGCCCCTTGTCCCGCTGCCTTTGTGGGAAGCAGGCTGGGAGGGCCCCAGTGCAGGGGCCCCAGACTTTCCTGGGTGACCCCCATCACAGGGCACCTCTAAACCCCATTCTGCTTTTCTTAGCTGCTTCCCAAACACACCTAAGACCTGGGGTCCTGCTCCGTGGCTTCCCAGAGCCGGAGAACGGCACCTTGCACTCCCTAGACACTCTGCTTTCATTCAAGAGCGAGCAGGGCCATTCCAAACCAGGGCTGGGGAGAGCAGGTGTGTTTTACATGTGGACA
>NW_022111312.1:17966854-17979984 GCF_000313985.2 Echinops telfairi
GGGTTCAGGAAGTTTGCGGAGAGGTGGAATTAAAAGACAATGGGATATCCCCATATCCATAAAAAAACAAAACAACTTTCTGTTGTGAATTCGATGAAAGTTGACAGAGCAGATCGCCAGTTCTACGTTCATAATTCAGACACATTTTGTCTCAGCTTACTCCCTGCAACCCCCTTGGTGCGTGCCCTGATGTGTGTCCCGTCCTCCCTGCACTCCCCACAGCCTCCCTCCCCTTCTCTGGACTTGGTCTTTGCGTCAGTGCAGTCAGTGCGGCCCTTCCATCTCAGCTGGTTGGTTATTCGGAGTGTATCCACCTCCCCCATGCCATTGTCAGCCTGGGAGACTAGCCTGCTGTCTGGCTGAAAATTGAGCCTCTTGGCTGAGTTCAGTTCCAGGCTGAAGGTTGACGAAGGGCCATCGTCTTGGGGTCCCACCAGCCTGTGTCTCACCAGTGTCCTTCACGATCTTAAGTTCTGCTCCACATTTTCCTCCCCTCTCTCTGGACCTCTCATGGGGCCCCTTCCAGAGCAGTTGGTAGTGGCAGCCGGGCACCAGCTAGTTCTTCTGGTCTCGGGGTTTCCACGAACTTTCTGACGCCCCCTCATATTCATCCTGTTCAGTGTGACTGTGGCCGTCACCAACAAGCAGAGGACTGGGAACCTGTCCAACATGACGCCTGAGGCTGAGTCTTCTTCTTCCCGTGGGGCTCCAGTGCCCGACCCAGTGTCTCTCTCTCAGGGTGACCACAAGCACACTGTAGGGCAACACGGCACCACTGTGTAAAGAAGGCCTGGCAGATGGGTGGCTTGGTCGCTCTTCTCGAAGTCCCCCAGGCCTCTCCCCTCGGGGTGGGTGCTGGTGGAGAGTCAGGTGGCTGGCTTTCTTTCCAGCTTTCCCACGTTGTCCCACAGTGAGTGGCTTACACACACACGCACACGTGTGAGGGCCGTGGGTACAGGTTCTAGAAGAGAGGCAGGTAGAGTGGATGAGGTGGCAGGGGGTTAGATGGGGTGTCAGGGGGTCGGGCCATGGTGACCTTTCCCCACGGCCAGTGTGGTGTGGCTCAGCTCTTCCTGCTACCGAGGCTTGGGCCTTCCCTCCTGGGATCCAGCTCACCTACATTTCAGCAAAGGCCCACGTGGGGTGGTGCGCACTGCCCCCTGCAGGCAGGTTTCTGGGAAGGGAAGCGGGTGGGCAATGCCACATCTCAGATCCCCTCAGCAGGGGCCTCCTGGGAGTCTGGCTGCTGAAGGCTCCGATGTAAAGAGACAGGCCCCACTTCAGTGCTGCAGAAAGCCAGCGCAAACCCAAGCCCAGCAGCAGGGAGGTCCACTAAAAGGAGCTCTGGGGGTGCAGCTGTGACCCGCCAGCCACTCTATGAGAGAAAGCTGGGGCCAGTGGTCCGCTCCTCTGAAGGTGGCAACCTTGGGAGCTCTGGGGCGCAGGCGCAGCTCTCCTTCATCCAAGGCTGCTGTGGGTCAGCTGGCCCCTTGGCAATGTGACTCCGGGTTAGGGGCAGACTGCTTTTGTTGGGAGAGAGATGGGTGACAGAACTGCCCGTGGTGCTTGACAAGGCCTGTTTCTCCTAGGGGTCACATTCTCCTTCTTCTGGAAGATGCCGGGGGAGCAGACGCGGGCCCCACCCTCTGCCTACGGAGGCCAGGTCATCTCCAATGGCTTCAAGGTCGGGTCGCGAGGTGGTGAGGGCTCTGTGGAGCTGTACACACGGGAGAACTCCATGACATGGGCAGCCACCTTCAGCCCCCCAGGTGAGTCCCCGTTGTAGGGAGCGGGCTGCACGGCCACCTTCCACCCCCCGCTCCCCCAGGTGAGTCCTGTGGTGGGGAGCAAGCCATATGGCCACCTTCAGCCTGCCAGGTGAGTCCCCATGATGCAGAGCGGGCTGCACAGTGAGACACACCCCTGCTCCTGCTCCGTCTCCTTTTCTCCCTGTTCCTCCTTCTCCTCCCCAGGGTTAGGCTGCTCACAGTTCAAGCCCACCAGCCTCACCCTGGGAGAACCACGAGGCAGTCTGCTCCCCTAAAGACCTAGTCTCAGAAACCCTACCTATGGTCCCTGTGAGCTGGAATGCACTCAATGGCAGTGGGAATCCTGGCACCGTGGGTTATGTGTTGCACCGCTCACTGCAAGGTCAGCAGTTCAACCCCACCAGCTGCTCCGTGGGAGACAGAGGAGCCTGTCTGCTGCTGTAAAGATTGACATTCTCTGAAACCCTGTGTAGGGTGGTCATGAGTCGGGCAGCAGTGGATTTGGGGTTTCAGGAGCCACAAGGGAGGCTCTTGACCAGGGAGCCCTGGTGAAGGTGGTAGTGGGAGTGGACACTGCTGACATCGGGATGGGCGACATGGGTCATGCGGATGCGATGTGCTAGGTGGGGGTGTCCGCTGGCCTGTCTGAAGACCATTCCCAGGACTTACCGTGGCTGGCTTGTCTGCTGGCATGAGCTGTGGAGGAGCTGGGAGTGGGAGCAGGAGGGGACTGTGGAGAGGGCAGGTGATCAGGGTTGGACCCTCCAGGGTCAAGACAAAGAACTGAGGGTCAGAGGTCAGGGCATAATGAAGGTACAGATTCCTATCTCAGGATGACAGGCACACCTCACAAGGGAGCGCAGCTTCATTGTGCTTTGAAAACATTGTGTGCGCGCGTGCATGCATGTCTGTGTGCACGTGTATGTGCATTTGTATATGTGTGTGCATGTGTGTACACGCGCGTCTATATGCACACGTGTTTGTTCATGTGTATATGGGTGGGCATGTGCATGTGTGTACACGTACGTGTCTGTATGCACATGTGTATGTGTGTATATGTGCATGCATGTCTGTGCACATGGGTGTGCATGCCTGTGCATGTGTATGTATGTGTGCGCATGTATGTGTGTGTGAGTCCTGCCTTGAGCAGGTCTGCTGGCCCTGTTTCCCCCACAGTGTGAGCTCACTTCCTGTCAGTGTGTCCCATGCTGGCCATTCTGACAGCATTCCAAACCTTCCCATCCTACACTGCACACGCCTAGAGGACAGGTGAGTGAGCCGCAGCAGCATGCTCCCAGGCACCAGGAAACCAAACCGGTCATGTGACTTACTTTATTGTTGTCTCTGCTGCACTGTGGTCATCTGCAAGTCTGTCTGTACCTGCATGGAATCACTGATGCAAACTCCACTCTCTGGCCTGTTTAACAGAGGCCGCCCAACCTCTCTGCTAAAAGCCCTCACCCCGACGCCCTGTGGCCCAGGCTCCTGTCTCCCTGCTGTCCGTGCCTGCTGTGTGGCCATTGGCAAGTGCATCACCTCTCTGTGTTGCTCTCTCATTCATAACACCGGGTACTGGCAGTGGCACCCAGAGGGCTGCTGTGAGAATCAAGGTAGCTGGTGGAGCGTGAAGTGCCTGGTGGTTCACACCTACCCAGCAGCTCTCGGGGAGAGAGACTGCAGCCTGGAAGACCCCAAGGGGCAATTCTCTTCTGACAAGTTGGCATTGACTCTTTGGCACCCAACAACCATGCCCACCCAGCGCCTCAGGCAGGGGCATAACAGGACTGAACATACATACTCCGCTTCTGTCAGGCCCTGTGTGCCCACACTGCACTCTTCAGCGAGGATGCATGGCCAATCTCGGTTGTGCAAACTCGCACACCTGTTCTCTCTGTCCCCAAGGTCTCAGGTGCCCTGCCCCATGCCGAGCTGTCTGCACTTGGTCCACACTCTTATCATGTCCCCCCTGTTATCAGCATGTTTGTATAACAACTTTATCTCCCTGCTTCTCGGCACTGGCGGCCCAGACTCAGCAGCCGGCATCTGGGAGAGCCTGAGAACAGGCTTTGGGTGAATGTCTGCTGACTTTTCCCACCAGGAAGAAACAGGAGAACGGCAAACATGTTTGCCTGGCAACATGCCCCTTGTTTGTGCACAGAAGGCCTTGCCGCACCTGCTGTCAGCCATACTCTGGGCCCATTTAGGGTTCACACGAAGAACGCCCGCTATAACTGTGGCCCGGGTACCAGCTGTGAGTTCTGAAGTTGTCCCCACACAAGCAGTGGGGAAACACACTGGGCACCTTTTGGGCGAGTGGCTGAGGGTGCCTGGGGAATGTTGACCCTCTCACTGATGAGCAGCCAGGGAGCTCCCCATGGAGACGCACTGGGCTCAACTGGTTAGTAGCCCGAGGGCAGTGGGGCTGGGTCAGCCCTGGCAGGTTAACTGAGCTTCTTGAGCTGAGGGCTGCTCCTTATGACCTCATTTCAAAATCAAACTCTCCAGCTTCTGGGTGGGGGGTGGTGGGGGGGGGATGAAAGAGGCAGCCACACATGTCCTGTTCTCTCGTGGACCTGGTGGGGGCTGAGCAGGGTCC
Organism: Echinops telfairi; assembly: GCF_000313985.2. Taxonomy (NCBI): domain Eukaryota; kingdom Metazoa; phylum Chordata; class Mammalia; order Afrosoricida; family Tenrecidae; genus Echinops; species Echinops telfairi. The sequence goes on from NW_022111312.1 coordinate 17,971,220, forward strand.
CCTCACCTCGGTGGGGCAGCCGTCCTCCCCATCCCAAGGGCAGCACAGAAATCCCACCGTCACTTCTGCTCTCTCCCAGCCTCTGTCACAGGCCTACAGGCGGCCGGTGCGGCCACGGCCACAGCAGCTCCCTGCAGCTGGGCGCACCGCCAGCAGTCATAGAGACCCTCTGTGGGCCGGCACGTGAGCTCTGGCTCAGAGTGACGTAGCCGGGACACTGTGACCCACTGGTGCAGACAGGGACATGGACCCACTGGAAGCCCAGACACACTGCCCTTCGGCTGGGTGACAGACGGAAATGGCTCCCTTCGGGGGTCGTAGATGTGAGATTTCTGGTGCCAGGTTACCAGGCCTTTCTTCTTTAGTGCCCCTAGGCAGGTCAACTGCCCAGCTCAAGGTCACTGTCAGAGCAGAGCACTGCCCGGCCCCATGCCGTCCTCACAGGCTTGGCTGGGTCTGAGCTCGCTGCCACAGCCATGGTGTCAGTCCATCTCCGGGACGATCGCCTTGCTTTTCACACGACGTCCTCCGGGGACTGCCCCTCCTGGTGACATGCCCAAAGTTTCGCCATCTTGCTTCTAAGGAGCATTCTGGTTACCCTTCCTCCCAGACAGATTTGATTTGTTGTTCTCAAAAACTCACTGCAGTTGAGTTGACTCTGACTCATGGAGACCCTGTAGGACAGAACAGAACTGCCCCCGTGGGTTTCTGAGGCTGTAGATCTTTACAGGAGCAGAAAGCCTCCTCTTTGTCCTGTAGAGTGGCTGCTGGGTTTGAACTGCCGACTTTGCAGTTAGCAGCTCCACGCAGCACCCAGTACACTAGCAGGGCTCCTGGAACCATGGTCTGGTCAATCTTCCTCACCAGCCCATCGTTCACAGACACGGATTCTTCCTCTTCGCTGTACAGTTGTCACATGCATACACAGAGACTGAAAGCACCATGGCTTGGGTCAGGCGCACCTCAGTCCTCAGGCTGATAGCTCTGCCTCTCAGTCAGTGGTCACTCCACCCAGTTGATCCTGACTCAGGGAGACCCTGTAGGAGAGAGGAGAACTGCTCCTATGTGTTTCCGAGTCAGTTTTCACCTCCCTGGCCAGAGTGTGATCTGAGGTCAGCCTCCTTCTTGTGCCCTGAGGGCTGAGGCCCGGCAGGGGTGTTAAGGCCCAGTCAGGCACGAGGAGGAGGACAGGTGCCCCCTGCATCCAGCACAGCCACTCTCCCTCCTGCAGGCCCCTACTGGACGCATGTGCTGTTCACCTGGAGGCCCAAGGAGGGCCTGAAGGTCTACGTCAATGGGACGCTGAGCACCTCGGACCCCAGCGGCAAGGTGGCCCACGCCTATGGGGACCCCAATGCCAACCTGGTGATCGGGGCCGAGCAGGACCCATCCCGGCGTTATGAGAACGGTGCCTTTGATGAGTTCGTCATCTGGGAGCGGGCACTGACCCCGCACGAGGTGGCCATGTACTTCTGGGCAGCTGTTGGTCAGTGTCGGGCGTGGAGGAGGGAGAGGGGAACAGGTAGGGGTGGGGGGAAGGAGAGGGGGCCGGTTCTTCACCCATGGAGACACCCTTCCAAGCCACCTCTTCCCAACACACAGTGTCCTCAGGAGACGGTAAAAAATCACTGCCTCCAAGCACCAGGCCAACTCACAGGAGAGAGAGTAGCATGGCCCCATGGGTTTCCGAGACTGTGCGCCTTCATGGGCGCAGATGGCCAGCGCTTTAATGGCTGTGCCACCAGGGCTCCATCGTCTCCTCTGTGAACCAAACCAGACCCACTAACGCCGGGCTGATCTCCATGCTCACCGAGTTGGAGCTGGAGGCTGGGGTCTTGGTGCCCCCAGAAGTTCCCATCCCCGCTGGGCCTGTGGCCAAGGATGCCCCATCCTGCTCAGCCCCGTGGCCGTATCCCAGCGAGCCCGGTTCAAATCCCTCCTCGGCACGGGACTGTGGGAAGACACCCCCACCCCCACCACCAGTTAACATAAAATTCACCCAACACAAAATTCACCTTTTGAGTTGTTTCAGTTCACTCTCGGGATTTTGATATCGGGCGTTTCTGAACTCCAAACATGGGAAATGTGGTGAGGATGGTGCAGGGCCGCGTGGTGGCTTGTTGTGTTGAACTTGAGCCTGCTAGGCATCTGCACCAAAGCAGTGCCCCTGGCAGCAACAGCAACAGGCAACAATGTTGCCCTTCTGGTCTTACCTCTGTATTCACTCACTTCCTTCCACCCCGGGAACTCACCCGGCAAAGAGACATGCCTCTTCCTGCAGGCCCACCTCACCAATCACAATGTTTCCATGTCCCCTCCTTGGAGTACACCCTGGTAGGAAGGGACAGCCCAGGTAAGGCTGGCTTCAGAGTCCCTTGAAATAATCAGCCTGTCTCATTAGGTTGTAGGACCCCTGGTGGGGAAGTGCTTTTGTGTTGCCTACCATCCGAGAGGTCACAAGTTTGAAACCACTAGCTGCTCCACGGGAGAAGCCAGGGTTCTCCACTCCCACAAAGAATTACTGTCTTGGAAACTCACAGGGGCCGTTCTGCCCTGCCCTGCAGGGTTGCTATGAGCCGGCATCGGCTCGATGGCTGTCTTTGGTTTAGGTTTGCCTGGTGAGGCCACCACCCTTGAAAGGCCATGAGCCCTGGCTGTGTTCCCTTTCCATTTCAAATGACGGCCTTTTCAAAACCCACCTCTGTTTTCTAGATGAAGGGGTGTCCAGCCAGCACACTCATATCCAGGTGCAGCTTCCCATCTCCCTGGTTCCAGAACATTCTCATTACCCCTAAAAGAGACCCCGCCCACCCATTTGCTGCATCATCCTCATCATCATACACACACGTTCCAGCCTCCATAGCTTTGCCTGTTGAAGAAATCCCACTCGGGTGTATAGGACCCGAGTACGTGACCCCTGTAAGGTTTTGATCCCTGCAAGCCTGCAGCCTCCTCTGTAAATGCAGGGAACTTACACACCCACTCCTGTGCAAGAAGGTGCTGGTGCTGCAGTGGGGTAGGCATTGGGCCGCTACCTGAGAGGTCAGCAGTTTGACTCCACCAGCTGCCCCTCAGGAGAGAGCTGGGACAGTCTGCTCCGGCAGGTGGACAGCCTGCGGAACACTCTGGGGCAGTGCCCCTCCGTCCCCGGGGCCCTGTGAGTAGGACCCCTCTGGGCACGCAGATGTGCTCTGCCCTCTCTGGGCCTCACCCGTCACCATTCCCAACGCAGCGCCAGCCCGTTTCTCCCGGCCCTGTGTGTACTTGACACGCGCCAGTGCTTTGCATAAAATTCTCATTTTACACGTGGAGGCTGCTCCAAAGCAATTTGGAAAATAAATGGAAAGCTAATCTGACCTGGGAAAATCCATCCCATCTCCCCATTAGGTTGATTTATGAGGCCTTTACCGTCCCAGCAGGAGTCCTTTCCAAAACATTCCTGGGTTATCTCCCTGTGTCTAGCTCTGGCAGCTCCTCACAAGTGGGTGGGACAGGCCATCCGCCCATCAGTCCTCAACAGTGCCCTGTTTGTCCTTTCCAGGAAAGCACGGCGTGTCCTCGTCCTCCTCAGTGCCCCCACGCTTCCTCGTGACGCCCACTGAGGACACTTGGCTGGTGAGCAGACCAGAGTCCCCCAGCTGGGTCTGGCTGTAATGCCAGGGGCCTGGAGTCCCCTCAGACTGTTGTGGGCAGAGGCTGAGAGCAATAAGAAGCTGAGTCCCCATGGTCTCTGGCCATGGCCAGTGAGTGCTTAGAGGGCCCAGAGAATCCCTGTCCCCCGTAACCTGGGATGCCTGAAAGGACAAACCAGACCGGTGAATTCTCCACATGGGGCTGCCACCTCGCCAACACCAAAAGGGGTGACTGAAGAACAGGGATGCATGCTTTCATGTGTGTGAGGTTCAAAACCCAAGTCAGGTTGGGTCCTACAGGAGGTCCCCGCTTGTCATCCTCCCTGCCCCCATCCCTGGTCTTCAGACCAGTCCTCACCTGGCACCTGTCCTCCCTCCCCTGCCTGTGGGTCTCTGTCTGTCCTGCTGGGTCATCAGGGGCCACTCAGAAGGGAGACTTTTAGGACTCACTCTCAGTTGGTAGGACCTCGTCACTGTAACAAAAACCAAAATCTCAGTGCCAGCAGGTCCGTTCCAACCACAGCCGCCCAGGTGGGACAGTGCAGAGCTGCCCCCGTGCGTTTCCCTGGCTATAAATCTTGACAGGAGCACAGAGCCTCATCTCTCTCCCTTGGAGCTGCTGCTGGTTTTGAACTGCTGACCTGGGTTCGTAGCCCAATGTGTCACCAGGCTCCTCGGGTCGGTGGTAGATACTGCAGTCGCTGGTATGATGGTGCTAATAAGCAGCCTTGCACCCTGAGCGGGACACACAGGGCTTCTGTGGGGTCCTCTCAGCCTTTGGTGCACTCAGTTAAGCACTGGACTGATAACCTATCAGGTCGGTGGTTCAAACCCACCAGCCATTCGGAGGGAGAAAGATGAGGCTGTCTACTCTTATCAAGACTGACAGTCTCGGGGACCCTGAAGAGGGTGGCTATGGGTCGGAATCGGCCGGTGGCATTGGGTGGTTTTGTTTGCTGTTCTTGGCGGAAACTCCTATCCCCAATCCCTCCCAGATGCCCACAGACGCCTACCACCCCATCATAACCAACCTGACGGAGGAGAGGAGAAACTTCCAGAGCCCCAGCATTGTGCTCGCCTACCTGCAGAACCTGTCGCTCAGCCTGCCCCACGAGTCCCTCTCGCCGGACACAGCCTGGAACCTCACTGAGGTGAGGAGTCGAGCTCCTGGCAGTGGGTCAGGAACCCCAGCCCCATACCCTGGGTGTGATCCACATGGGATATGACACCAGCTCCCTGGTGCCCCCAGCAAGAGGGAACCCCCCCTCCCCAACCGGCCTCCCTCCCTGGCCACGTCCAGCACCCAGACTGCCTGGCCCTCCACTGAGCCTGCAGCCCTGCTCTGGGGGGACCTGGGCCCCTTCCTTACCCTGTGCACCCCACACTATGTCAGCCCCTGGTGCCCACAGTGTGTCAATGGGGAGCATGTCTTCACAGGCTCCTAGGGTGCTGTGCTCAGTCAGTGGGGAGCACGTGGGATGTCTGTATGCAGTCAGCACTCAGCAGATACTGACCATCCCTCTGAGAACTGAGGGCCTGGGTCATGAGGGTGACTGTAGCAGAAGGTCGCTTGTATGCAGTCGGCACTCAGTCCGTGCTAATGCTCATTCTGAGTGCTACTCAGTAGGGTTGGGAGAGTAACAATGGCCTAGTATACAGTTGGTGCTCAATAAACAGTGACCATCCCTCTGAGGTGGGTGATAGGGTGACTGTGACAGACCGTGCCCTGTATCTAGTGGGCACTCGAGCAGTGCTCATGTTCTCTTTGAACTAATATTGAATGGGGTGATGGCGATACTTGAACAAGTATGCAGCAGGTGCTCAGTACCTGCCCCTGAGTCCTGTCCCCTGACTTCACATAGCAGGTCCCCGTGGTGTGCAGCTGGCCCTCAGCCCAGGCTGAAGGCAAGCCTCTTGTTGGTGGTGTATAGGGAGGGAGTGGGCAGCCATGATCAAGTCTTGACTCATTAGGACACAGGTTGATGAACTGTGTCTGTCACCGTGGGCAGCAGGCTCAGGGGTGAGGTCCTGGAGTCCTGACCACCACTGCTAACTTTGGCTCACTGTTAACCGGTAGGCTGAGCTCTGACCCCCTCCTGGGCAGCACTGGGCAGTGTCTACAGCCCCCCTGGCATGTAAGGAAACAAGCTGAGCACTGTTCTTTTGCCCACCTTTAGACCTTCTTACAAGCCATGGGCGAGGTCCTGCTCCTGCCCAGCTGGACCGACGTGTCAGAGGTAAGAGGAGAGGGTGTCTGGGCCCTGGTATGGGAGTGCCTCGGGGACCTGGTAGCTTCCTGGGCGTGACATCATGCAGCCCAGTCTACGTCTAAGAAGGAATGTGTCCCCTCAGCCCTGAGGTCTGCACCGTCATACCTCACCATGCAGCAGCCAGCGGCCCCTGAGGGCTCCAGAGCTCTGGGCCTTCCTTGGGGACAGACCCCCGCTTGCTCCCAGACACCAGGCAGGAGCCCGCTGGCTCCACGGAGCAGGCCTTGGCGGCCATTCTACATAGTATGAGCTGCCGCCACACTGTTCTTGGGTGGTAGAAAAAACCCCGCATATACCACGTACCACTGCTGGATTAAGGGAAGCTACGTCAGCACACAGCTATGTGCAGGGACCTACTGTGTGTGCATGCAAATAATGCACGAAATAATCGCAAGCCCTCTGGTGTGCATCCCTCAGAGGGGTGTTATCTGGGGAAATATGGCGTATGGCGTGTTCAAGTACAAAGCTTCTCCCTTACTCCGGACTCCAAGTAATTAGAAAGGGGAACGGAATTGCTTTTGTTTTTATTTCTTTATTTTATTTTTATTTGGTTTTTAATCTTTAAATCATTTTATTGGGGGCTCTTACAGCTCTTATCAACATCCCTCCATCCATTGTATCAAGCACATTTGTATATATCTTGTCATCATTTTAAAAACATTTTCTTTCTACTTGAGCCTTTGGTATTAGCTCATTTCCTTCCTCCCTCATGAACCCTTGATAATTTATAAAAATTTTTTCATGCCTTACACTGACCGCTGTCTCCTTTCACCCACTTTTCTGTTGTCCATCCCCCTGGAAGGGGGTTATATGTAGATCATTGTGATTGGTTCCCAGTTCTTCCCCACCTTCCCCTTACCCTCTTGGTGTCTCCACTCTCATTATTGGGCCTGAGGGGTTTGTCTGTCCTGGATTCCCTGTGTTTCCAGTTCTTATCTGTACCAGTGGACATGCTCTGATTTAGCCAGATTTGTAAGGTAGAGTTGGGATCATGATAGTGGGGTGGTGGTGGAGGAAACATTAAAGAACTAGAGGAAAGTTTGATGTTTCATTGGTGCTATACTGCAGCCTGACTGGCTCTTCTCTTCCTTGTGACCCTTCTGTAAGGGGATGTCCAGTTGTCTACAGATGGACTTTGGGTTTCTACTCTGCAGCCTCATTCACATTGATATGATTTTTTGTTCTGGGTCTTTGATGCCTGATACCTGATCCCATCGATACTGCATGATCACACAGACTGGTATGCTTCTTCCATGTGGGCTTAGTTGCTTCTCAGCTAGATGGCTGCTTGACTATTTTCAGCGCTATAAGACCTCAGACGCTGTATCTTTTGATAGTAGGGCACCATCAGCTTACTTCGCCACATTTGCTTATGCACTCATTTGTCTTCAGCAATCATGTCAGGAAGGTGAGCATCACACAATGACAGGTTATTAGAACAAAGTGTTCTTGTGTTGAGGGAGTAGTTGAGTAGAGGCCAATATCCATCTGCTACCATAGTACTTAACATGCATATATGTATATAGATCTATTTTCCTATCGTTATATGTAAGTATATATTACATATGTACATACCTGTATTTAAGCCTCTATAAATGTCCTTTGCCTCCTAGTTCTTTCCTCTATTTCCTTTTACTTTCCTCTTGACCCACTATCATGTTCAGCCTTCATTCGGATTTCAGTAATCCCTCTCAGCTACATTGCCCTTGATCAAGAGTTTTTATTTTATAAAATCACTTTGATTGTTTTTATTTAGTTTAAGCACTAAACAAGCAAATGTGTTCGAGAAAAGCTAGAAAATGCAAATAATAATTTTAAAATGTATGAAGTAGACATTTTCTGAAATGAAAATGGTTGTTGACACCTTTGTATGACTCCCAGCTGGGCCAGCATGAGGACTGAGGGCCTGGGCAGGGGAGGAGAGGCCGTGGGAAATCCCTGCCCTCCCATCCTCATCCTGAAGAAACATGGGGGCCCGGAGCCCTACTATGGGGAGAGGGCAGGCCAAAGACGTTCTCAGTGAGGAGTTTGAACAAGGTGGCCCAGTCCTGAATATATAAGCACGGAGGCTTCTGAGCTGGATGCCTGATGGCTGGGCCTGCCCGACCACCTGGACCAGATGGTGGGGGTGGTCTCCTGAGACGGAGCCTGTCTGTGTGATCTCGCTTTACCTGAAATTGTAGGAAGCCTGTCAATCTTAAACCACTAGTCATGAGAGGATGGGGTGCCTCCTCTGACCCTCAAATGGGCAGAATTTTATATCGGGGGGTCAGCTCTGTGCCTGCCCTCCACCAGCCCAGTCCTCACCTGCTCCTTGTCCGCTTATCCCCAGGACCCGACTGTGGTGCTGGGCCTGATTGAGACCATCGACGTGGTGATGGGCCACATATCTGCCAACCTGGATGCCTCCAAGCCCCAGGTCACCATCAATGGCTCTTCCTCCATGGCAGGTAGTGTGGACATACCAGTGTGGGGACCTAGGAGCCCCACTCCCACGGCAGTCCCTGACCTCCCGAGCGCACACACTGTCTCCATCTGGCTTCCTGGCTTTCAGGTCATTTTGTCTCCATCCCCCCAAGCAGCACCATTTTGTTTAGTCCTTTGTTTTATTCATTTGTCTGCCTTCCCTGTCCCCCAAGGCAGGAGCCCTGGTGACTGAGTGGTTGCATGTTGGGCTGCTAACCAAAAGGTGAGCAGTTTGATACCCCCAGTCAGGCTCTGCAGGAGAAACGTGGGGCTTTCTGCTCCCATAAAGAGTTACGGTCTTGCACATGGCCAACCCCACTATGAGACGAGATGCTCCTCACTGGCCCATGGCCCTGCGGGGGACAACACCAGGAACACAGTGTGGGAATTGCGCCTG
>NW_022111312.1:17981836-17996846 GCF_000313985.2 Echinops telfairi
TGTATGGATTGTGATAAGAGGTGTATGAGCCCCTAATAAAATGAATTTAAAATTAAAAAAAAAAAAAAAAGTTATGGTCTTGGAAACTCACGGGCAGCTCTTCCCTGTCCTATAGGGTCAGAGTGAGTCAGCATTGACTGGGTAGCAGTGAGTCTGGTTAGGCTGGTCACCCAAGTCGACACGCATCTACCTTCTGGTTAGTCCCCTCCCCTTCTTCCCCTCTCACGTCTGCTAACCTGCAGAGACTTAAAAAAAAAATTAGTATGAAGACCTTCCTTTGACTCTGTGCAGTGGGGTCCCAAACAATGCCTGTCCTTTGGGGATGGGCTCCTTCCACACAGCACAGCGTCCTCCGGGTCTGTCCCTGTCACAAGCTGGCTCTGGATCCAACGTTAGTCCATCACTCCCTCACATGGGGTCACGCTGATCCCACCGTGTGTGCACCAGGCTGTGGGTGTGTCCTCCCACCCTTGGCCCCTGGGTTGGTCCATCTTGCTGGTGGACAGTGCCGCCCTGTCTATCCCTGCAGAGGGAGGCTCTTACTCTCTCGGGTGTCTACCGCATCCTGGGATGACTGGGCCCCGTGGGTTTGCCATTGTCGGGAGGTTTCCAGGTTTCCCCAGGAGCCTTTGGGTGGACTTGGACTTTGACCTTTAGGGAGCTGCTGAGTGGTGTGCCCATGGCTGTGCAGATGTGGGCAAAGGCGTCTGTCCAGAAAGCAGTGTGGTCCAGCCTCTTTCTGCTCAGGGTAGGCTGGCCTACCAAGTGGAGGTCAGGACCGTGTATCCTGAGGACACAGCCCAGGCAGTGGGGGTGGTGGGGAGTAGTGGACAGTGAGGCCCAGCTGCCCTGGGGGATGGCCCACCAGCAAGGCTGGGAGGTCACAGACCAAGAGCCCTTCGGTGTGACCGTAGGGAGGGTGTTGTAGGGGCCCTGGGCAGGGGCTGCAAGCTGACAACCTGGCCCGCTTGCTCCCTAGATGTGAGTCCCATTCTAAGGAGCCTGTTCTGGGAGGGGCAGGAGCCAGTGTCTCTCCCAGTGTGCAGGCTCGTTGACTAGCCCCCTCCTCACTCCCACAGAGTACTCGGTGGCCAGGGTCCTCCCCAGGACCATGAACAGCTCCCACTACCGCTTTCTGGCCCAGGGGCACAGCTATATCGAGATCCCCTACCAGGCCTTCCACAGCCAAGGTGAGCAACGGAACCTACCGGAGGGGAAAGCCTGCCCGTCTCTGGGCTGGGGGAGTGGAGACGTGGGCCCAGGTGCTGGCCCAGGCCCCTCTCCTGTGCCCATGTCACTCATGCAGTGTGCAAACAGGGCTGAGCCTGGCTAGGCCTCTTGAACTGGATTCCAGGTGGGGGCTGGGACTCCATGCCCCTGTGTGAGAAACCCCTCCTTCCCCCATATCCACACAGAGACATGTGATGCTGCCTGCCTCTCCTGGGGCTTAGCACCTTCCTGGGGCTTGGGGGGTGGGGGGTGGGCTGAGGTGTGAGGGGCCTGGGACGTGGCTGAGGCGTGTGGAAGATGGGATGGTGTCTCTGACTGAGTGTGTCTCCTCACAGCCTGGACCACCGTCGTGGGTCTGCTCTACCACACGGTGCACAACTACCTGGACGACATCCACCCGGCTGACACCTTGTGAGTCTTGGGCCACCAGCTCGGGCGGGGTGGGAGCGTCTCGTGTGTGGTTTCCGAGAGCTGGCCATCACTGTGAGAGCTGGGGCCCATCACAGCCCCTCAAGAGCTCAGGGCTGGGCACACGAGGGTGGGAGCTCCCTACAGTGGGGCCTGGGTCATTTCTCTGAGCCTCTGTTTCAGAGAAGTGATAGCAGCCTCAGCAGAGCTCCATGGCTGTGACAGTGGGGAGGGACAGGATTTAAGGGGAGCCCTGTCTCAGTGTATAAACATGGTATCGGACCTCTCACTGCGAGGGGGGTGGGAGGAGCATCTACAGCCAAGGCTGATTCCCATGGGACATGGATGTAGGCTTTCCAGACCCTCTTTGCCCTCCTGTCTCATTCCACCCCACCTCAGTTGGCCTTTGGGCTCTTTGGGGCCAACAAGGGCTCTTTGTATCCTCACTGATGCTGGCCCCAAGCAGGCCCTGCAAAACAGAATTCCATGTCCTCGTGCCCGCCCACAGTGGCCTTAACCTTGGGATCCTCACACCAGCGTCTGGTGTCCCCACAGGCTCTCAGAGAGCTTCGCCCTTAGGTCTCCATCGCTGACACTAGCTCTCCCTGGGTCCCCAGGATCACGGAGGCAGCCAAGCACAGGGGCTGTCTGCTGTCAGCTGCCAGCCTCCTCATCTCCCTGGACACGTCCCCCAAACCTGCTCTGGCCCACAGCCTGTCAGAGTTACCACTGGTCACCGTCCACCTCAAGCACATGCTGGTGAGTTGCTCCACCATCTCGGGGCTCTGGCTCTCTCCGACCGAGTGGACGGGGCAGCTTCAGAGCAGGCCACCGACAACGAGTGACCGTTGTGATAAACGGAGCCACACGCACGTTGGGAGGTTGCCCAGCACACGGTTGAGCCACAGGAGCTAATCCAGAGATTGGTGGTTCAAACCCACCAGCCGCTCTGTGGGAGAAAGATGAGGCCGTCTGCTCCCGCAAAAATGTGCAGCCTCAGAAACCCGTCGGGGAAGTTTCTCTCTGTCCTGCAGGGTCCCTGTGAGTTGGAACCCACTGCTCAGCACTGGGTTAGGTTAGGTTTCTTCTCTGGTAGAAGGAGGCTTGGCGGTGGAGCAGTTAAGTGCTCAGCAGATAATGGAAAAGTCAGGCTTTGGAACCACCATTGTTCCCGGGAAACAGATGCGGCCTCCTGCTCCCGTAAAGATGGAGCCTCAGAAACCCTCGGGGGCAGCTCGGCTCTGTGCTACAGGGCCACTGTGAGTTGTGGCTGTGGCCAGCATTCCGTGAGCCGTGGCCGTGGCCAGCATAATGCAACGCTGTGGTTGTGGAGTGTCCTGGAGTCTGCTCTGACTCACAGTGACGCTGTGCACAGCAGCACGCAGCACTGCTGTCCTGCACCATCCTCACAATTGTTCTTATGTGTGAGGCCGTTCAGCGCGATGTCCTCCTCCCAGGACTGGTCTCTTCATATCTTAAGTTCGTGAGACCAAGTCTCGACATCCCGGCCTGTCCGGTGCATTCTGGCTGTACTTCCCGCAAGACAGACGGGTTGGTTCTTGGACAGTGCACAGTACTTTCAGGGCTCTCCACGCACCGATTCTTCTTTGGCTTCCCTTATTCCCCGCCCAGCCCCCATGCAGTGCAGGAATGGTGGGAGGAGACAGTGTGAGCCCATGTGAAAATGACCCGGTGCAGAGATGCCTACTGTTGGAGGAACCTTCCGCTGATAAACCTCAGAGTGTGGGGAGCGTAGGGAGGGAGGCAGGCCGTGGGCAGCGTCACAGCCTGTGCCACCCGAGCGCTGCTTTTGCCTCTCTGGAATTCGCGTCTTTTGTCTTCGTTGTTACTGAACTCAATGGCAAAGGCTCCCAGTGGCCAGGCATCCAAGGTCGGGCCTGGCTTTCACCCACGTGTGCTCAGCGGCTTCAGGCACCTCTTTGACTTAGGGCAGACGCACACGCACGCACCATGGCGCTGGCGGGGACATCGGCTGCCCCAGTTATCTCGCACAATAGCCATTAGCAAGGTGGAGGAATGTGTTCTGTCCACAAGCAGGTTGCTGAAAGCTGGGGTGAACGGTGGCTTCCGGCTGTGCATGGCGTGTGCAGGCTGTCCCCGGCCAGCTCCATTCCTACCCCTGATCTCCAGCTGCCCTGCCTCCCCAGATCCTGCTGCCTCAGCCCTACCCAGGCATGGTTTACTTGCGAACGAGGTTTGGGGACCTGAAGAATTTCTCCAGGAAGTTGGTGAAAGGTCAGGCCAGTTCTGGGAGCCCTAATAAGACATCTCTGGCCACGATTTCTGCTTCCTTCTCCCTATCTCGTCACACCAGCCTTGGGGGAAGGCCACCGCGAAGGGCTTCAAAGAGCTCCTGGGAGACCGGGGTGAAGGCAAATGGGGTTTTTTGTTGCAGAAACTTTCTGAAGCCCCCTTGTCCATGTGTGGAATGACTACCTGGTTCCCCACCTCTGAGGAGACCACCCCTGGGGTGGGGTAGGGGGTGCTATGTGAGGCTGAGGGCCCACTGGGCTCTCGGCATGCCCCTGGCTTGGGCCTTGCTCCCACAGGGTCGGTGGTCACCACAGGAGGTGGTGGAAACTTATGGGATGGCTCACACAGATGAGTTAGTAAGCACCAATGAGCCCTTGTTTACCTTTCTGACTGGGCTCTTTGTCCCCGTCAGGAACTGTGAATGAGAAGAGAGGCTTGGATGCAGTAGGAAGGGGCAGTGGGAGGAGAGAGACAGACAACAGCCAGACTTAGGTGCAGAGTCTCGGGTGTGGTGGATGCATGCCCGAGTGTTCCTTAGAGATGATAGGTAAGCACAAGGGTCCTGTGCTTACCTTGCGTACCGGACCCCTGACACCTTGTATACCAGACCCGGGACACTGGCTTTCCCAACACTGGTCCCCACATTTTTACTGGGTGCCCAACATGCCCCCAGACAATGTCCCCCACACCTGTCACGGAACTCCTGACACTGGGCCCCACACCTGCTACTGACCTCCTGACACTGCCCCCACACCTGCCACGGAACTCCTGACACTGTCCCCCACCTGCTATAGTTTACTGATCCCCCGACACTGGCTCCCTGACCCTGTCCCCCCCACCCACCAGAGCGACTGAGAAGGAAAGCTCCTAGCTGCCCCCGTGCTCCCTCAGCTTCACTCTCGAGTCCGCCCTTAGTATCCGCATTCAGTTTCTCTCTGAATGTAAAGAAGGCGAGCTGTCAGCTGCAGGCCATGCAGCGGTCACCTTAGAGACATGGTGACCATCCAGATGGTCCGATGGAGCCCAGAGTCAGCTACCCAAGGGCCACAGAAGGTGGGAACAGCTCTGAGTGGACCTGGGAGCAGGTGTGCGGAGGGGGCAGCCGAGTGTCCAGCTGCTGTCCGGTTGACCTGACCCATGATGACCCTGGCCCGCCAGTGGGCCAGAGATGGCCAGGCCTTTCTCCCAAGGGGCCTCAGGGTGGACGCCACGCACATGTGTGCAAGGTCTCCCACTGGGTGTGGACGCCCTTTGTCAGCTCTCCAGACCTGCCCCCTGCAGGAGGGGGATGGCAGCTTCAGTGACTGAGAGAGGTGGACAGAAGCTTTGGGTGGCTGAGGAGGGGGACGATGGCTTTGGGTGGCTGAGGAGGGGGACGATGGCTTTGGGTGGCTGAGCGGGTGGCCGGTGGCTTTGGCGGCATTTCCAGCCAGGGACCCTCACGGGAGGTCGGGTCAGCTGTGCTTCCTGAGACACCTCTGGGGGGTGGGGGGTGGGGGGTGAGGGTGCCCGCCCTCCAGGCCTGTGGGTGTGCGCACTCTACAGGGCAGGGGCCTGTGACAAGCATTTCTCTGGCCATCAGTGCTGGCTGGTGTGTTGGGTGTGAGCCCTGGGACAAGCCGGCCTTCTGGAAACACACTCAGTTCCAACTGTAGGCTTGGCCGGGTGTGGAAGGACGCCCTAGCCCCCGTGTGCCCCGTCCCGCCCTGTTCCTGCATTCTTCAAGGAGAAGCGAGCAAGGTGCCAGTCAGCGTGGAAACCAGAGAAGGGGCAGCACTGTGGGTGACTGCTGCAGCCGCTATTTTTAACCAGGCTCTCCCCTTCCTCCCAGGGAGGGTAGCAATTACGGCCTGCCCGCCTGGCACTCCGGGACTTTGGGGTTTTCTGTTGAAGCCACTTTTACATTTGGAGGCGGTTTTGCCCCAACATGCTCATCTTAGTGAAAATGGTCTGTCTGGTGGGGAGCGGTCTCTGTGGCAGCCCCACTGGCGCTGCGTGGGGGTAGGGGTGTGGGTGTGGCAGGGGAGGTGGGGGTGCACACATTGCCCCCTGTTTGGCGAGTGGCAGTACGGAGCTGCAGCCACCATACCCAGCGTGGCGATGGGGGAGAGGTGCTGTGGGGCAGAGATGCTAGGGGATGGCAGGTCTCCAGGAGTTGGTAGGCACCCTCATCAGCCTGCTGCTGCCATTGCACCACCCTGCCACAAGAGGCCACTGTTGGAGACGCATCTGCACAGCTCGGCCGCTGAGTGATAAGCAGCTGGCCTTTGCCAGGGCTCTCGCTGTCAGCCATGGGCAGATTGGACCGTGCTATGGCCCTCTGATTTTCCTGGGTGGGGCCTGTCTCTGCTCCCGGGGGGCGGGGGTGTGGGGGGCAGGTGTCTGTGCACAGCAGATACTGATCTCTCCCTGACTCTGGAGGGCAGAAGTTCACATTCACAATGTCTACAGGTCCAGGCTCTCTCAGTGGGCTCTAGACCACAGATTCCCAAACTTATTTAGCTCCTGCCCCATTTTCAGGAAACAAACCAACAAAAAAAAAAAATTACTCCTCCCTGGCCCTTGAAAACGTTTATGCTCTGGCCCATCATCCAGGGTAAAGTGTAGGTGTCTCAGCACTGCCCCCCAGGAGGTGGTATCACCCACTCTGGACATCTTCCCTCGCCCTCTCAGCCCTATCCCGGTCCCTCTTGGCCTCTCTCATCTCTTGGCCACTTCCTGCTGCCCATTGCTTTCCGTGTCGCTCTTGTGTAAGGACACCATTCCAACGGGGGGAGCCCTTTGGGGTCCAGGCGACTCTGGTTTGACCTCATCTTAACCTAACTGATAGGTAGCATCTGCAAAGATCCAATATCCAAACAAGGTCCCATTGGTCAGGGGGCTAGGCTTGCGCATGCCTGCGTGGGGGGCACAATTTGATCTCTAACAGAGCCACATCCCCGGGGTTGGTCCTTGCCTGTGCAGGTGGGGTTGTGGGTGGGTGAGTGAAGCAGAGGTCTCCAGAGCGAGCCTTCTCCTGGCTGAGTTCCTAGTGGCCGGGGCCCCTGAATGCCAAGCCTGGGGACACCCGTTCACTTCTTGACCAGCACCACATCTGGGCCCTGTGCGGTCACAGCTCTTTGCAGGAAAGTTGAGCCACGGGGGTGACCTTGGTTCCAGGCTAGAAGGATGTCCAAGGGATCATGGCTGTGTGAAGACAGAGGCAGGGCTGGGAGGAATGTGGACACCTTGGGGGAGTGTGGACTAGATTTCCCAGAGGCCCACAAGAAAGCCACTCGGCCGACACTGGCCCCAGGTCTTGAGGAGGACAGTGTATGTGCTTTGTTTGGGGCACCGACTGTCACAGGACTCCATCCAGGAAGGGCCCTCTTGGAGCCCGTCCCATGCTGTCCTGGGACACAGAGGTGTCACTGTGAGCTGAAGGAAGGCCTGGCTGACAGGGAACCCTGATGTGCAGAAGATGGTCTTTCTTGGGTTTGAGCCAGCAGCCTCTGGGAAGGGTGGAGTTGATTGGGGTTATGGAGGTGGATTGACAGAGGGAGTTCGGGTGGCCCGGGAACTGGGGTATGTGGGAGGAGGCTGGGCCCGGCCCTCCCCAGCTGGCCCAGAGTCCATGACGCCAAGGGCAGTCATCCACTCCCTCTGATCATAGGTTGTTGATCCAGCAACTTTTTATAGTTTCCATCGCAGCGGGCCCTCAGGGAAGCCAGCCTGTGCTTGCAAGCAGGGCCCTCTCAGATGTCAGCTCAGCTCCTGCACAGCGTAGTCACCCACCAGGGGCCAGGCGTCCGCTGTCTGTTGTCCTGGGCTAGGTCTGCCCTGGCATCCTGGGCCACAGGCCCTACTTCTTCCTCAATCATCCTGCTGAGAAGACCTCCAGCCCTGGGGGCAAGGGATGGGGGCACCCCCACTGCTGACTGGGAGGTTGGGGTGTGAGTCCACCCAGAGTACCATGGGAGGCCGGCAGGTGCTCTCCCACCTCAGAATCAACCATCACGTGACCAGGTGGTAACTGGCATGGAGACATCAGCGACAGAGGACAGAGAGAAAGAGGGAGAGGAGGTGGTGGGGACCAGTAAAATCGGAGCACAAAAAGTGCGTGGTCCAGTGAGCCAGTGAAGGCCCCAGCCCATCACATGCTAATGCGTGGTTGTCCCTCCAGGCTCAGT
The DNA here is from genome assembly GCF_000313985.2 of Echinops telfairi. NCBI lineage: Eukaryota > Metazoa > Chordata > Mammalia > Afrosoricida > Tenrecidae > Echinops > Echinops telfairi. Next base: position 17,989,918 of record NW_022111312.1, read on the forward strand.
GTAAAGAAAATAAAAATCCTCGCACCTGGGCCAATGGGTAACATACTGATAAATGGGCAAAGTATTGAAGTTATCAAGGATTTTGTCATGTTTGGCTCCACAATCACTGCTCATGAGCGCTGCGGTCAAGAGATCACGCGAAGAGTTACATTGGGTAAATGTGCTGGACAAGACCTCTTTACAGTATTGAAAACCAAGGACACTGCTTTGAGGACTGAGATGCATCTGACCCAAGTCATGGTGTGTTCAGTAGCCTCACATGCATGTGAAAGTTGGACATAGAATGAGGAGAACCAAAGAAGAAATGATGTAGTTGCATGATGACGCTGGCAAAGACTATGGAAAGTGCCGTAGACTAGCAAAAGAACGAACACATCCGTCTTGGAAGAAGTACAGCCAGCGTGCTTCTTGGAGGCAAGGATGGCAAGACTGACTCACGGACTTTGGACTTGTCAGGAGAGACCAGTCCCTGGAGAAGGTCCTTATGCTTGGTGAAGTGGAGGGGCAGTGAGAGAGGAAGACCCCCCAGTGAGACGGATTAGCACGGTGGCTGCAGTGATGGCTCAAGCATAGGAACAATTGTGAGGGTGGCGCTGGACCGGGTGGTATTTTGTTCTGTTGTCTGTGCTGCAACAATGACTTGGAACCAAGTTGATGGCCCCTAACAACAAGCCCCTGGGCTGGGTATGAAGCAGGCATCCAGGGGCTGTGCAGTGTGCAGGGGAGAAAACCTGGGGAAGGTGAACCTGGCATCTGGCTGGCAGGACGAGCTTTGAGGGTAGAGCAAGCATCTGAGCCACATCACCCGACAGGATGGGTCACGCCTCTCTGCGGTCAGTAGGGACCTGGACATTGGAGGTGGGAGCAGCAGGAGATACAATAGCAGAAGGTCCAAGTCAAGGGAGACGATTGTTTGTGGCTTACAGATGTCACCCTGGGTGGTCCAGGAAATGTCTTTCCTGTATTGGCTTGGTCATGTTCCGGTGAAACTCGGCACAAGAACGCTCGATCTGAAAAAGATTTGGCACATAGATTGAACACATGGTGTTCTAGGAGTCAGTGTGGGAAGTAGAGATCCAGAGTTTCCCAGCTGGGACCACACTCACTCATTCCCCAGTGCCGGCCTTGTGTGTCACCCACTCCCTGTCCTTTAGGTCAGGAAGGGAAGCATCATGATGATCACCATCAACACCGCTACCACCCTCATCATCATCATCATCATCATCATCATCATCATCACTACCACCCCCATCATCAACACCACTACCACCCCCATCATCATCACTACCACCACCACCACCATCATCACCACCTCACCACTGTCACCACCACCACCATAACCATCACCATCAACATTGGCATCACTCCCACCACCACCACACTGCTCAGGAGGGTCTGGCGGTGTTTGTAACCAGCAAATGTTGTTGAGCCAACCAGGTTGCTAGCCCTAAAATTTGACCCATGGTTTTCCAGTCCAAATTTCCAGGGCTAATAATCCATTCTGCTGCTCCAAATGCTCCCTGCCTGTGCTCAGCTGGAGGTCCCCGGGAGACATCAACGGTGCTCCGACCTGCTTGCGGAGTGCGAGAGGGTCGGTGGGCCACAAGGAACAACCACGAGGAACCCTTGGATGGCGTCACCCCACTTTGGCTGCTCTCTTGTTATCTGATTTGAAACAGAACTTGGGCACCCGTGTGATGCGCTTTCATCCAGATTCCCTCCTGGACACAAACTGGAAAGTCTCAGCAACAACCCATAATGCTCCGGGTTATCAGACCTGCGGCACAGCAGCGGGAACGTGGCTCCCTAAAGCTTCCTCACCACTTCTCAGCCAATAGGGCATGCTTTAAAGGACACGGGGGCATTCTCTTTCCCCGGGTGGCAGAGGCGAGGGATCTGAGCGCATAGGTGCACGGGCTCTGGCTTCAGAAGACCCTTCCAAACTCTTACTCCCCTTGCCCTCGCACTTGGATAAAGAAGTGGTTTCGGTTGGGTCCTCGGTGGCATAGAGGGTTACTTGGGCTGCTGACTGCAAGGTCAGCGTTCAAACCCACCAGCTACTCCGAGGGAGAAAGATGAGACTGTCTGCTCGGGTACAGCTTTGCCTCCTTGGAGGGTGGCTGTAAGTCAGAATTGGTTATGACAGGCAGTTCATTTCCTTTTTGTTGGTTGGGGCCCCCTGTGACTTGGCAACAGGGACACCATCTCCACAGCTCTGATCTGAACATGTCCAGAGGTCACATGGGACCCTATCCTTCATGGACACTGATTACTATATCCCCACCAAATCACAGCGCTCTTCCATGCCTCCTTCTTCCTCATCATTCCTGTCTTCTGGGCTTTCTCCCCAGCCAGTACTGCCCCTTGGGTCTCAAAATAGTTGCTGTGAGCTGTTGTTACTGCCAGCCTGTTGGTAGTTTGGAAACTGAACCATGAGAGTCAGCCCAGGTCCAGGTTTGCAAGGTGTCCCAGAGCCACCCGTCTATTAGACCAGCGAGCCTGTGCTTTTCTATGATTTTGAATGTCATGCCACATTCCCCCACGTTCTCTGAGACTTCCTATTGTGATCCCTTTCTGAGCAGGTAGCCGTGCTGGCGGGACACCACCTAGTTATTCTGATCTCAGGGTCGTGGCGCTGGGGTGTGTGGGATCCCTTTAGCTCAGTGGTTCTCAACCTTCCTAATGCCGCGACCCTTCAATACAGATCCTCCTGGGGTGGTCACCCCCCAACCATAAAATTATTTTCCTTGCTGCTTCATCACTGTAATTTTGCTATTGTTGTGAATCAGGCGACCCTGTGAAAGGGTCGTTCAACCCCCAAACGGGTCCCAACCCACAAGTTGAGAACCGCTGCTGGAGTTGATGGGGAAGGTAGAGAAGGGGCATGCAGCAGCAGGGCTGATGGAGGTTGTACCCACCTTGCCAACAGGAAAGAACAGGTGGATGAGCCCAACAGCAGGAGGGTCTCAGAGACCCTCTGCACCAAGTCAGCCCTACTTGATGGCCCAGGATCTAGGCCCTACCAGAGGTCCTCAAACTATAGTCCGCAGGCCACATGCGCTTGCCGAGGACATTTCTCTGGCCCGCTGGGTATTTTTGCCCCGTTTGTTTTTTTACTTCAAAATAAAATATGTGCAGTGTGCATAGGAATTCGTTAAACGTTTTTTTAAAAACTATAGTCTGGCCCTCCAATGGGTCTGAGGAACAGTGAAGTGGCCCCCAGTTTAAAAAGTTTGAGGACCCCTGCGGGCCTAGACAATAGCCTCCACATATGCCACACATCCTGGGGCAGACCACGCCATCTGCTGTTTTGCGGTGGAACAGCCTATAAATGTCAAGTCAAGTTGATTAATAGCATATTTCAGTCCTATAGAGCCTTGATTGCTCTACAGTTATTGAGAGGTGGATGTTGGACTCTCCCCTCTCTTTCTCCCTGTGGCTCTGTCACTTTCTGCTTCCTGTATACTGGAAGCTCTGTAATTAGGGATATTAAAAACTCAAAAACCCATTGCTGTGGGTCAGTGCTGACTCATAGCAACCCTGTGGGACAAGGGGGGATGAGCTCTGTTTCCTAGGCTGGAACTCTTCACAAGAGTCTCCTCTTTCTCCCAAGGAGCTGCCAGTGGTTCCAAACTGCTGACTGCGGTGGGCCATCCAGCATGTAATCCACTGTGTCACCAAGACTCCTTGTTCTGAGTGGTATACTCTCTCAGGATTGCTATGTCCTCTTGAGGAATTCATCCTTTTGCTGCTAGGAAATGCATATCTTCATCCTCCATAGTACCCTTTGTTCTTACATTTACTGTGATAGCTTTGTGGCCACACCGGCTCTGTCTGCGGGGGCTGCCATTGCATATCCACTTATATCCTTTTGCTTTTATATTTATATCCTTGTATTTATGTGGAAGAGATCTCTGCTGGCTTAGTGATTACAACACTTAACTGCTAACCAAAAGGTTATTGGTTCAAACCCACCAGCTACACTGAGGGAGCAAGATGAGGCTGTCTGCTCCCATAAAGACCTCCAGTCTTGGGAATCCCAGGTAGTAGTTTTTTTTTGTTGTTTTTTTTCCCAGGTAGTAGTTTTATGCTGTCCTGCGGGATCTCTAGGAGTTGTAATATTTGTGAGAGGGTGGTGGGTTAGGTCAGGTTTGGTTATTTGGTGTGGGTTCCTTGAAGGTATCCTTTAAGTGGGTTTTGCTTTTTTTATCCAGTGTTATACTCCCTGCCTTTTAATTGTGCAGTGTTTAGATTACGTATAATTAATGTGATTCGGGATGGGGTTCAGTGCAAATCTAGTTTTGCTGATTGCTTTCTTTTTGCCTCATTGGCTCCTTGTTCTCATTGTCCCATTTTCTTGCCTCCCTTTGGATTAATGGAGCAGTGTGTGTGTGTGTGTGTGTGTGTGTGTGTGTGTGTGTATGTGTCTGTTCTTCTCCTTTATGTACTTATTAGCTACAGTCCTTATGTTGGGTCTAGAGGTCGTTGTCCCTCATTGCCTGATGCCCTATGTCATCAGGGCATGGACTCACCTGCCCTTTAGCAGGCAGTCAATACTGTCTCTGTCATTCCGTCCTGTAGAGAGGTCTCGGCTCCCCTCCTGTTCCACAGTGCGCCTCTGTTCTGTTTCTGATGCTGGAAGAGGTTTGCATTCTGGGGCTGGCCGTGTCTTTTTGGTTTGGGGAGTTAGATTTACTCAATTTTAATTGCATTTCATTGGTGCCCGAGAGAGTCGTGAGACTTTGAAATAGAGCACAGAGGAGAGCGGCCACCTGCAGTGGCATGCTGGACACTCTCTGGGTCACCTGACCTTGTGGACGTGTCCCTTCACATCTCTGCACTGTTCCATAGCATGCCCGCTGCTCACGGATCCTGTGCGGTTCTGAAGGTCCTCGCCCGGGGGGATGGGGGTTCTGTCTGCCCGAGGCCGCAGGGCCATGTGCTCTGTGGCTCTGGTGAGTTTTGCCTGTTTGGTGTTTGTGCAACACACTGATGACGTGTGACTGTGAGTGTGAGGGTGTGAGCATGTGTGTATGAGTACATGGGTGTGTGCGTGTCTGGATGAGTGAGTCTGTGAGTGTATGAGTGTGCAGGCACATGGGAGGGTGGGAGTGAGTGAATGTGAGTGAGTGCGCCCCTGCGTGGGTCTCAAGACTCCCCTTTGAAGTCACTGTCATGTCAGCGCTCAGGAGCCAAGTGCGGTTCTGTGGTTCTGTGCTCCCTCACTCTGGGCCGTCTTGGTCTGCTTGTAATCCGTAACCAGCCTTTGATGAGCGGGAGAGAACCTGGATAGAAAGGCTGTGTAGAGTCTCCATGGGCTTCAGAAGAGAGGGTTTTACTGCAGCAGGCTCACAAGTGGCAGACACTTTCTGTCTCAGCAATCAGCACGTAGCCGGCTTAGTGACACAAATTATGTCCCTGTTGTTCTCTCATTGCCCTTGTCCCTGCCCTATGTTTTCCATCTCTTGTAGCAGAAGCCCCGGGTCCCCAGGTAGTTCGGACCTCCTACCCTGCCTGTCCCTTCCTCCTTCCTGCCCCATGGTTGTCATAGCAACCCAACAGGACTGAGGAGACTGCTCCATGAAGCCCCCAGGACCACGCTCACACAGAAGAGATGGCTTTGTCTCTTTTACTGAGGGCGCTGCTGAGCACTTACTCGCTGCACCACACAGACCAAAACCTGACTTGCTGCCATCGAGTTGACTCACAGCAACCCCAGAGGTTTCCAAGACGCTAACTCTTTCTGGGAGTAGAGAGCCCCACTTTCTCCCTCGCAGCAGCTGGTGGTTTCAAACTGCTGGCCTTGTGGCTAGCAGCCCACATGCCTGACCACCACACCAAGGGCTCAGTCCTGCACCGCCAGGGCTCCTTAAATGAAGACTCCTCAAACCACACCCACTGCCATCGAGCCACTGCCAACTCAGAGACCCTGTAGCACAAACTAGAGCTGCCCCTGTGGGCTTCTGAGGCTGGAACTCTGACGGGAGTAGGAAGCCTCATCTTTCTCCCAAAGAGTGGCTCATAGGTTTGAACCCATGTCTCCTCAGCTGGCTGAGGAGCACTTTGACTTCCTCCCCTGACCTTGATGCCTGCTTACTCCAGAGGCCTCACACTGTGGGGCCCGATACCACTGTCCATCCTTGTATGGCTGCCCATGCTGCCACCGCCCAGCACGTTCCCTGTCCCCAGGCTCCAACCACACTGCGCCACCCAAGCTCCAGAACTTCCGTTTCCTTCGATGGCCCAGAGATGTGCTGCCCATGTGCTGAGGGACACGAGGGCTGAGCCACTTCTTGGTCCTTGCGAATTAGAACGAAGAGAGTTTGTGTGTGTGCTTCGGACCAGGAGGAGGCAGGCTAACCAGGTTCATGCCCAACGCACACCTTGGCAAGCAGGGGAAACAAGGGAGACAAAGGAGGCACACCCACCACCCTGCAGACCCGCGGGTCCCCAGGATTCCTTGCCACATGTGCCCTGAGGCCCCCAGGGTGCACACACACCTCCCCCCCTCCCCCACCTCTGCAGCCTCCCTGGTCCGTGCGGAGGGAAAGTGGATCCTGTCTGATGAGGTTCCCAGGTTCCCAGGAGGGAGGGAGGCACTCAGGCTGAGAGAGAGCAGACCAGACCTTTGTGATTCTGATAGAGGAGAGGCATCACAGGGCCTCCTGCGGGCAGAGTGGGGCACCTTAATTGGGATTTCCTGATTACCAGCAACCCCCTGCAGCTGCCATGGTCTTGGCTCCAGCTCTGTTGAGCTATTTGCATTGTGAGAACATTTTTCTTCCAGTTAAGCATTGCTGACACACACAGAGGTGGCAGTGTTACCTCGTTTTGATTGTAAATGTGTTTTTTTTTCCTTTTCCCTTCCCAGACAGACATTAGAGATTGCAATTCTATCTATAAACAGGGAGAGTGGTGTTCTGGCTGTG
>NW_022111312.1:17996993-17999987 GCF_000313985.2 Echinops telfairi
GAGTCCATCTCCTTGTTTCACAGCTGTGCCTGGGGCAGCCCCACCTGCTCGCACACAGTAGGACTGGGGTTGGTATTGTGGGGCCAGCCAGGTGGTTCCGACTCAGAGCAACCCTATATAGGGTTTCTGAGACTTTGTAAATTAGGAGGGACAGACTGCTTCATCTTTCTCCTCAGAGCGATCGGTGGGTTTGAACCGCCGACCTTGTAGGTTAGCAGTCCGCTACCTAAACTACAGTGCCACCATGGCTCCTTACATTCTCCTGTAAACCAAATTTGTGGCCATCAGATCACTCATAACAGACAGAGTAGAACTGCCCCTGTGGGTTTCCAAGGTGGTCAGTCTTTCCGGGGAGTAGAGAGCCTCATCTCTGCCCTCAGCAGACTTCCAGCCTCAGAGCGCCACATGGAGCCCCTGTGAGTCGGAGTGGGGGGTGGTGGGTTTGTGCAACTGCCACCACAGCCTGCATACCCAACTGGCTCACCTACTAAAAGATTCCCATCCTGTTCCTCCTCCTGCTTGCCCCCAACTCGAGGCAACCCTGAATCTGTCCCTTTCATTCTGCCATGTGGAGGGTGGCGCGTGTATCAGCTCAGTTTGGCATGTGACCTCTTCTTCAGCTTGGCTTTTCTCATTCAGCACGACAGCTGGCACAGCTTCAGAGCAGCTCACTGGTGCGTGCATCCAGGGCAGGCCTTCTTAACCAGCACCGGGCAGCGTCGCATGTGTGGACAGGCCGCCATGGTCTAGCCGTGGCGGGACCCTTTGGTGGCTTCCATTCTTGAGTATCACACAGAAAGGCCTATGAATAATTGCGTGCAGGTGTTTGTATGGCGTTGTCAGTTTTGACTCATGGTGACCCTGCGTACCACAGACTCAAGCATCGCCCGGTCCCGTGCAGCCGCACAGTGGTTATGCTAGAGCCCACTCTTGCAGCCACTGCGCCAATGCATCTTCTTGGTGGCCTTCCTCTTTCTGATGACCCTCCACTCGACCAAGCGTGGTGTCCTTCTCCAGGGACTGGTCTCTCCTGACAACATGCCCAAAGTGCTAGAGACAAAGTCTCCCCGTCCTTGCGTCTAAGGAGCCTGCTGGTTGCGCTTCTCCCAAGGTAGGTCTGTTAGCTCGTCTGGCTGCCCCCAGGTTCCAATGCCACCCATTCCCTTTGACTTTCCTTCTGCTGTGTCCAACTGCCACGTGCACTGGAGGCTGTTGAAGGCACCGTGGTTTCACAGGGACATAAGGGTACCTCTCTCTGGGGTGCCTGCCTAGGGATACAGTTGCTGGGACAGGTGGGAAGTAGACTTTAAGAAACCGTCAAAGTATTTTACAGAGTAATACCATTTTACTTTCCCACCAGCAATGTATACACAACATATACAATGTATCCACTTTTCCCAGCCCTGACCAGCATCTGGAGTTTATTTATTTTATTTCTCCTCAGTGTGGTCTTGATTTCCATTTCTGTAAAGGCCGGCGGCCAGTGTCAAAGCATGTCAAGAGCATGTTTGCCATCCTTACATCCTCCCACCTCGCAGCCCTGGGCGCAATTCTGTGTCTGACATTTTATCGGCCCACTTTGAGTCACATTTCACATCCGGCGTGAGGTTTGGGCTCAGGCACAGTGATCCACCTCTCCACCTCTGGCTGTCCCGTCACTCCACTACCCTTTGTCCACGTCTCTCCTGTGCTCCAGTGAATTATTCCGGCCTTTGTCCGAGATCCACAGACCTTGCCTGTGTGGGGCTGCTTCTCCGTCTCTGACGTGTTTGATGCCTCGTGTGTCTGCCCCTCTGCCACGCCGCCGTGACTCCTGGAAGAATTTCCTGCCGCTTCATCTCAGGGACAGCCATTCCCACCACACTTCTCATTGTCTTCTCAAACGCTTTCCACTTATCTGGTTCCTGCGCCTTTCTGTATAAATCCTGCCGTAACCTTGTCTGTGTGAAAAAAACCTGCTTAGACTGTCACAGGCACTGAGTGTACCACATCTGTGGGATTTATGTCTCTGATGCGACTAATCGCTAATACTTCTCTCTGGTAAGCATGTATATGGGATCTGGTATATATCCCTCCATCCCTCCTTGTCTCTCAGAGAGATATATATATCTATATATATATATATTCAGATTTGTCTCCCTGGTGTGTGTGTATGCATATATATGTGTACATTAGGTACACATCAATCTATCTCTGTATGTCTCTCTGATATATGTCTCTTTATAGATACATATCAGAGAGACATAGAAATAGATCTATACATACCATATATCAGATATCTATTTATATACTAGAGAGACATACCAGAGATACATACACATATACAAGAGCCCTGGTGGTGTAGTGGTTACATGTTGGGCGGCTGGGATCCGTATGGCTAGCAGTTCGAAACCACCAGCAGCTCTGAAAGAGAAAGACTGGGCTTTCTACTCCCATAAGCAGTACAGTCTTGGAAACCCACGGGGTGGGGGTCACTATGAATTGGCACTGATTTGATGGCAATGAACTTGGTTTTTAAAATATATCTCGGTATATTAAATGCATTCTGGAATGCATACACATATCTAGTATATGTACGTCTCTCTGGCATGCATATATGAGGTTTGTACATGCCTGTCTCTGGTGCATCTCCGTGTATTCAGACCTCCCGAATCTCCTTCATCAGCATTGTTCTGGGGGCTGTCAGCTTTCGGATCCCGCATGCTTGTTGTGAGAGTTTTGTCAGGATCTCATGTTCCGAATGACTGCAAAGAGCACCTTTCAGTTTTCGGTGCCCAGGGCCCATTGCCAGCAGTAGATAAGGACATAGTTGGTGTTTGCTCATCCATCTCATGCCCTGTGACTTCCCACCGTGCCTCGTAGTCATGGCGAGCTGTGTCTTTGTAGAGCCCACGAGACAGAGGTCCCCCACCGAAGACCAGGCCACGGGCAAGTAGAGACGGCTTCATTCTTTCTGGTCAGCCTGCATACCTCTCCTTTCTTCTCAGGACCTCT
>NW_022111312.1:18000116-18035707 GCF_000313985.2 Echinops telfairi
TGTGTGTGTGTGTGTGTGTGTGTGTGTGTGTGTGTCTGAAGCCAGCGGCAGCTTTCTGTAGACAGTCTCTGTGAAGTTCAGCACATTCCCCGCTAGGCCTCGAGTTTCAGTTTTGTTTTAATCACCAACGAGTGTCTCGTTCTGTGCTTGTTCTGCTCGCTCGGCTGGGTCACGGACGTGGTTCCCTTGCATCAGCAAGTCCGTCTTCCAGCCCTGGACCAGCCTTCTCCTGCTCTGTGCCCTTGTGGCCTGGAGGGCGGCTCAGAGAGCGCTCTCCACGTCTGGCTGTGCCCCCTGCCCTTCAGGGAGGTTGCACCGGCCTCGCTCTGTGAAGCTCATCAGGGAGGTGACGGCACCCGTGCTTTGTGAAGGAGCAGACAGTCCACGGCGGCAGGAGGACCTAAGAAGATGGGACCTTGGGTGTTCCCTGGGAAAGAAGCACTTGCCACTTGAGTGGATTTGTCCTATCGGACACTTTCTCATGGGTTGCGCCGCTCTGGGGTCCCGGCTCTTCCTCGAGAGCCAATGTGTGGTCGCACGTGGAGGCGTTTCCTGTCAGGCACAACAGGCCACGGCCAGCTTTCCGGCAGAATATGCACATAAGCCCACCATAGACACCAGTGTCGAAGGACAAGGGTGTCACTTTGAGGACTGAGGTGCCTGACCAAGCCATGGTCTTTTCAGTCACCTCATCCACCTGTGACAGCTGGACAGGGGCTAGGAAGGCCGAAGGAGAGCCACTGCCTGTGGACCATGGTGCCGGAGAAGGCTCTCGAGCATGCCAGGAAGAGCGCGTGTACCTGCCCTGGAGAAAGACGGGCAGCACGCCCCTCCGAGGCAGCAAGGGTGAGACTTTGGATGTGCCGTCAGGAGAGACCCGTCCCGGAGAAAGACATCATGTTCAGTCAAGTGGAGGGGCAGCGACAAAGAGGAAGGCCCTTGACAGGGCGAGTGGACACGGTGGTTGCAGCAGTGGGTTTGCGCATAGCCATTCCCGTATGGCAGGCACAGGGCCGGGCAGTGTTGTTCCGTCACCCATGAATTGCCAGGAGTCGGAACTGACTCCGTGCCACCCAACACCAGTAGCCAGCCTGGGAGCAAAGGGTCCCGGAACAGGGTAGTGGAAGTCGAGGCTGGACTTCACCTCAGAGCGCCCCCTCACGTTCCCTTGCTGTCTGTCTGTCTCTCTTGTCTATTCCTCTGCCGATATCGCTCTCTCTCCCTAAATCTTTGCTCCTCCCTCTCCCCACTTCCCTCTCCTCCGCTCTGAACACATTTGTCACCCCCTCTCAGAAGTCCCTTCTCAGTAAGTCCTTAGAAACCAGATAGTCACTCACACCCTCATCACTGCCCAGAACTGCCTACATTGTGATGGGGGCAGGGCGCCAGGTTGGTGGGTTTATTGCCAGGCAGGCAGCCCCTCAGAAGTGAGGAGCAGTGCACGCAGGGGACTGGGGCCATCAGATTCACAGCATGCCTCTCAGTACTGCCTGCATCTGGTCTGATTTCTCCACCAAAGAGGGAGGTCTGCCGGACAAGCCACGGGCCAGCCTGCAGGCACAGGCTCCGTCGCCACCATCAGTAGCTTCTCACTTTTCCGGCGACTGAGCTGCAGCCATGCGCTCAATGGGCAGATTGCACGTGTGTGCATAAATGTGTGTTAGTGTGCAACACACGGGAGTATACATATGCACGAGTGTGTGCATTAATGTGTGTGTGTGTTCAACACACGGGAGTGTACACACGTGTGTAAATGTCTAAGTGCACGACACGTGTGGATGTGTAAGTGTACACATTCATAAGTGCGTGTGTGCATGTGTACTTAAATGTGTGTGAAGGTGTGTATAGCACACACACGTGTGGGCATACGCGTATGCATGGGTGTGTGGGTGTGTGTGTGTGCGTGTTTATGTGTGCTTGTTCTTGGGGGTTCCTCAGGGTCCCCCTGCCTGACCATGCTTGATAAAGTATGAATTGTAAGTGCCACCATCCTGCCAGCATGCACCAGGAATCCAGAGAAGCGCTTGGCAGCAGGGGAGGATGCTGCCATGGAGAACTCCAGCCGGGTTTTTTCAGGAGCTGTAGGAGCATGCCCGGCAGGCAGGAGGGGAAGGAGTTAATGTTGGGAGCATTTCTCCACAATGTCTGTCAGGCTGTCCAGACCCACAGAGGCCCTCAGCCATATTCTAGCGCCACAGGGACACAGCCACAGACACTGAGGCCACTTGGGTGTGGTGGCTGTTCTCTGATCCTCACAATGTCCTGGCTTTGTATTCAGAGTAAGGGGTGGGCACAGCTGGACATGGCTCTCACCTGGACAGTCCTTTAAGCTCTGAGGCAAGCCAGCACTGACCACAGCACCTCCCCGAGCACCACCGACTGTGCCTCCCTCCTCCCTCCCCTCCTGCCCACCCTCTGGCCCGAGGTCTGGCCTCTGCAGGGCGCCAGCTGCACCTGGGGGGACCTGGCAGCAGGAGTTCTCCCAGTTTCCAGGGACATTTCCCGGCGTTGGCCGGTCGTCACCTGGGAGAAGCGAGGTGATCTGGAAACACTTGTGTTCAATTCCCAGCTCGCTGTTCCCATTCCGGCTCCCGTGTAGTTTCTGAGAGATTTATTTTCCTCCTTGTTCTTCGCTCAGGACATCAAAGCAATTTCCTCTCTGGTGGCGTCCCCTCACTTGGCCCCAAGGGTGACGCTGTGTGTAAGCCCAGGGAGAGGGAACGGGGTATGCCTGTTCTCAGACTTGGGGTTCAGGTAAGGAGAGCCCCACGAGGGGCTAAGGTCTAGAATCTCGGGGGTTCATGTGGGGTACGGGGGCAGGAGGTGGGGCAGTGCTCTGCCTGCCGACCAGAGGGCCCACACCGGGCAGGGAAAGACAAAGGCCCTGTGACCTGAGCCCGGCAGTCTGGGGACATCAGTCCTGCAGTGTCCCAGGTAGCCACTGCTGCCCTGACACAGGCACACTGGCAGTTGGAGTGGGCGTCAGGAGGCAGGGAGCCTCCCTGGACCGAGAAGAACCTGACCTCGTCAGCCTGCCTCGAGTCCTGAGGGACCAGGACGCATCAGGCGGAGTTGTAAGCCCCAGGGCCTGTCTTGGCCTCCAAGCCTGTCTGGTCTGGGAGGAGACCCAGGCAGCACTGGATGCAGGCAGAGCCATGGGGACCACAGCGCAGGGACGTGGGCTGTCCTGGAGAGACACGCAGGCAAGGCGTGATCTTAGTTTTCTGGATGGGCTGTCAGAAGCACCACATGCGAGTGGGTTTAGCACAGATTCATGTATCCTCACACCGTTTAGGAGACCAGAAGTGCGGACTTAGTGCTTAAGCTCCAAGGGAAAGCTCGCTCTCTCTGTTGGCTTTGTGGGGAGGTTGATGTCTCATTTCAGCATCTGTGTGTGTGCCTCTCACGTCCCTTAGACATCTCCATGTATCTTGGCACCAGCCACCCACTGGGTCCAGGAGTTTCTCGGCTCAAGGACCCTGGGTCTCCAGGAGGCACTCCACTCCCAGCTCTCCTCCTGTGGTTGGACTGAGGTTCCTCCTCCCTGTTCACTCCTCTGTGGTGCTGGTGGTGGTGGTTGTGGTTGTTGTTGTGGTGGTGGTGACTGTGGTGGTGGCTGTTGTGGTGGTGGTGGTGGTGGTTGTGATGATGGAGGTGGTGGTGGTGGTTGTTAGGTCTCATTGAGTCACCTCCAACTGATAGCAGCCCCAAGTGCAAGAGAAGGGAACCCTGCCCAGTCCTGTGCCATCTTCACAGTCATTGTTGTGTGAGCCCATTGTTACAGCCCGCGTGCCCATCCATCTCTTTGCGGGTCTTCTTTTTCACCAACTCTCCACTTTACCAAGCATGACGTCCTTCTCCAAGAATTGGTTCCTCCTGGTAACATACCCAGAGTACCTGGGATGAAATGGGTCCATCTCACTTCTTAAGGAGCGCTCTGGCTGTCAGTCTATTCTGGCAGTCTGTGGCACTATCAGGAGGCTTCAACCACCCCATCACTGAAAGGCCTCTTCCTCCTTCCGTTTTCCTCATTCACTGTCTAGTTTTCACATGCCTGGGTGAAGTTAGCAATATCACTAGTCCTCAAAGTGATAGCTTTGCTCGTTCGCCCTTCACAGAGGTCCTGCACAGCAGATTTGCTCAGTGCAATACATCATGCGATTTCTCCACTGCTGCTTCCATGGGCATTGGTTGTATGCACAAGTGAAATACAGTCCTTGACAACTTCCACCTGAAAATATCAATCATGATATTGTTTATTGATACAATTGTGAAGTTTTTAAAAATTTTCATTTTATTGAGGCATAATCCATATTGCTGGGTTCATCTTCAATTTTTATTCCTAGGTGCTTCGAGTCCTCTTTGATCTCAGTAAGCAAGGTTGTATCATATCTCAGGTTGTGAATAGCCTTCCTCTAGTCCTGACACTGCGTTCTTCTGCCTCTAGTCCAGCTCCCCCTATTATGTGCTGTGCACACAGATTGAATAAGTGTGGGCAAAGCATACAAACCCCAACACATGCCTTTCCTGACTTTGAACTATGCAGTGTTCTCTCGTTCTGGGTTCCTTCCAGATCCATGTAGTCAGATGCCTGGGCAGCAGTCAATAAAACACAACGTCTTCCTGGTGTTCTCTGCTGTCAGCCAAGATCCCATCTGCCATTAGCAATGAGATCCCCCTTTCCACATGCTCTTCTGAATCTGGCTTGAATTTCTGGCAGCTCCCTGTCAGTATAGCATGACAGCCATGATCGAATGATCTTAAGGAAAAACTAAGCCTGCATGTAACATCCATGATAGTGGTGGGTCCGCAGCCTACTGACATGTTTCCGTTGGTAGGCTGTCACCTCCTGGAGCCTTGCTGTCCACCAGGGCTTCTGTGCAGCCCGGATTCTCCCTCCAGTACCATTGATTCCCGAGCATATGCTTTCTCTTGAAATGTTTGACTGTCAACTATTCTTTCTGGTAAAATTTTGATACTGTTTTCTTTTGAAGCTTCCTGCTTTGTTCAATATTTTGCCCCAAAAAACCTTTCAAGATTAAAACTCAAGGCTTGGGCTTTTTTCTCTTCAGTTCTTTCAGCTTGAGGAACACTAAGCATGCCCTTCCCTTTTGGCGTTCCCGCTCCAGGCCCTAGGACTTTGCATTACCACAGTGGGAGCCTTGCCATCTCCAGCGGCCTGTTGACATTTCCTGCTTAGCTCTTTTGCTTCATTTTCTTTTTTTCCCCTCCTTCCTGGTGTTTTAGCTACTCTACATTCTAGAGAGAGTTTCGGTCTCTTCTGAAATCCACTGTGGTCTTTTCTGTCTTTTTAAAGACCTTTTACTTTCTTCATACAGAATGTTATCTTTTAAAATTAGCTTTACTGAGCTTTAGTTAACACACCCTACATTTTAATCATTCAGTCATATTAAGAGGGGTGTGCGTCTTCCTAAATGATGTCCTTGCTGTCATCCCATAGCTCGTCAGGGATCCAATCGTCAGTGCTCTGTGAGTCAGAGCTGTTCTTGAGACAGGCTCTGAGTGCAGGTGGTACACACGCAGGTTGTATGCTGGCGCTCCTGGGCTTGCATTCTTTATTCCTCTTCTACTTGAACCTGCTTCTGAGACACTGATCTGCTGTTCTGCAGCTGGCCGCGGCCTTGCTTTGACTAACGATATCCAGCTTCCCAATTACCGCTTTCCAGAGCGGTGGTAGATTTCGTGCCTGAGTATTCCATCTGACCAAGTCCACATGTATAGTCAGTCAAAAAGGGGATTTGCAGTGACTATATCGTTTAATTTCATTTATGTCTCAAAGGATATTGACTAAAGATGCAGCGTATTGGTGTAGACAGCCTCCTGTCCCATTTACCCAGCTGTCTCTAATCCTTCCTCATTTGCATCGTAGAGGTGAGGATTTATAATGCACAAGATAATTACATCAGATCACATTCTAAGAATCATGGCCCCGTCAAGTTGCCGTGTATTTGGGGGTATCCTGGTTCCAGATCTTGAGGTACATGGCTGCTCCTGTCCTTCCTGCCTCTGGCACCCTCTGGGTACATGCTGACCTCCTGGTCTCCTGGGGTTGATTGTTCTAAGGAGATTGCCTCTTCCTGGTGTGACTGCCCTCTCATAGTCCTGGCTGCCATTTGGCTGAAAGTTGGACCTGCGTATGAGTTCAGGTCCAGGCCTGCAGGTAAGTGAGGGCCACCGTCTGGGGTTCCACCAGCCTCTGTCAGACCAGTGAGCCTGGCTTCTTTCACTGTTTTTCTAGTGTCCCACATCAGGACACCCCCACTTGGGGGGCTGTGGAGAGACTGAGCCCTAAGGAGCGGCCGCCCTCCAACTCAGGGTAGAGCCTCAGGAGGGGGGGGGGGGGGGGGGGGCGGGGCCCGGTGGCCGAGGCCGTCCATCGCAGCCAGGCCCCCTTGAGCTCTCTGTGCCTCTTTCACTCCAGACCACACATACCCCGGGCTTTGAAGTTCATGTTTCTGCCATGGAAGAGTGATTCAGATCCGGAGCCCAGGTGTTGGGGTCCCCTGGGGCCACTCGGCCTCTGCTCTGCCTCCAGCTGGGGCTCCTCAGTGCATCCGGCTTCTGGCTTTTGCAGCCCCTCTGGGCTCTTGGTGAGCCTTTAAGATACGCTCGTCATATTCTAGAGGTTCTGTGTCAGCCTGGGCCCAAGGTGGCCTCAGCGCCCCCAGCCCCAGGTGCAGGGCTGTGGCCATGAGGCTGCCTTTGTATTATTGACCTTGTGGTTTCTGGATGTGACGGTTTCTTCCCGGCTAATAACCCTTGCAAGGAGTCCCTGGTGGCAGAATGGTTTTCATGCTCGGCTGCTAACCAAACGGTCACCAGTTTGAAACCACCAGCTGGTCTGTCCAACAGAGAAAGATGAGTCTCTGAACCCCAGAGGGTCAGTTCTCCCCTGTCCTATACAGTCACAATGAGTCAGAAACAACTTGATGGCAGTGAGAACAACCCTTGCCAGAGTCCCTGGTGGCACCCACTGGTGAGCACTCAACTGTCACTGAAAGGTCTATCCGGAAGCCCCGTTGTTAAAAGGCCTGGTAGTCTGGGCCGGAGAAGCCAGCCGATGGAAACCCTCTCCCCGCCCCTCCCCCCCAGCACAGTTCTACTACACACACACACACACACACACACACACACAGGGTCTCCCTGAGTCTGGTCAACCTGGATGGTCTCCTGAAGTCCCTCCATATTCCCCGTACGGCACTCCGGGTCCCGTGTGCACCCCTGCCCAAGACATGCCCTGCCCTCAGATGTTCCTCTTCCCCCTCCTGAGCCCGACAGGCACCCACCTCATCGCCGGCTCTCACTTTGGTCTTTTCTAGGAGGTCCTGGAGCTGGACCCACTCTGGGTTTTTCTGGGGCTCCTGGGGAGGAAGCTGGGGCTCACCTGCCCTGCAGACGGGCTGTGTGATGGTGGCTGAGCGGGCCAAGCGAGGGAGCAGGGGTCATACTTGGCCGGGGGCCTCCAGCGGAGCAGCAGGTCAGGAATGGCTGGCGGGAGCCCTCACAGGCCACATCCGGGATTGAGGAGGAAAGCCAGGGCCTTTGCCCGCCCCACCCCCGTGTTGCCCCTGGGGTGCTTCAGATTCATGGTGACTTCCAGTCTTCTTCCATTCCAGACGCGAAAGCAGCACTTGCAGGCCAACAACCAGAGCCACCGCGTCTTCTACTACTGCGCCTTCCTGAACTTCAGGTACCACTGGCCCTGGGTAGTGGGGACATGCGGGCACATGGTGCTGCCAGGACGTGACTCAGGGAGGGCATCAGACTGTTGGTGTAAGGGCGTCTGCCAGCATCTTGCCCTGCTGGAGGGACAGTCTGTACTGGGTAAAGCAACCCAAGAGAGACAGTTTCCCCCAGAGAGAAGAGGGGTGGGTAAGGGAGGAACTGACCAAACCCCAAAACTACCACTGTCTAGTCCATCCTGACTCACGGTGACCCTGTGTGACAGAGTCCAACAGCCCCATGGGTTTCCCAGGCTGTCGATCTTTCCAAGAGCTGACAGCCGACACGCTAAGTGACCCTGTAGTGCAGAATAGAACAGCGGTGGAGTCCGTTCTGACCCTTAGTGACCCTGTCAGACAGACAGGAGAGGCCCATGTAGGTGTCCGAAGTTGTCCGTCTTCACCACTGTAGACAGTCTCATCTTCCTCCCACGGAGCAATGAGTGAGATTGAACCACCAACCTTGTGAGTAGATCGATCCTGGAAAGGGAAAGCGGCCGCTTTGGTCAAGAAGAGGAGAGAGTGGAATCAGCTCTAATCTGAGGCCTTGGAAATGGGAAGCATTGCGTACCTGGCTCAGCCATCCACCTGGAGACTGGAGGAGCAGCGACAGGTGGCAGGTGTAACAAGCGCTGAACAGGTGTTCATCTTGTGTGGAAGGTGCAGGGCCGTGCTTGTCCCTGTTACCCCAGAGCCGCACTCTGGTGAGGAGTGGGGCCCAGTGGCTTCCTCCTGAGCATGGAATGGAGCGTCCTACCTGAAAATGGAGTTTCCACTGAGATCCCGTGGCCCCTTGCTCAGACCCGCTAGCACCTCCATTTCCCGAAGGCCCACCCACAGGTGTGAGGGAGGGTGTCTGGAGCCCATGTCATGGACTCAGTGTTCACTTCGGGTCCCCGGTCTCCCCGCTCCACCACACTGGCAGCCACAGGGAGGCGTTTGGCTCCTCCCACAGGCACCACCCACTGTTCTCCTTCTTCATGCCCCTGAGTCCTGCTTCACAGCGGCGGATGTGGCATCTTCTGGTGACCTGCTCTCCAGGAGGGGATGTCTGGACTACTTCCTACGGTGGGCGGCTCTAAGTAATGGCGAATGCTGAACCAGCTGGAACACCCGGGACAGCCTCTCCCAGGGGCTCCTTTCGTCTCACACCATCCTGCCAGCAGGCCACACACACACACACACACACACTCACGTGCATGCACACAGACAGAAACCTTGCGACACGTGTGCATGAGAAGAACACAGCCGGCACCCAGTGCTGCACGTCTGCGCCCACTCATCTACCCCCAGCGCGTCTCGTCTCTGTGGAGCGCTCCAGTGGCTCACTGCATTAAGATGTGGGCTGCTGCTCACCGCAAGATCAGTGGTTCAAACCCACCGGCCCCTCCACAGGAGGAAGGCAAGGCGTTCTACCCTGTGATGATGGACAGGCTCAGGAGCTCATGGGAGCCGTGCGACTCTGCTCTGGGAGGGTTGCTGGGAGTCGACTCAGCGGCAGGGAGTCTTTTGGCTTTTTGATTATTTCTTTGTGTTTCATCCACAAAGATTCTGAAATTCTATCCTCCAGTTCTATGTAGGGACCAGTCCCTTGAGAAGAACATCTTGTTTGGTAAAGTTGGGGGGCCAGGGAGGAGCAGGCAGCAAAACAAGAGGAAGCCTTTCAACAAGCTGGGTGGACACCATGGCTGCAGCCACTGGCTCGGGCCTGG
The DNA here is from genome assembly GCF_000313985.2 of Echinops telfairi. Taxonomy (NCBI): domain Eukaryota; kingdom Metazoa; phylum Chordata; class Mammalia; order Afrosoricida; family Tenrecidae; genus Echinops; species Echinops telfairi. The sequence goes on from NW_022111312.1 coordinate 18,009,571, forward strand.
AGCAGCGTGGGGATGCATGGACTGGCGGTGCTTTGCTCGCTGAGCATAGGGTCGCTGTGGGTTGGAACTGACCCCATGGCCCCTAGTGACAGAAATGACGACGATGACGGTGACAGTTTTACAGAAACTCCTCCCAGTACAGCCCCCTGTCTGCTGGTGTCATGTCCCCTTAGCCCGCTGGTGCAGGACACTGGCCAGAATCCCGGCGTCCCCTGTCAGCGCGAGTCTATTCTCCTGCCTGTTGGAGAGTCTCACTGAGCTTCCAGTTCTGGGTCTCCCCACCCCACCCCGGCCCTCCACGGAGCTGACATGCCATGAAATGATACAATCGATGCCTCATTCTTCTGCAAAACAGAACACTACAGGCTCGGACTCCCAGTGCCCATCCCAGGCACAGCACCCCCTAGTCCAGCCCCTGCCAGCCAGGTCTGCTGACCTTTCCCCATGTGTCTGCAGCTCCGGGAAAGGTGTCTGGTCGAACGAGGGCTGCACCCTCACTGAGGGGAACCTCAGCTACTCCGTCTGCCACTGTACCCACCTCACCAACTTCGCCATCCTGATGCAGGTGGTCCCTCTGGAGGTAAGGTGCCCCGTGGGCTGAGGGACCTGGGCAGGCTCGGGTGACAGCCCCTGTGGAGGAGCTCTGTGCGTGAGGCCTTCCTGAGGGCCCCCTTTGCCAGGAGCACCCCCAGGGGGCTCCACCCGCCTGTCATATCCCGTCTGTGCTGTGTGGGTGCGGGGTGGGTGTGGCACAGAGAGGGGACACCCGTGACTGTGGCCCAGTGGGCTGTGTGCATGCCTGTCAAGAGCCGATGTCACCACACACACTGGTCCTGGCCACACCCCACAGCCTCCTGTCTGTCTCCTCCTCAGCAGATGGCACTTGTCCAGGTTGACTCCTCCCAAAATGAGGTGGACAGGCTGCCGTTGTCTGCGACGACGTGCACAGCCAGCTCCCACACCAAACTCAGTGTTGACTCAAACCACCCCCACACTCCCGTGAGTTTGCAAGACTGTAACTCTTTCCGGAAGTAGAGAGCCCCATTGTTCTCCTGAGGAGCGGCTGGTGGTTTCAAACTGCTGGCCTTGTGGTTCACAGCCCAACCAGCCACCACTAAGCCCCCAGGGCCTCTGTGCACAACAGCATGGTGGCAACATGTGGCCAGGGTGCCGACAGCCTGGGACGTAGATGCACAGAGCTTGTGCTGTCGGGACTCTGGATAGGCCGGCTGGCTCGAGGCAGGGCTTACACACACACACATAGAAGCCTACCCCCACAATCTCTGCCAGCCCCGCAGAGCAGGGCATATGAAGTGGGGCATGCCTGGGATTGGTGCAATTGCAGGTAAACATTTGTGCACAGTGTTTATAAACACTTTCCCTGGTCCGCAGGAAAGATGGCTTCCATGTCTGTGCCAACAGGAAACATGAGCACTGAGAGGGTCTCCTGGCCTTGCCCAGCCCTTGCTGGGCTCTGAGAGCTCACCAGAGGCCCTGACTGGTGGTGACCGGACACTGTGTCCTCTCGGACAGACACCCACCCCCCACCCCACCCCCGCCACCAGTCTTCCTGGTCCTCTGTCACACTCCCCCACCAGGCCCCTCACTCACATATGCATATGCATGCACACACACACAGGCACACACACATCACCTGGGGGAGGACTTGAGGCAGGTAGGCAAGACCACGTGGGTGCCCAGCACCCAGTTCCAACTAAGCCTGTACCATCTGTTCCTGGAGGACCCCCATGAGGCTGTGGGGACCACACGTGGCAGATGTCTCCACTGCCTGGGGCACTGTCCTGCCCTCCCCATGCCCTGCGCATGTCTGTGGTGAAGGGTCACACAACCTTCAACCCTACCACTGCCCTGGACCCTGGTCCACCCTCCCCACAAGCGTGGACGTCCTTATCATTCCCCTCTGGCGGGTCCCTTTCCCTTCCCTTGTCTGCTGCCCCCTGGCCTTGTCCTCCGAGTTGTAAAGCCACTGAGGACAGCAGGGTCTCCTGACAGGCACCGTCTGGAAAGGAGGCCTTGTGGACACACGAGGAGGGCACGGTCCCTGCCACACACCGTCCAGGACCGTGGACTGCTGCACCTCACCCCAGCTTACCACCTCCAAAATTGTCACCAGTACACTGGGGGTTAACTGGTGGTTGGCATTCTTTCCCACGTTCCCCCCTCAGTTTTTCTTTCCCGCTCAACATGAAATAACCCTGCACCTGCCATCGATCGGTGGATCCATCGATCCACGGCCTCTCCCTCCCCAGCAGCCCCGGCTCCTGACGGACAGGATCATTTAGAAAGAGCCTGCCCCATGCTGCCCACATTGACCAGGGGTTGGGGTAGGGGCTCTTGGGTGGGCTCTCTTGCCCTCCCGCTGGCCGGGGCACTGATGGGGTGACTGGCTGCCTCTGGGCCCAGTCCTGGATCTACAGAGAGGTGCAGAAGGCGCCTACCTGGGTTCTGACCTGGAGGGGCTGGCGGAGCTCAGAGCTCTGTATTTACTGAGGGAAGGGCCCCATCCCAGCCAAGGCAGGCCTGAGGGAGGCGGCAGTCTCTGTGTCCCTGCCCGATAAGTGACACACATGGGGGCAGCTGAGAAGTCGGGGTGGGGGAGGTGTCGTCTGCCTGCTTTATGTTTGCTGCTTCTCACGCTTGTGCAAGGGTGTCTCAAAGCAGCCCCACAAAATCACAGTGACCTGATGGAGCAAACACCAGACTGGAAGCCCGTGTTCTCCACAGACCCTCTGCCTGGGGCTGTGCAATGTTGAGAGCGAGAGTCCCCTCTCCCTGGCCGTCCCTGGGAGCCTTGGCGGCATTGCAGTTACGTTGCTAGGCGAGTAACTGCAAGGTCATCAGTTCAAAACCACCAGCAGCTCCTTGGGACAAAGATGGGGCTTTCTACTCCTGTGAAGAGTCCCAGTCGCAGGAACCCCCAGGGGCAGTTCTGCCTGGTCCTGGAGGGCGGCTTTGAGTCGGCATTGGCTCCATGGCAGTAAGTTTGTTTGCGTCTCTAGACTGAGGCCAGTGTGTGACTGAGAGAACTTGCCTGCAGTAGAAACCAAACCCAACCCAACTGCCACCAAGTCCTTTCGAGGAAACTGCCCCTGCGAGTCCTGCCACTGTAACTCGCTCACCTTTCTCCCACAGAGCGGCTGGCGCTTCCAGCCCAGCATGTAGCCGCCACGCCTCTGGGGGTTCCACTCATGGCACAGACAGGTTTTGTCTGAAATGAACCCGTGCGTGTATGCACTGAGATCCTAGGAGCCATTCTTGACTTACCCCTGCCCGTCTGTGTGTGTATATGTGTACACATGCATGTGCGTATCCATCTTGCTCAGGTCTGTGCGTGTGTGTATATATGCATGCATGCATGTACATATATACACATGCATGTACACATCCATCTTGCTCATGTCTGTGTGCATATATTATGTATGCTTGCATGTACGTATCCATCTTGCTCATGTCTGTGTGTATATGTGTACACATGCATACACAGGTATCCAGCTTGCTCGTGTCTATGTGTGTGTGTGTGTATATGTATGCATGCATGTACTTATATGTATGTATTATCCAGCTCTCTGCTATTCTTCCATCTAAATCTCTCTCTGTAAGGAGGGAGCTTCCTGGAGCACCCCAGCCTTGCAGTCTGGGCTGAAGGTACTGGGAGCTGCCCGGGCTGAGAGGACCAGAGGGAAGGTCCACACCTCTGAGCTTTCCAGCCCATTGCAGGCCCTCTGCCCCCAGCCCTGCTGCCCCTCCCTGTGAGGGAGCCAACTCCTCATGGGGGAGCTCCCTGTCCATCTGTGTCTCTCAGACCCTCACTGCCTCTGTCACACACAGACTGCTGCCAGGCCCACTGATGGGGCGCCCACTATGGTGCCCCCTACCCCTCCTTCTCGCCCTCACGCTCATTCTGGCTTTGCGTGAGGGGCAGCGCAGTGAGCGCCGCCCGCAAAGGAACGGTTTCTCATGAACAGAGCCACAGGTGTCCAGCGGCCTCCAACTTCTCGGAGGTCCTCCCAGGGCCACTTGAGTTCACGCCCCTGGCTCAGAGGCCTCATGTCCTAAAACGAACTCTGGGCCTTTCCCGCTGTTTCTAATTCTGGCTGTGGCCCGGGAGGAGGGGTGCAGGGTTCCCCACGCCTTCCTGGGCGGGTGGGAGGGCAGCGTCCAGGGCTCCCAGGACAGTGATTATGGAGCCACACACGGGGTAACCTGCTGCCCACCCCCACCTCATGGTCTACTGCTCCCTGGCAGTGGGCTCCGGGCCCCTGTTCCCTACCCCATGACCTGCTGCACCCCCACAGCTAGCCCCCGCCAGCCTCAAGCATTGTGAGGCAGGCACTGCTGCCCTCACCAGGACAGTGAGGCAATGGAGGCCAGACAGGTGGGCAGTTGGGCCCCCAGCCCCACAGCTGGACAAGGGAGAAGCGGTCCAGCTGATGTCCCCTCGACCCTGCAGTCCTCCCTTCTGTGATGAGCGCCCTTGGGGCAACCCAGCGCACCCTGGGAGGAAACTCCGCCCAGTTTTGCGCCATCCTCACCCTGCCCTATTTGAGCCCACAGTGACAGCCCCTGATGCAGTGCATCTCCCAGGGGCCTTCCTCGCTCTGCTGCCCCTGCACCTGACCAGGCCCACCATCCTCCCCCAGGGCTGCCCCTCCTCTTCTCTGTGCAGAGTACACGAGGCGAAGTCTTTCCATCCTTGCTTCTCAGGAGCATTCTGGCAGTGCTTTCTTCAAGACAGATTTGTTTGTTCTTCTGGCAGTCCAGGCACATTCCGCATTCTTCACAAACATCCCCATTCAAAGGCATCAATTCTTTTCTGATCTCCCTTATTCACTGTCCCGCTTTCTCATGCATATGAAGCGATTGAGAAGCCGGCTGTCAGGTCAGCCCTCGTGCAGCGCCATTGCTCGTGAAGACTTTAGAGAGGTCTGTGCGGCAGAGGCACACAGCGCCGCCGTGTTGCTTGATTTCTTGCCTGCTGCTTCCATGAGCGCCGACTGTGGGTGCAGGCAAAATTAAATCCTTGACCACAGAGGATCCCGGCTGTACAGCTGCCACGCAGTCTTGTCTGTTCTCCCTGCAGCCCAAGATATGTTTAATCCTCTGGAGGGCCACTCCAGATGGACCCCATTGCACAGATTAGAGAACCAGGGAGTGGAGAAACGGCCCGCCTGGTCTCAGAGGGCCGAGATGCCTCAGGCGGCATCACTGTGTCACAGGAGGTCGGCTTGCTGTCCAGGGGGGTCCTGGGATGGGGGGGGGGCAGCTGCAGCAGTGAAAGGAGATGACCTACAGGGGTTCCTGAAATTAGGGGGCGGGCAGTGATGGGAGATGACCTCCAGGGAGTCCTGGAATGGGCAGGGTGAGGGGAGCAGCTGCAGCAGTGATCAGGGCTAACCCAGGGGATCTGGGAAGAGGGGTGGGGCGATGCTGGGGCTGACTTGAGGGGTCTGGGGATGGGGAGTAGCATTGATGCTGTCCACAGCTGTTCTGTGCACCACGTACACATACACACCCCTGGAAGTCAGTTCTGGGCCCGCCTGGTCCCCCACTCTGTAACCTGCCCAGCCTCAGTCAGTGCTGCCTGCCCCTGGGGGGTGAGTGCCATCAGGGGCCTCCTCTTAGGAGTGGGCTCCTTGGGCAGAGACCCCACAGTATGTGGTGCAGGCAGTGGGGCATGATGTGAGCCAGGAGACATGGCTCTGGGGCCCCCTGGTAAACCCTGCTGATGGCTGTGTCAGCTGCAGTCCAGATGAGGGACTCACAGGCAGGGTCCCAAAGGGTGGCATGCACAGTAGCCCCAAGGTGGGCCTGGAGCTCTAAGGAATAGCCTCTGTTGGTGCCAGGGCCGGGCGTTTGGGGTCTGGAGGCAGGATATGGGGTCCCCCATCTATCATGACCCTCAGGGCTGGTGTACTCACTGTGGCTTCAGACCCCGACCCCTCCAGCACCTGCCTCACCATCAGGCCTTAAACTCCCTGCCCTGACTCGCGCCCTGCCCCCGCACAGCTGGCGTGGGGACACCAGGTGGCGCTGTCGGCCATCACTTACATCGGCTGCTCCGTGTCCGTGCTCTGCCTGACCGCAACGCTGGCCACCTTTGCTGTCCTCTCGTGAGTCCCCACTGCCCGGCCCAGGAGGGGTGGGCTTCCGCGGCCCCGTGATGGCTCACCCCACCAGCTGTCAGAGGCCTTGCCTCCCCTCAGGAGTCTCTCAGGGGTCAGTGCTGTTAGCCTGGGGATCTGAAGAGGAGAGGGTGCTGAGAGGATGGGGGAGCGGGGAAAGCCCAGGACACCCACCATAGCCTCTAGACCGAAGCATGGTGACGTGGGTCCAGAGGGGTCCCAGACATGGGTCAGTTCCCTGGCCCATGAGGGAAGACATCCTGCCCAGGAGTCTGCCTAGAACAGCAGCTGCAAAGGCCCTGAGGCTGCAGCAGGCTGTAGGCAGACACGCAGGTGGAGGAGGGCCAGCGAGCCGGAACCCCTGGGAGCAAAGCAGCTGAGGGCCAGGAGCAGGGTGCGCCCAGGCTGGGCCTCACGCCCCTGTGCCTTTAGCTCTGTCAGCACTATCAGGAACCAGCGCTACCACATCCACGCCAACCTGTCCTTCGCCGTGCTAGTGGCCCAGGTGCTCCTGCTCGTCAGCTTCCAGCTCCAGCCGGGCACGGTGAGTGGGCTAGTCCCCTCGGCCACGTTCCCCTCCGCCTTCCCCCAGTGGCCTGAGGAGGGGGCACCTTCTGTGGGGCTCTCTGACTTAGAAGGCAGGCAATATGCCAGGGAGCCCGTCTGGGCAGGGCATCTCTTTCCCTCTAACAGCCTAGGGGTTGAGGTGCTCAGCTAGGGTTCAAACATGTGGCTGCACTGACCCTGAGCTGAGCACTGCACCAGCACAGCCACTGAACCTGACCAGAGGCCCCACGGCAGGTCACACAGCCTATACCCCTTCCCCCTGCCTGCTGCCCCTGGGCCGTGGAGGCCTGACCCCCCCTTCATGCCAGCTGCCCACCTGCAGCGGAGGGTGTACCCTCACAGTTGCAGCGGGATTCATGAAGCACCCAGCTCACCAGTCTGCAGCGGTGTCCCTCCCCTCACCACTGGCAGGCAGCTCCCCACCTGTCCCAGCACATCCTTGGGTTGGGGACAAAGCAGGACTCAAAAGCAGTCATCTCTCACCACCACCACCCACACACGTGTGTGCACACATGCACGAACACTCATGTAAGTATGCACACAGATCCACACATGTCCATGCTTGTGCTCGTGTACACCCACGCATGTACATGAGCACATGCACACTCCCACCACATTCATTATCCCCATACATGTGTGCATGTGTGTACACATGCACACATACACCAGCATTCTCACATTGCATGCACACGTGTGCACACACATGGGTGAACACACTGGCATGAGCACTGGTCCCCTCAGATCCCTGCTCTTTGTAAGATCAAAAGGTCTGCAAGCAACTCTGTGCTGATTGGCCGAGCCTGATACCCCTGCCTCTCCTGGACCAATTGCTGGGCCTGAGGACCTGCAGTAATTGCCAATCTATGTTGCCTGCTCCACCCACATTGCTTAGTGCTGGGTGGGCTGGGAGCAGTGATTCCCCAGAAAGGATGAGTCCTGGCTGTGTCCTCCTGTGGGGGGGTGCAGGGGACTGGCCCCTGTAAGCGCCTGCTCATGCCCTGTATCTCCTTACAGGCCGCGTGCCAGGCTCTGGCTGTGCTCCTGCACTACTTCTTCCTGAGTGCCTTCACCTGGATGCTGGTGGAGGGCCTTCACCTCTACAGCATGGTCATCAAGGTCTTCGGCTCCGAGGACAGCAAGCACTTGTACTACTACGGCATCGGGTGGGGTAGGTGGGTGAGCACAGGGCACCTGGGAGAGGGTCCCTGGGGGAGATGGCTCCTTCAGGGGGGTGATGGTCCCTTGGGGGATCATCCCTCAGAGGGATGGTTTCTCAGAGGGCTAATCCCTCAGGGGTATGGCTCCTGGGGGGAATGGTTCCTCAGGGGGATTGTCCCTCAGGGGGATGGTTTCTCAGGGGGATGGTCCCTGGTGGGGGAGTCCCTTAAGGGAGAGTTCCCTCAGGGGGCTTGGCTCACTCAGGGGGATGACTCCCTCAGGGCATGGCTTCAGGGTCATGGGAATAATCCCAGCAAAATGCGGTGGGTTGTGTCTCTGTGATCAGTGGAGGCTGCAGACAAGTTCTCTCCATCTGAGTCCCTTTGGTGCCTTTAAAAGGATTAAAGCAGTGCCTTCCAAAGGGGTCCATTTGATCCAAGGTGAAGACGTCAGCTCAGAAGGTTGTGTACCCTTTCTTTGAAATCCAAAGGCGGCGTCTTGGTAGATTTTCTCAAAGAACACAGGACAAACCCAGAGGCTGATGAGGACTTTAAAGGAAAATGTTAAACTGCATCACTAGGAAAAGGGCGAGGAGAGTTGCTCAGAGGACTTCCCATCACGGTGGGGGAAAGGAGGGCCCCCAACCATCATCACGGGTCCAGTAGGCGCAATTGTACGGCGATGATAAGGAACGATTATAGTGAAGTCGTGGAGAGCATGAGAGATAGGAGAGAGACTGAAGTCATGGAGGCAGACACAATTCATGGTAGCATGCTCACCTCAGCCCTGCTCGATGGTCCTCATGGGGAGACGTGAGAGGAGAGCCCAGCTTTATTGCTAACCCAGGGTCACAGCTCCTCAGGGGGCGTGATTACAGGTAACCACACGTCACAGGAAGGGGCAGTACCATAGGCATACACATCATAGGAAGGGGATGTACAATGGGCATAAGTGTGACAGGAAGGGGATGAGCTAGGGGTGTACACATGCTAGGAAGGGGAGGGACTAGAGGTATACATGTGACAAGATGGGTGGACCCTAGATTCATGATGGCAGCCTAACCTTGGTCACCCTTGGGTGGGCTTGACCTCTCTGGGGTCTCCTACAAGGAAACAGTCAACTACTATCCTTATCAGAAGAGAGTGGGTCCTACTTGTGAGATAAACAGTGGTGACTGCTTGCTCTAGATGGCTGATAACCCTTAGGGAGAATAACCCCTGACCTACTTCTGTTGACCTCCCAAGTGCACAGTCATTTACCATGTGTAGCAAGCAGCTAAGTTTGGGATGTATTTGGGGGAGACAACTTGGGAGAAATCTTTCTGTTTCCCACACATCACAACAATGTACCTGCTCATTCTGGGATTGTAGGAGGGAAGCCACTCCATGCTTCCAAAAGCCCTGGCCATGTATCCTCTGACGTTTTTGTTCCCCAAACTCAAAGAACATTGAGAAGGAGAGTGCTGAAGCCCTGCTTTGACGTAAGATAAAGAACAGAACGCAGAACTCTCTGGAGGAAGGTCGGAGAGAGGGAAGCACTACCTTCAGGACTGTGCAGACCTAGATGAGACTCGATCGGGGACTGTAGCTCACATGAGCAAATGATTGGCATGGAATGCACACATCATACAATTCAGTCGTTCAGACATAATAAGAAGAGTTGTACAATCATCACCACCATTGATTTCAGAACATTGTCTTCTTCCTCATATTCATTGGTGTTAACCCCTCATTTCCCCCCAACCTCCCCTGCCATGCCCCTAGGTAATTATTAATCTAGTTGCTGACTTTATAGATTTACCTACCCTGTTTCATATACAGAAAAGAAAAACATACAAAACAAAATCAAGAGATAAAAAATGACAAAATGAAACAGAAAGCATAAAATATTAAAAACTGGAATATAAAGCGGGTCAAAGGGGAGATCAAATGATAAAAGTGTTCCATTGTAACCTAACTGAGTCTGCCATCAAAGTGTTACATTGTAACCTAACCTAGTTTGCCACCATCGCTGTACCATGCTCTTGATCTGATAGCAAAGCCATGCACATCTCTGGAATATGGTCACAATATAGTCCGACCATAGTTTTGTGGGGACCCTGCAAGTGGATTTGGGGCTCCCACTACCATCCATAGCCTTCTGCAAACTAGGTGTTCAGAATGTAAGCTCTGATTCTGCTCCCTCCACTGGATTGGGATTTTATTATTTATAATTCTTGGATCATGCAGGCTGGCGTGCTTCTTCTCTGTGGCCCTAGTTACTGCCAGCTTCACATTGTGATCATTCTGTTTAATACAAGCTCCGGTGGTTTGGGGAGGAGGCTGGGTGGTGCAGTGGGCTACAAGTGGGGCTGCCAACCCCAAGGTCAACAGTTTGACCTCCCCTGTTCTTCAAAGATGAGGCTCTTTGCTCCCATACAGATTTATAGTCTTGGAACCCCACAGAGCCCATGTACTCTGTCCTACTGGGTCCCGAGAAGTAGGCAGTGACGTGGTAGCAGTGAGTTTGGCCTTTTAGTTACCGTTCGTGCACTTGACCTTTGTAGAGTGAGACCTTGGAGCCTCTGAGGCTAGGATGGAAAGGAAAACTGGCTGCCTGGTGGCCCAGATCTCACCCCAACCCCACCCACCTGGCAAAATTTTATCCCTGCCTCCATCACTGACTGGGCATATGGCGGCGATTTCTCAAGCAACGAGCTTTCTGTTTTGTTGACTGCTCTGTTGTTTTTTCTTGGACTGATTCCATTCATATCTGCCTCTGACCATCACTGCCTTTCTCCCACTTGCATGGGCCTCCATTTGCTCTTCTTCCTGCAGTACCTGACAGACGTTGGCTTGAGATCTAGCTTCTTTTTCGGCACAGGCCGGCCCTGTGGTCCCACGTGTTTCTTTGTTGCACTCTGCACACCTTGTGGCTTTGTCTTTAACAGATGGAAGGTTTGTGTCAATCTGAACTGAGCAGATTCCTTGGGGCCACTTCTCCACAGCATGTGCTCACTGTGTCTCTGTGCCCCCGTGCTGGCGAATTCTCACAATATTGTAAACCAGTTTCCTCGTGTTCGTGTGCGCTTCATAGGCGGCAGCACAATGTCAGTCTAGTATCTGTAAGTACTGGGAAGCCAGCGAATTCTTGTGGCTCACTTTCACGTGATGTTCACTGTAGGGCAGCGGTCTGGTACAGGAGACCTGGAGGGCATCTGTGGAGGACCTGGAGCTATGAATTGTTCTCTTGGTGCTGCTTTAGTTGCGTTTCCCCTGTGATGCTTTCTGTCCTCGTGTTTCTCCTGCTCTGTCTGCCCCTCTCAGTGGCTGTTGTTTAATGGCCACAGATGACCGGGGTTCAAAAAGTTAATGGAAAAGTTCCATGATCTTTTTTTTTTCCTAATCACTTTATTAGGCGCTCATACCACTCTTATCACAATCCATACATACATCAATTGTGTAAAGCTCATTTGTACATTCATTGCCCTCATCATTCTCAAAACATTTCCTCTCCACTTAAGCCCCCGCATTAGGTCCTCATTTTTCCCCTCCCTCCCCGCTCCCACCTCCCTCATGAGCCCTTGATAATTTATAAATTATTATTTTGTCATATCTTGCCCTGTTCAACGTCTCCCTTCACCCACTTTTCTGTTGTCTGTCCCCCAGGGAGGAGGTCACATACAGTTCCTTGTAATCGGTTCCCTCTTTCCAACCCACTCTCCCTCTACCCTCCCTGTTTCACCACTCAAACCACTGGTCCTGTAGGGATCATCCGCCCTGGGTTCCCTGTATTTCCAGTTCCTATCTGTACCAGTGTACATCCTCTGGTCTAGCCAGACTTGCAAAGTAGAATTCGTATCATGATAGTGGGAGTGGGGAGGAAACATTTAGGAACTAGAGGAAAGTTGTAGTTTTCATTGTTGCTACATCGCACCTGACTGGCTCATCTCCTCCCCGAGACCCCTCTGCAAGGGGATCTCCAGTGGCCTACTAGTGGGCTTTGGATCTCCACTCCACACTCCCCCCATCATTCACTATGGTAAGATTTTTGTTCTGATGATGCCTTATACCTGATCCCTTCGACACCTCGTGGTTGCATAGGCTGGTGTGCTTCTTCCATGTGGGCTTTGTTGCTTCTGAGCTTGATGGCCGCTAGATTACCTTCAAGCCTTTAAGACCCCAGACGCTATACTTTTTGATAGCCGGGCACCATCAGCTTTCTTCGCCACATTTGCTTAAGCACCCATTTTGTCTTCAGTGATCCCTTCGACACCTCATGATCACACAGGCTGATGTGTTCTTCCATGTGGACTTTGTTGCTTCTGAGCTAAATGGCCGCTTGTTTACCTTCAAGCTTTTAAGACCCCAGACACTATATCTTTTGATAGCCGGGCACCACCACCATCTTTTTTGAAGCCCCCCTAGTAATCCCCTTCCCCTTGTTGATTTCTGATCCCATCCCATTATATTCAGAAAGCCTCCTCGGTGTGATTTCAGCCATTACATTTATTGACACTTGATTTGTGGCCTGACAAGTGGCGTGCCGTGTGCCCTGGAGAAAGTAAATGTGTTCTCGATGCTAGAGTGTCCCAGCCAGCCTTGGGGTCTGTGAAGACTGCTTTCTTGCTGTTGTTTCGCCGGCTTGCTTCATCCACTTCACATGACTCAGGGGGATCCCTCCCCTCTCAGCCTCCAACTCTGCCTGGTTTGGCTGCGTGTATTTGGAGGCTCAGTTATGGGGAACACACCTACGTTCCTAACACCTTTTGTCACGATTTCACCTTCCACTTACTTGTAGCTCTGGATGTTGGCTGTGTCACCTGAAGTCAGCATGTGTTATGTCTGCTGAGTGCGTTCCAGTTGATTTCGACTCACAGCCACCCTGCCAGGCAGAGCAGAACTTCTGTAAATCTTCATGGACCCAGACAGCCTCAGCTTTCTTCCACAGAGCAGCTGGTGGTTTTGAACCTCTGACTTTTTGGCTAGCAGCCCATTGCTTAGTCCACTATGCCACCAGGGATCCTCAGACAGCATATGACTGGATTTAAAGGAAAGAAACTGGAACCCTCTCTGGTCTTTAATCCCACTGTTGAACCCTGTCGCGTGGAGCGTGGTCGTTGGCACCACTGGATCCGCCTCTGCCATGTTACTCTTGTCTCTGTGCATAAGCGGGGCTTTGCATCCCCCGCTCCTCCTCTGCCACGTCTGTCTCCGGTCGACTGGATGGTGGCTCCAGTCCCTGTTGGCCCTGTGGAGTGGCAGGGAGCTTGCTGCCTGGGAACGGACCCCGGCACGGTGCCCATGCCCTTGCTGCGGGACCTGCCACGTGCTTGCGGCCACTGGCTAGCCGCTTGTGTCCTCACCTTCTTCGGGTGCAGGAACAGAGGAGGACATCTGGCTGCAAGTGCCGTCGGCCCAAGGGCAGAGAGGGGCAAATCACACACACTCCCTACCCAGGATTCCTGGGACACAAGGAGGAGACTCACCCTGGGGCCACCATGCCCGCCCTGCGGAAAAGCCTCATGAAGTCCCCACTGACCCCTGGTGGAAACAAGCCCATGGTGCTTGTCAACCCACTCACCTGAGCCCAGGCCCTGGGTATCTCCCACTCTCCCACCCTCCCAACCTGTGTATTCTTCCCCAACTTGCCCAGCGAGGAAGGGGTGCCTTGCTCTGATCTGTGGCCCCGTTTAGTAAGCATTTACAGGATGGTAGGCAGCCAGCCACTGTGGTTTCTGGCTTCTTTAGGGATGTGGCCGTATGGCACACACGAGCGAGCGCGTGCACACACACAGCACACACGACTGCATCAGTGAAAGCCCCACTTGGTCATCGTTGCCCATAAACTGGGGAGGTGATTGTTTGCTCTGCAGAATACTGGAGAGAGAAATGCGTGCTTGGCAGCCCTTAAGCATTGAGAGATTTACAACCAGTCAGGACGCTCCTCTGGAATGTGGTGAACCCAGGAGCTGGGCAGTGCTTGTGCATGGCGGTGTTGCCAGGGGCTGGTGTCTTGGCACCTCCACAGCAGCCCCCTGGGGTCTGAGTTTGGGACCCTGGTGGAAGCCGAGTGCAGCCAGAGGCCTGCTGGACTGGGTCCTGGCAGCCCCACACCTCCATCCATCTTCCCGCCAGCTTTCCCTTAATTAATTTTATTATGAGAACTTGAGCTGCCTCCTTTGCCTGCCGCTCAGAACTGGCACCGGGCCTAAGTCAAGACGGTCACACTTACTTGCACCTTCTCAACTCTCCGCTGTGCATTCCCGGGCGGCCAGAGCAGAGCTCAGTGCCCAGGCTGCAGGGGGAGGTGAGTGCCCTGTTAAAGGGGAGGAAACCGCGTGCCCACCCACAGAGGCAGTGTTACCTGTGCCCCAACTCCTGGTCCAGACTGGACCGCTGGCCACAGGTGGCCTGAGCGGTGCTGGCTCCCAGGGGCTGCCGCATCTCACCTGGGTGGACCTTCTCTTTGTACCTGGCTCTGTGTGTCTTCATCCCAACAGACACAGCAGGTCCTCATGCAGAACATTCAAGCAAGGGTTCACGCGTGAGTGCGCAAGTGTGAGAATGCTTATTGTGTGAGTGTGTGCGTGTGCATATATGTTAGCGAGGCATGTGTGTGCATGCACGTGGGTGTGCACTGTGTGCATGCATGTGGGTGTGGCGTGAGGCCCCTGTCCAGACCAAGTTCTTGGAGGAGAGGAGCTGCTCTGGGCCCCGGCCGTGGTGCTGCCCTGCAGCTGACACTTGGTCCGCGCTGCTCTCTGCAGGTTCTCCTCTGGTGATCTGCGTCATCTCAGTGTCGTTGGCCGTTGACAGTTACGGGTCGAGTAACAAGTAAGTGCAGGCTTTGCGTTCCTAGTGAGGCTTCCTGACCCCCGGGGGTGGGGAGGGGGCGCTCGGGGAAGGTTTCCCAGAACCTGGGGGGAGAAAGATGGGCAGATGAAGAGGAACTTGCAGCGGGGTCAGGCCCCCCTCTGCCTTGGAGCTTCACGTCCGAGTGCGCATTCGCGAGGATGCCAGACCCCTCCGGGCATGATGGGGTGACTGGTAGACGGCTCCTCCGGACCGTCCTCCCCTGGGTCTTCCTGCACCCACGGAGCCCAGGCTTGGGAGTCTGTTGCCCTTTCTTGGGTGGCGAACGACTGTAAATTACAGTCCAGGGACGTGCGTGTGAGTGTGGTCCTCCGTGCACCGGGAGGTGAGCCTTAGGCATCCCATTGCTCACGTAGGAGGGCGTGGGACTTTATGTGGCCTAAGATGTGGTGCCGCCATCTTGAAAATGCAGCTGGTGGGCCCACAGTTGGATCGGGAAAGGGTGGTGCGGTAGGTGCAGGCCTGGGGCCAAGCACCAGGAAAACTGTATTTTCTGACAAGAATGAAAAGCTTGATCTCAAATGCCTTGGGAAGGTACTGTAGCCCCATCTTCTTCAAGCCGGCAACCTCTGGGCGAAGACATGAGGTGGAAGAGAAGGGGCGTCAGCACCCTCGCAGCCTCGGGACAAGGTGTCTCTCTGGCCTCCTCCCCGAGTGAGGCGGTTAACTGCAGAGGGTGGGTGGCAGCAGCGTTGTCCTCCCAATGACGGGTACCGTTGTTCCGGCCCCGGCTTCCCCGTCCCAGTTGACTCTAGAAGCTGAAGGGGAACCATCCCTCTCAGACCCCTTCCTTCTTGTCCCAGATGGTGCTAGACTCTGCCATGCTCCTTAAGGAAAGAATGCTCCTCGCAGACGGATCTTGATGCCACCTGTCCCCCTACACTCCCAGGACACTTCCCTCCCACGGCATGGGTCTCAGCACCATGTTGCCATGGCCCCCAGCCATGCAGCCCACAGAGGCGGCCCTGGCTCAGGGCTGGGCTCCTGGGGTTTCTGAGAGAGGAGTCAGGAGATCATGACCCTTTCAGTCCTGTGTCAGGAGGCTCCATGGCACCTCCCTGCACAGAGCCTGGGCCAAGCACAGGGAGTCCGCGGAGCTGCCCTGCGCTTCCCTTTGTGGGGGCATCCTCCGATGAGGGGTTTCTTTCCTCAGACTATGGGTGGATGCTGGCTCAATAAGGTGCCCCCAAAGTTCCATCTACCTGAAACCTCAGAAAGTGACCTTCTTCAGAAATGGGGTCTTTGCAGATGAAATGAGCTAAGATGAGGTCATCCCGAAGCAGGTGGTCCTAACCCAATCTGGCTGGTGATGCATTGCATGCGTTTTGTTGTACATACATTCACCAAAATAAAAAAATCTTAAAATGATGCAGCACAAAAGCAATAGAAGAGGAGGCCAGCACAGAGACGGCACCAGGTGCAGGCGGAGGCAGGTTGCAGGGAAGTACACAGCCCAGGGACCCCATGGAATGTGGCATCCCCAGAAGCTGGAGCAACAGGAAGGAGCTTCCCTCGCTCTGACACCTGGGGTGCCCATCTGTAGGGATGGTAGACCCTTCTTCCCAGGGTGAGGGGTTCACAGACACACTAGTGCCGTGTGTGTGTGTGTGTGTGTGTGTGTGTGTGTGTGTGTGTGAGAGAGAGAGAGAGAGAGAGAGAGAGAGCGGTGATACAGAGTAAGGGGTCATAGACTCAGGAGTGTGTGTATAGGTCAGGAGTGAGGGGGTCACAGGCACATGGGTCTCTGTGTAGGGGACCATCAATTGCTGTCCTAGTGTAACTTGCTGTGACGAGGTGGTGGGTGTCCAATGACCTGCCCTCTGCTTCTTCCACAGCTGCTGGCTGTCCCTGGAGAGCGGAGCCATCTGGGCTTTCGTGGCCCCTGCCCTGTTTGTGATCACAGTATGTCCCTGGCTCGTGTAACGCAACGTGGCGGTGGGGTAGGGTGGGTGTGCTGGGACTCTGTGGCCTCTGAGGGTTCTTCTATGGACCTACCCTGGGGGAGGGCGCTCTTGATTACACCCCTCCATCCCCACCCTCCATGGCCCAGGGGGCCTGACTCCCACGTGCTTTTGTAGCTGAGGCAACAGGTGCAGGGCCCTGGGGGGTGGGGGCCTAGCGGGGTCTGCGCCACCCCACGCCGCACCCCTGGCTTCCTTTTCTCCTGAGAGCCCTGGGAGTCTGGGCCTCAGGGAAGCAACCCCCGGTTAGCCTCACATCCCAACAGGGGCAGCTTCACATCTGCCAGCGGATTCTTTAGGGCAGCACTTACCCCAGTGTCAAGGACCAGGGTTTGTGCTTGGCTGCTAACAGAAAGGTGGGTGCTTCCACCCCAGTGAGCGGTGCCATGGAGCAAAGGCCAGGTGATCTGCCCCTGTAAAGATGGCAGCCGAGAACACCGAGGGAGCAGTCCCCTCTGTCACACGTGGGTGGCCAGGCAGCAGTGGCGGAGATGCCGAGCGGTGCCGTCTGTGTGTAGATGGAAGAATTGCAGGGCCACATCAACCCCTCAGCCTTTCCCTCCTGCGTGGTTTCTTTTCCCAGAACTATGGGGTCTGGTGGGCCGGGTCTGGGGGACAAGTGCAGCTGCTGGTGGACACAGAGTCGAGAGGCTGAAAGCGGACCCTTGGCTGGGGGTGTGGGATGGGGGTGGGGGGCAACGGAGCCTGGTGGCAGTGGTGTCAGCAGGGGTCCAGCTGGCCTAGGGCGCTCAGGCATCAACTAGGCTGACGGGGTTCAGTCCAGCGCCCCATCTTGGAGGGCTGAACACTCACAGCTGCCCCTGACACAGGGCACCCCGACCACGCTCATGGCCCCGCCCACAGTGGGCAGGACCCATGTCCACTCAGGCCGAGGGTCCAGGTGGGGACCCTGCAGCAGGAGACTGTGGGCGGGACGAGGGGGTAGATTGCTCACCTTGTTCAGTCACCACATGGAGCAGTCTGTCAGGACCCCGAAGGGCAGCTCACATCCAGCCTCTAAAAGCCCCCAGGCCCCAAGGAGAATCTCCTAGCAAGTTCCTGACAAGGTGGGGCAGGGACAGAGGTGCTGATCCTCTTCCAAATGACCTGTAGCAGTGACACAGCCACAGATCCCGGGGGTAGGGACAGCCAGGAAAAATGCTGGCCAGGGCTTGACAGGCTTCTCGTGGTCCCTTATCCAGGAAGCCCTGGGGGGTAGTGGGTTAAACCTCAAAGCCACAGTTTAAACCTGCAGCCACCTGGCCGGAGAAAGACGAGGCAGCCTGCACCTGTGCAGGCTCACAGATTTGGGAAGTGCGGCGTGAGGGTCCCACCGGGTTGCCGTGTGTCTGCGTGGACGGGCGGCGGTAGGTTTTTTTGTGGACGCGCTCTCGCGCACGGAGCTGTGTGCTTGGCTGCCTGTCGCCCGTCCGAGATGAGACTGAGCAGAGCTGTGTGCTCTCGCATGTCCTGGCTCAGTCAGTCCAGACTTGTGCCAACCCAGGCGCCACACCACCCGCGTGGCCCAGCCCCGCGCCACCCTCACGGCTGCTGCTCTGCCTGCTCAGGCCTGTGGTCTGAGCGCCGTCTCCCCGGGGACTCGTGCTCCAGCCCTGTGTCAGACGCACTCTGTTGTCGGCCCCTGGGGCTCTCCTTAGCTGGCTCCTAGAGGCAGATAGCCAGACCTTTCTTCCTCGTCTTTCTTGAGCGTGGAAGCCCTGCCAAAACCTCTCTGCGTGAGGAACCCTGCTGGGATTTTAAATTTCCGTGGCCTAGCTTCCAGCGTCAAAGCAACAGGCAGCCCACCACTGTACGGGGGAGCTTCAAACCGTTTGTGGAGAGAGCCCCTTTTCCCTCAGCAAGCGTGGGCATGTGGTGGAGGTTTCCTGTCGCTCGTATAGGCAGATGCCTGGGGCCTGGAGCCAACTCTGAAGAAGCCTGTGTGTTGGGGGCCAGGCAGCCCCTCACCGCCTCCTACGACTTCGCCCTGGCAGGTCAACATCGGCATCCTGGTCGCTGTGACCCGTGTCATCTCTCAGATCAGCACCGACAACTACAAGATCCACGGGGACCCCAACGCCTTCAAGTGAGTGGTCTTGCTGGCGGCCAGCCACTCCCCTCCCCCAGAGGGTCCTCCTGAGGGACATGGCCTGTGCCGGCTCCCAGGACATGCTCTGGGCCTGACCTTAGTGCTGCACAGTGTAGAGGGGGGGGTCTACCAGGCTGCCCGCAGGGGATCAGCAGCAGACTGCCACCCTTACCCTGGGGCAACGAGAGCTCCTTCCTCCTGTCTCCCTAACCGACGGGTGTCAGGCCGTCAGGGCCCACCAGCGATGGCAAGAGGGATGTCTCCACCCAGGGACCCATGAGGCCCCGGGTGTCAAGGGGCTGTCTTGACAGTCACATAGGACAGTCCACCCACGCCCTGGGGCCACATCGTGCCCGGCCGCCCCTTCCCTTCCTGATGCTCTGGCCCAGCACTGCTCCTCCTCTGCCCCGTCACAGTGCGGGAGCCCACCGGTTCCCTGGACCTGAGTCCCGGTGCCTCATTGGCACCCCAACAACTAGGCCAGGGCATGAGTGCTCCTTACCATGACCGGGGTGCTGGGTGTGAAGAGGGGCATGGACACAGGCTGAGGACACACGGGCAGCCTCTTGGATGCCTGTGGATGGCACACGGACCGGGATCTCAAGGCTGGGCTGGGTGAGCAGGGAGGGTCTGCGGCGGGGGGCGGGCAGGCCCATGAAAATGTTGCCGTGGACGGTCATTTCCAGGGAGCAGAGCTTCACTAAAATATTCAGAGTGCAGTGGTTTCCAAAGGGCAGGCGGGCTGGCAGGATGTAAGTGACTAGTTACAGTCTGTCTCTTCTGGTCTGTCAGGACAGACAGTAAATATGTCTGCGGCCGAATCGATGAGGCCATTATTTCCTGATGAATTCCAAACTCAGGGTATTAAGCCGGTGCTCAGGCACAGCCCTTGGGGCTTGTCACCGCTGGGGAGGGCTTTCAGGGGCCGGAGCTGGGACAGGGGTCTGTCCATCTCTCTCCTTTCCCTTGGGGGCAAGGCAGTGGGTGCAGGAGACCCCATGGACCTCAGCCAGGACCCCTGTCCCTCCTGTCTGACCCCGGAACACCCAAGGTCATGTTGCACAGCAAGGGGGTCCAGTGCATCAGCCGTCCCCAGCAGCAGCTCTCCCTCCCAGGGAACAGCGTGCTTTGTGCCCCCACCTCTGTGCCTGCCCTGCAGCTGCCCCTCAGCACCCGCAGGCACCTCCCACCCAAGTAGGGACTGGCTTCTGTGCAGGCCTCCCATGGGGGCACAAGAGGGGCCACGCCCCAGGCCCCCAGCCCCCAAGTGCTCTCGACAGTCCTGTCCTCGCAGAGCTGCCATGTGTCAGAGCAGCGGGGCTGAAGGACTCCGAGGGTCTCCTTCCTGAGTGGCGAGTGGCGTTGCGGGGCCCAGAGGGTCGCTGAGAGTCACAGCCCCTGGCCGACCTGGGCGACAGTTGGGGCTCACTGTCTGAGGTCCCTGGGGTCGGAGAGGAGTGACCCAGCGTGCCCCTGACTGCATGCCCCTGCCCCGCACCTCCGCGCACCGTGCCTCCCTCTCCCAGGCTGACAGCGAAGGCAGTGGCAGTGCTCCTGCCGATCCTGGGCACTTCGTGGGTCTTCGGGGTGCTCGCCGTCAACAAGCAGGCCCTGCTCTTCCAGTACATATTCGCCATCCTCAACTCCTTACAGGTATGTGTCCTTGGCTCCCCAGGGCCCTGAGCCCATGGGGTTCCCCAGCTAGGGCAAAGCAGCAGGGAGAACTGGGTGGCAAGGTGCTGGGAGGCCCTGGTATATGGGTGGTGGGGGAAGGAACTTCTTGGAGAGACCAGAGGCTTGTGGTGCTGAGGCCCAGCCCCGAGGCGGGAGGGGAACCCTCCTGAGCACTGCCCTTGCCCCGTTGGCCAGGCCCCCGATGGTGCACTGTCCACTTGGAGGCTGTGTGTATCATTGACACTGCAGGGGCCGGTGCTCCCGACTGGAGGCTCCCTCCTCCCCCACCCAGGGTGCTCTTGCTTGAGAAGCTGCCCTGGAGCCCAAATATGCGTGATGCTTAGGCCTCTCCACGCTCACCAAGACACCATATGGTCTCTGTCCCTGCCTGCCTCCTGTGAGCCTGCGGCTCCCACCTGCTTCTACCTGTCCTCTGAGCAGTGTGCACACTGTCACTGCCTGCTGCACCTGGAGCAGGTGACAGGGTCCAAAACCGAAAGTCCCAGTTTCTCTGCCCCTGGGCCCATGAGGGCTCGTGCCCCTGAGCCACACAGACTAGGGAATGGCCTTTGGAATATTCTAGAGCTGTGTTCTCCTCTCCTAGGGCCTCTTCATCTTCCTGTTCCACTGCCTGCTGAACTCAGAGGTACAGTCACACCGTCTGGGGAGGGGGGGAAGGCGGGCGGGGGTGTTTGTCCAAACCAGCACATGCCATGGTCACTGGGCACATTCTGACCAAGGACATCCGGATCCGGTGGTGCTGTGTGGATGTGTTTGGATTTGGTGGTGCTGTGTGAGTGTGGTTGTGCTTGGTGGTGCTATGTGAATGTGGTTGTGCTCAGTGGTGCTGTGTGGGTGTGGTTGTGCTCAGTGGTGCTGTGTGGGTGTGGTTGGATCCGGTGGTGCTGTGTGAGTGTGGTTGTGCTTGGTGGTGCTATGTGAATGTGGTTGTGCTCAGTGGTGCTGTGTGGGTGTGGTTGGATTCGGTGGTGCTGTGTGAGTGTGGTTGCATTCGGTGGTGTTGTGTGAGTGTGGTTGTGCTCAGCTATGTGAGTGTGGTTGTACTTGGTGGTGCTGTGTGGGTCTGGTTGTGCTCAGTGGTGCTGTGTGAGTATAGTTATGCTTGGTGGTGCTGTGTGAGTGTGGTTGTGTGGTGGTGATGCTGTGTGTGTGGTTGTACTCGGTGGTGCTGTGTGAGTGTGGTTGGATTCAGTGGTGCTCTGTGTGTGGTTGTGCTCGGTGGTGCTGTATGAGTGTGGTTAGATTCAGTGGTGCTGTATGTATGAGTGTGGTTAGATTCAGTGGTGCTATGTGAGTGTGGTTGGATTCAGTGGTGCTGTGTGAGTATGGTTTTCCTTGGTGGTGCTGTGTGGGTGTGGTTAGATTTGGTGGTGCTATGTGAGTGTGGTTGGATTCGGTGGTGCTGTGTGAGAGTGGTTGTACTCAGTGGTGCTGTGTGAGTGTGGTTGTACTTGGTGGTGCTGTGTGAGTGTGGATTCGGTGGTGCTGTGTTGGTGGTTGTACTCGTGGTGCAGTGTGAATGTGGTTGGATTCAGTGATGCTTTGTGAGTGTGGTTGTACTTGGCGATGCTGTGTGAGTGATCAGGCTGTGGTAACCCCAGACTGGCTGTAGTTAGCCACTCTATGGGTGCCAGACACATGGCTGACCTCGGGGTGACTGGAGTCAGCTCTGCTGTGTCAGTGATCAGACCATGCTGACCGTGGGCTGGCTGGAGTCGGCCCTGCTTACCGTGGGCTGGCTGGAGTTAGCTGTGCTCTCTCTGGCACTGGGCCATGCTGAGCAGTGTCTGGCCAGTCTCCTTCTCGGATATTAACAGGCTGGTCTGCAGAGATGGTGGGAGGACTGAGCAGGGGTCCCTCGGATGGGCTGCCCTCTGTCTATCAGGTGCAGCAGAAGCAGGCCCGGTGCCCGGTGCTCTGGCCAGCGTGGCACTGGGGAAGGTGCGGTCACTCAGGATCTGCCCAGCCTGGAGGACCATATGGGCCAACCCAGGGAAGGGATGACTCTGAGACCACCCAGCACAGGCGGGCGCCCCCAATACTTGGGGGGTGGGGGCAGCAGTGCAGGGAGCCCTGATGGGCAGAGAAGGGAGAGGACACACTTGTGTGTGGCCAAGGACAGTGTGGGTAACAGAGCCCCAGGGCTGGAGATAGCAGGTAGCCACAGGCCACTGTTATCTGAGCCAGCAGACTCTGGGCGCTGGGTGGCATGAGGGTGTCTGTAGTGAGTAAATGCACGACAGTGACTGCACGTGAGTCAGCGATGTGACCCCCACCCTCTGACAGACCCACCACGCTGCCAGGCCCTCCCTCCCCTGCCCAGGTCTCCCCAAGAATCACTGGTGTCCATTTAGCGGCCCCTAGGATCCTGACTTGTGGGCTGACTGGTGGCACCAGCAGGATGCCTCCCAAGGTCGTCCTAAGGTGGCACCGGACGTCTGTCCCACGGCCACACTAACCTGTCTTGTGCCCCTGCCACACCTGTGCATGGCCACGTGGCTGTTTGCAGCATCTGGCTGCTGTGGCCCATACCTCTCTAACCCTGGGGAGACTGAGGAGGGGGGTGCTGGGCCACACAGATGTTGTGTGGTCAACCATCTGTCTGTGGGTGGCCACGTGGCTATTTGCAGCGTCTGGCTGCCGTGGCCTGTGCCCTGCGGACACCAGGGGACAGGTCCTGTCTTTGTCTGACTTCACACCGAGGTGCAGGCGCTTGTAGAGCAGCTGGACCTGTGAGTTTGTCTGCAGGGCGGGGCAGCTACCAAGGAGGAAGCGCGGACAGCTCAACTCACCCGTGTGTGCGGGGCTGCTGGGCACGGCCCGTGTCCTACAGCCTGGCAGCAGGGCCATGGGGGAACGGATGCTGGACAGAGGACCATGAGGACTGTCAGTCTATACATAGGTGCCAGGCCAGATGGGAGGTGGGGCAGGCAGGCAGGGCTGCAGCCCACGAGGGTAGTCCATGCTCAGCAGGGTGCCTAGTCCCACCTGGTCCTTGCTCTGGGCCTGTCACCTCGCCCTGCCACCCTTGCTGTTGCTGATGGCTGCACCCCGTCACCCCAGAACAGCCATTTCTGCCACACGAGCCAGCGCCGGCCAGCCAGTGGTCCAGGCCTGGGCTCACAGCCCCTCCCTTTGGGGGCAGAATAGGGGAGACTTTGGCCCCATTCCTGGCCAGCTCAGCTCAACCCCAGCTGCCACCCATCTGCGGGGGAGGGTGTGTCGCGTAGTGCTGAGCAATCTCAGGGGGAAAGCACCCGGCCCCCACCTTCTAGACCATCAGCCCGGAGGAAGCCGCAAGAGCGTTACAGGCCAACCTCTCACCTCGGGCCCAAGCTCGGAACTCGGAGGCTGGGGTCACCACAGGGTGGGCGGTGCTGCCCACTGAGGTTACGACTGGCCCTTGGGAGCTGAGCTGCAGCCTTCTCTCAAAGGTACGAGCGGCCTTCAAGCACAAAACCAAGATCTGGTCCCTGTCTGGCAGCTCCACCCGCAGCACCCACATGAAGCCCTCCAGCTCAGACAACGTGAGTGGCTCCTCCCTCCTGCACCCTGCGTCCTGTGGGTGGACCCCCCCGCCTCACGGGGCAGGGCTAGTGCCTGAGGGCAGGATGGAAGTGGCTTTGGGAGCTGGCAGGTCTGGTCTGTGCTTCACGCTGACGCATGCCTGAAGTCTTCATGTGCGCAGGGCTGGGACCACCCGCGGCACATCCCCAGGGGCAGAGTCTCTGGTGCTGACCAGGAGGTGGAGACCATGGGGGACCCAGAAGTCCCAGCACAGCCCTGGCTCAGGAGATGTGTCCTCCCATCACCGACACCTGAGAAATCAAGTTCCCTCCCTGCCTCTCCCTCCTGTCCTCCAGGCCAGGCAGAGCCCCTTGGGAGTCACACGCTCTTCCTGCAGGGCTGCCTCTGATGTGCCTCTCAGGTCCTCTTGTGGCCCCTCAGGAAGCCTTCCTGCCCCGCACTGAAGGGCACCCACCCTCCCGCATCCCCTCCCCCCAGCCACTCCCCCCCACTGGAACGAGAGGCTGAGGGATCCAGGCTCTGCAGGCTTTGGTCCCACTAACCCCGGGGCCCATGACAGAGCTCAGCGCAGGGTGTGAGAGAGGTCATGGGCGGATGGAAAGATGAGCCCAGGAAGGAACACACGCATGCATGAGTGAGCAGCTGGGCGGTGAGAGAACGGGGCACGGCCCCTGGATAGTGAGGGCCTTGATGGGCAGGGGACGGACGAATGACCCCATGGATCTCTCCAGGAGTGGGTGGTCAGATGGAGGAGGGGTTAATTAGCAGAGGGGTCACTGACGAATGATTGGCAAGGTGTGACCAGCTGGGTAGTGGAATGAGCACATTGATAGAGATGGTTCGATGGATGAACATATGGATGCTCATCCATCCAGTGGACAGATGGGGGACGGGTAGGATGAGCAGTTAGGTAGAAAAATGAATGAGTGAATGACCAGATGGATGGACGGATGAAAGGATAGACAGATGAATGGGTGGGCAGACAGACGGATGGATGGATGGATGGATGGATGGACGGATGAGTGAATTATGGCAGACCACACAGGGGCAGGTGTCTGCACCCAGAGCAGGAGCAGAAGCAGGAAATGGGACGAGGGGAGACTTTGCTTGCAGGAAGCACCCCTCGTCCCTTCCTGGGCTCTGACCTCAGAGTGCTGCCCTTACCCTGCCCCTCTACCATTTTCAGATGAATGGGGTTCGGCCGGCTACAGCCTCCTCGAAGCTCAGCCCCTGGGACAAGAGCAGCCTGTCCACCCACCGAGTGGACCTGTCTGCCGTGTGAGAGGGCTGGAGACTGCCCGACCTCCAGGTGCCCCACACACTCACTCTCCCTTCTTGGGGTCCTGGGACAGCGTCACCCGTGACCACCTGTGGGCATCCACGATTCAGATGGCCACTGACTCAGGAGCTGTGTGGCCAGGTGGGGCCACTGTGGGACATAGCTGAGGACTGCAGGTAGCCGCTGCAAGCCGCACCTCCCACACCTGGCCACGTCAGGCACGTACCGGCCCAGGACTCTTAAGCACTGGAGGGACCTGAACACGGAGCACAAGGTGGCCAGCAAGGGTGGCTGAGGCCCCCACGCCCCAAAGGCCCCACTGAGTCAGCCAGGGGGAAAGTGTGGAGAGTATGGGGGGGCCAGATAAGGGGCTTAGATCTGCTGGGTCCACCCCAGTCTCCCCAAACCAGTCCCCCCACGCCCCTCTGACTGGGTCCCCATCAGTGAGTGGACACCTGGACCCTAAGAGGAACCTCCCTGCCCCTACCAGTGCCTTTGACCCCAGGCCAACACCTCTCTTGGAACCCCCAGCTGACTGCCTCCTGGTCTGGCCCCTCCCCAGAAGCCAGGGGGCAGGGCCCCGTCTCTGTTCAGGGCTCACACGCTGGGCTGTGCAGCCAAGTCACCAGCCACTCCTCGTTAGACAGAGGAGGCAGTGTGCCTGCCCCCCCGGGGTGCCCGGCTGGGGGACCCTGTGGGGCCCAGGCACATGCCGTGGGGGACACTTGCTGTGACAGTGGTGTGAGGGACCTTTGTCTTCATCCTGGACCTCATTCCTGTAGAGCACTGAGTGGGTTGCCGCCTGGGCCCTGCGGCCCCCACACCCTTGGCTCTGCCCTCACCAGCTCCGCTCTGGCTGGGAC
>NW_022111312.1:18036241-18038146 GCF_000313985.2 Echinops telfairi
GCTCTGGCTGAAGGGGCGGAGCTCTGTGATGCGTGGGCTGCCAACTGCAAGGTCAGCAGTTCAAAACCACCAGCCACTGAGTGGAAGAAAGATGTGGAAAGAGCTCTAGTCTCAGAAACTCACCAGACTAGTTCTGCCTACCCTGATGGCAGGGTGTCTGAGAGTTTGACTGGAAGAGGGGAGGGGTGGGACAAGAGCGACTGGGCCAAAATTAACACACGGGTGAGGAGGGGGCAGGTGGCAGGAGTGACTCCTTGATGCGGGGGCCACTTTTTGTCTTCCCGAGCTTCAGGTTGCTGCCTCCTTTACGAGTGGCCGGTCTGTGGCTGTCCTGCGGTGGAGTGACCCCCTCGAGGACACTTGCCCAGCAGCCTGTCCCCCCTCGTGCCTCTGCCCCGGCTGGTTGCCGCCTGTCCATGACACACTGCCGCACACTTCTCTGGTCACCTCTCTGCCCTGGGGGCCAGAGCACTCTGGCCACAATCCCTGCCCCGTGTCAGGAACTGACCTGCAGTGTCCGATATGCGCCTGACCATCCACCCACTGCTGGACAAAGCATCCCCTTGGGGGCAGTGCAGGGGGCAGGCACTCAAAACACAGTGTCACCACAAAGGAGAGGCCCACCGCGGATTGTGGGGACAGGACTAGGCCGCAGCACCGTGTCCCCGGTTGTGCCAGGTTCCCCGAGACACAGCCAGCCTGACAGCACCAGGCAGCCACGCTCGGTGCCCAGTGGTTCGGCTCCGGGGACTCTGCTCTGGGGACCTTCCCTTGCAGAGAGGGAAGTGGGTGTGGGCCTGCAGGGACAGGTGGGCAGGTGAGGACTGGGAGGAGTGAGGGCAAGGAGGAAGGGAGGGACTCCAGGGGCCTCTGTTGCTGGTTTTGCGCTTAGCATTCTGTTGCTTCATCCAAGGTGACCCAGCGCCAGTGCCATCCCATCCCTTCAAATGCTCGTCACCCTGTCACTCTGCTTGCCACCGTGTTACTTCGCGTCCTTGTCCACGCGGACGTCCTCTGTCAGCAAACTGCTGCGTCTGCTGTTCAGCCAGCTCACTAAGTTGTGTCTGAGCATGTGCGTGCGTGTATGTGTGTGTGGGTGCGCGTGTGCATGCATGCGTGTCGTCCTGGTGCCCACTCACCAAAGGTCACCAGTTTGAACAGACCAGCCTCTCCTCAAGGGACAGTTGGGACCGTGTGTCCATAAAGACTGACGGCCTCCAGAGCCCCGGGGGCAGTTATGCCCTGTCCTGCAGGGTCGCCGGGACTTAGAATTGGCACAAGGGCAGTCGGTGTGCTCTTGGGCTAGCTGTGCACAGACAGCTTTATAGACAGATATTTCGACATTTCCTAATACAAGCACATCCATTCATATGCATGGTTCGTGCATTTCTGTGCACGTAGACGTTGATCTTTCTGCTCTGCCTTTTTCCCTGACGTTTGTTATTTTTCTCCGATTAAATTTCAGAACTGGTTTTGTTTTCTGTATCAAAAAAAGAGGAGATGATTTAGCAAATCTTTAGACGTTTTGCAAAACTGTTTTTCCACACTGGCTGCTGACTCAATTCCATCTGCCAGGATATTGTCTCTCCTTGAAATTCTACCAGCCAAGAAAGTGACCAATCTGCTAACTAAATAAACCCTTTCATTATGCCCACTCACATGCCTGGCCTCTCAGGTTTACTGGGAAGACACAACCTCACTTCTCTAGTGTGCTGCATCTGGTGGGGCCTGTGCGACTGTATGAATCTGAAGACGGGGATCTCATCCTATCAACCCGTGTACCAGAGAACCCTCGGGACATACATGTCCCACTAATTTTGTCAAATTCCAAATGACCCCAAACGTTACTTTATCTGTTCTTTGAAATTTCCTTCCATGACTTAAAATATATGATTTCAACAACAA
>NW_022111312.1:18039124-18040774 GCF_000313985.2 Echinops telfairi
AACTTAATCTTGAAAGGGTTAATACATGTGACATACCACTTGACCACAGGGAGGACTCGGGGCTCTGTCCCTCCCCCAAGCAGCTCCAGCTCTCAGCTCAGAGTGGGTGGGGCCTGCTCCTCCTCGACCTTCTGGGAGCAGGGCGCTCTCCCTCACCACACACCGTGCTCCCAGGCTGGTGTGCCAGCGTCCTGCGGGCAGTGCTGACATCTCATGGTGACAGAGGGGCCGCCCCCTTCAACATGTCAGTCCTTGACGACGGAACTTGGCTTGGATGTCTCAGAGCCCTGGCGCACTGCAGTCCATGGTGGGGCCTGACGGGCCCTCTTCTCTCTGGGGTGCATTGGGGTGCTGGCATGTATCCACCCCAGCCCCTCCACATTCCTGCTGCACCCACCCAACCCTCACCCAGGGCTGTTAGTGGGGGGCCATCTATCTGCCCTCTCACTTACCAGCCCAGTAAGTGGACAGGGGTTTGACCTCCTAGGCAAGAACCCGCAATGACACTGACCTCCAAGGACAGCGACCCCTGTCCCACCAGGTCAGCTGTCCGAAGCTCCATGATGTTCCTGCTCCAGGGAAGCAGCCACAGGTCCCTTCAAGGTGGAGAAGTGAACAGGCTCCCTGGACAAGACCCCTCTCCTCTGGTCGTGAGAGACCTGCCCTCCAGGGCCCTCCTCTCTTTATCAGCAACACACTGCATTCCTGGGGGTCTGGTCAATGACAGACCTGCCCCTGAGGGTCCATCTCCTGAGGGTCCTACACTCCTGCCAGTGATAAATTCCATCCTGAGGGTCCTAGTTATCTGTCACAGACAGACCCCGCTAATGAGGGTCCTTGTGTCCTGTCAGTGACAAACCCCACCCCTGAGAGTCCTTGTCTCCTGTGGGTGGCAGATCAGCCCCGAAGGGTCCCTGCCTCCTATGGTGACACACCCACCTGGTCCCACCTTCCTGAGATTCAGAAACAGGATGGCCCTCATTCATGCACCTCATCCACACCACAGACTCCCCGCCCTGGGACTGGATCACTCCACCTCCCAGCTTGGCAGTGACAGCCCCTAGTGGGGCCGGTGCCCAGCAAAGGAAGGGGCCAAGGAGAGGCAGGGCTGGGTGGCAGGCATGGCTGGGGAAGATGGATAGAAAAGTCAGGGAGGGACGTCCCGGGAGCTCTTTTTATCTCAGAGGGAAGGGCTTCCTGTGGAACCAGAGGAATGGACTAGGCAGGGGATTTTGTTTCAGCATCTTGATACTCACACGGGAGGCACCAGGCACAGGAGGTCAGACCTGCACTGGCCCCGTGTCTGAGGACCTGACCCAACCTCCAAAGTCTCTCTCTGTCTCTGTTCCCCGCCCAACCCCCAGGAGACAGGAATACTGGGTCTCTATCTGGTCCTTCCAAGGGACTCTGGTGCCGTGGATTAAGTGTGGGCCTGCTACCAAAGGTCAGCAGTTCAAACCCCCTGGTTGCTCTTCGGGGGAGGGGGGGGCAGTGACAAGATCCATGTGCTTCTGTGACAACAGATTAGGAAGCCCATGAGGCAGCTTTCCTCTGTCCCCCAGGGTCACCAAGAGCCTAAGCGGCTCTGGTCCTTTCATTTTGTACCTCTGGGTTTGGGTGCTGGTCCTCCACCATCATGGTAACAGATAC
>NW_022111312.1:18041894-18053025 GCF_000313985.2 Echinops telfairi
GTTGGCCACGCAGAGAATCTGCACACATTCTCTCAACCGTCATCTTCAACCCGACGACACTCCTCCTTGACTGGGGAACCCTTCTGCCCCTGGGCTCCTCCTACAGACACGTGGAAAGTCAGGCCACCGTCGTCTGTCTGTCCCTCCCTCGGGAGCGGAGTCCGTCCTCAGCCCTGGTGGCCACCTCCTCTACTTTACTAAGCCCCTGGGCTTAGCCTGGAGCCTGGCCAGGGACTGCATTTCCCAGCATCCTTTGTGGTGGCTATGCCCATGTGTCCACACCCCAGCCAGTGGGGTGTGAGCAAATGAGGACTCCACTTCCCATGACTCCCTGAAAAGGAAGTCACTTAATCCACTTCCTGTCCTTTCCAGGGGCTGCAGACCAGCCCTGAGACCCCCTAGCGGAGCCAGGCAGCCTGTAAGGGAGAGAGAGAATTTCTCTGGTTGGCAAGGGCGGTTGGGGGTCGTTCACCTGTGGACCCAGCAGACGTCTGACGGAGGACCACTGTGGGTTCACTTTATTGATGATTTTCGATGGATTGCAACCCCACTACTCCCCTTCCCCCCGGTGTCTCCTGTTTCCACCCCCTTCTGTCCTCTCTGCCCTGGCACTGAGCTCTGTCCTTGGGCAAGTGCTCCCTGGAGTCTCCAGGCTGACAGTGAGGAGCAGGGACTGCGGGGGAAGGGGGTGGTGGTGCGGGGAGTGTCGCCTGATAGACCTGTCTGCTGTTGGGCTGGAAACTGAGCCCAAGAAGGGGGTGGGTCCCAGACCTGGAGGGAGGGTGATGGAGGGAGACAACCAAGGCAGAGTTTGGTGATCCGGCTGCCCAGGAGAGCAGTGGGCAGCACCCGCAGGGTGCCCAGAGCAGGGTGGTTGTGTGTTGTAAAGGCAGTTAAGACTCACGGTGCCCCTCAAGTCCAACAGGGAGCCCGGGCTGGCCCTGCCTCTCCCTCACAGTCCCGTCTGTGTTTGAGCCCATTGCTCCAGTCACTGGGTGAGTCAGCCCCCCCTAGAGGATTTGAGCCCATCTCACCCACGATGCCTGTGCTCCACGTCCCCACCCCACCCAAGCCCCTGGCCTTTCCTGATGCCCTGCCCTGAGGCACAAACTCAAATGTCACCCCCAGGCCTGGAATCTCGGATTTTACCTTCACTCAGTCAAAGGCTGGCCCTGCCTTTTCTGGGCACCCTGGGCTAAGTGTGGACACACTCCCCTCTCAGAAAACGTCTGGGTAAACACCAGGTTTGTGAAACTGTGACCTGCCTGCCTGCGGTGGGGCGGGGTGGGGGTGTGGTCTAGGAGGCTGTTGCCCGTGTGTGCTTTGTGAGAAAACCCCCCTGTGGAAGTGATCACGCTCAGGATGTACACTGTAGAGACACCCGTCCTCCACACTGCTCTTCCCACGCCTCCTTGGGGTGCCCGGGCAGTTCTGACCACACACCTCTGCCTTTGTCAGGAGCTTCTCACACACAGAGCAGGATCTCTGGCCTGGACTCCAGAACATTCTCTGTGTCTGGGGCACAGAGCACACCAGGCCCACACTCTGTCCCACAGCAACGTTGACCTGGGTCCCAGTGACTCAGCTGATTGACCAACACCTCGAACCTCCCACGCTTCCCAGCTTCCAGCCTTCACCCCAAGTCACCATCAGGCCTTTGGCCTGAACCCCGCCTGTGTGGTATGTGCTGCAGTGAGAAGTCAAATCAAGTCTGGGGAGAGAGATGGACAACGGGGAACCTGTACCCTCTGAGGCCGCCCCCAACTCCCTGCCCACCTGACTCGGATCCACGGGAGCTGGACTGCCCCGCAGGGTTCTGGGAGCATAAGTGATTATGCAAGCTGAGGACCTGTCTTTCTCGGAAGAAGGCAAGTGGGCTTGAGTAGCCACCCGTCCTATTAGCAGCAGAACGCTTAGCCTGCTGGGCAGGCACGCTCCCTGTCTGAGCCCCCAGGGAGCCTGTTGACTTCCTGCAAACAGGCTGAGACCCAGTGCCACAGCTGAGTCCTCACCAGCTGGAGAAACCTCTGCAGAATCCATGGCCTCCTTCCCAGACCTCCCTGGACTCTGTGCCAGGCCATGTGGCGCCACAGGGAACCTGGAGCCTCCACAGCACATGCGCAGGAGTGAGTGTGAGGTGTCTCTGATGGCCAGCAGCTGTCCCCCGGGGGCAGGGTGTTCTAGAGGGTGTCCCCTCACTTGGGGGTTGGCCCCCCTGCACAAGAGAAGCCCTCGTTTCATGTGAGGGAGGGAGCGCTGGGAGGGGCGGGGCAGGTTCAACACTCCCTCCCTCAGGTGAAAATTAAAAGTCACCTGAAGTGAACGCCAGGATGCAGCCTTTCCTGCGGGGCTGCATCACAGCTGCAGAAAGAGGCCAGAGGCTAAGAAACCTGAAAATCAATTTCAATCTAAAAAAATAATGCAGTAGCAGTTCCAGCTCCTGCTATCCTCTGAATATGCGAGCGAGCTTCGGCATTAGGGTGGAGGCAATAAAAATAGGGGTTTCTCACAGGGAATCTAGGACAGATGAACCCTTTAGGACCAGTGGTGAGAGTGGCGATACCGGAAGGGTGAAGGGAAGGTGGGGTAGAAAGGGGAAACCAATGATAAGGATCTACATATAGCCCCCTCCCTTGGGGATGGACAACAGAAAAGTGAATGAAGGGAGACATGGGACAGTGACAAAATAATTTATAAATTATTAAGGGTTCATTAGGGAAGGGTATTGGAGAGGGAAGGAAAAAATGAGGAGCTGATACCAAGGGCTCAAGCAGAAAGCAAATGCTTTGAGAATGATGATGGCAACAGATGTACAAATGTGCTTGGATGGATGGATTGTGATAAGAGTTGTACAAGTCCCCAATAAAATTATTAAAAACAAAACAAAAAAATAAATATATAAAATGTGAATAAATAGGGGTTTTCATTAAAAAATCAGCAGCTCAGAGAAGTAAGCCCTGCTCCCCAAGACACGCCCCCCCAAAAAAAGACGACTTTGGAGTCGAATCCAACTCATAGTGACCCCTGGATAAGAATTAAGAGAAGCTGCCCCATCGGGTTCCCACACTGGCATGTTTGTCTCAAAGACTGGCTGGTGGATTAGAACCTCTGACCTTTCAGTTAGCAGTCCAGTATCTAAGAGAGCAACCAAAGGCCACTAGAGATAGAGGTCCTGTTTGTATGAACCGTAGAACGTGTTTGAGAATGGCCTTAAATCGGGGCTTCATTCACAAGCCCCCACCACTCAGCCAGATGACCCCAAAGTCCCCCCTGAGACCCTGCCTGCCAAGCCAACCTGCTTCCCCTGCATTATCGTCCCTGCACTCCGTGGGCGCCTGTGTGTAGCAGGTCTGGTGCTGGGAGTTGGGACAGATGTGCATTTAATCCTCAATGCGTGGACCGGTGAAGAAATCGACCTGGTCTAGGGTTTTGGTCTACTTGGGTCCACAATCAACACCTCTGATAGCCCAGTTTTGGGCCAACTTGACTGGATCAGGATCCTCAGTGGTTTGGCGCTGAAGATCCCGTTAATCTAGAAGTGTTGTGATCAGCTCTGAGTGTTGTGATCAGTTCTCAGTGAGAAGGTTAGGGTGGGATGGGACAGCCTTGCTTACATCACAGGGGTGGTCATTACATAATTTCACGTCAACTTGTTAACTAGGTTATAGGAGTGGGGTCTAGCCTGTCAATCAGGTCATAGCCAATGAGGCCTCTGTGTGGGCACGGCCTTCTCCTGAGGATTCTGGGAACTCCTGTCTTGCTCTCTGGAGGTGGGACACACACTCTCTCTGTTCGACATTCCTGTAGACAAGCCACATGGAGCTACACTGATGGAAGCCAGAGCCCTGGAGCTGGAGGAGCTGCCTGGAGACCCACGCCAGCACTAAGATGCTTCACTGCCACTGGATCCACAAGACTTACCACCCACTGGCCTGTGACCTTCCTGCATTCGGTATCATTGCATGTGCTGCATGAGTCTGAAGAGGGATTTATGGACTAATATAAAAGTTATGGACTAGTATTAGATGTATGGACTTGATCTGGACTGGGCAGTGTGAAAAGGCTTGCAGCCTTGCTTTCTGCTGGGTCTGGAGTCTGCATCGGACTCATTTGCTTCCGGCTCATTGTACTTGTGCCAACCCCCTGCCACCGTGTCTGCTAATCTCTCGAATTGCCGGCAGCCTGCCCTTTGACTTGCCGACCGACCTTGGATTCGTTAGGCTCTGCAGCCCTCCTGCTCTCGGGTTGATCAGCCTCGCAGCTGCTCAAGAGCGCAGAGCAGCTTCCAGCCCCACAGCTGACCCACAGGCTTGGAACTTCCTGAGCTGGGACTTGCCCCCTTCCACAGCGGCAGGGGCCTCTTTCTCGGCGTACATTTCTCAGCGTGTACCCCATAAAGGCACCGCTGGTTTGGCTTGTCTAGGGAACCCAACTAGGACGCTGTGTCATCCGCAGAAGCAGCCGTCAAGAAATCCAACTGGGTATCCCCTTGGGCGTGTCTGCTGCAGAAGACCTCGTGGAAGGGTTCGTTCAGAAGCAGAGATGTCACTTACCCGGAGCACTCACGTGAGCCTGGGCCACACTGTGGCATTTCCGGTTGGCTCACATGTACCCCAAAGCTGATGATGACGGGAAAACCAGAGGGGCGTCCGTGCCACGTTCCAGGGAGGAATATTGAGAGGGCCACGACTCGCCTGCCGAATAGACACATCCATCCCGGAAGGGGAACTGGCTGAGCGGCCCCCCTCTGCCGCTGCGCTAATCTTTGCTGCAGGAATCACCCGTGGAAAGTCCAGGGGCTTGAGGAGGGGAGAGCAGACCTGGTGACCCCCGGCCAGGTGAGGCGACGGGTCAGCTCCATCCCCACCCTGCACATCGATGAAACACCAGTGGGTTTTCTGCTGGGCCTGGGGGCTGGGTGTGGGGTGGGGATCAGCTTGGGCTTCCCGGCAGCCTGTCTGCTGGCTGTGGGACCTTTGCCCACACAGGGCAGGATGGCAGGCCTTGTGCTGACCCCAGGCTGGGGTGTGCAGACAGACAGGGCTCTGACCATGGGGAAGTCAGCTCTGCCCACTGTCAGCTGTGGCCTCCACTTACTGCCCGGATGGGCCCCTCTCACCCACCCTTCTCCCAGGGCAGGGAATCGCATCTGAGAGGCAGCCATGGCTCGGTGTCTGAATCTGAAATGGTAATTTACGAGATCCAGTTATTTGCGTCTAGACTCGAGGAAATTGGGTTGTGAATATCTAACTGCATTTGCTGTCGCCCCAAGGAGGGCGCCGCTGCCTTTCTCCAGTGGTCACCCTGCCCCCTCCTGCAGGGTGAGTCTTCGGAGCAGTCCCCTGGGGGGCTTCCAGAAGTGTCCAGCACCCCAGGGACCATCTGGAGGACCAACCATGCTTTCCCATCTCATGGAGAAGGTGTCCACACCACCACCTCTGTGGGAGATGGAAACATGGCCGTGGGCTCGGTGCCACTCCCAGGGCCATCTGTATTCCGTGGTTGGCAGAGAGCACTATGTGCTTCCGCTCCCTCCTCCCCTCCCTAATCGCGGGCGGGCGCCTTCGTCCTGCCGTTGCTGGTGGGCCCCCTTGAGCCGTCCCCCTGCAGCGACTCTGTGATAGCAGAGCCCACACCGCCCGGCTCTGTGCCAGCCTGCAGTTGTCACACGTGAGCCCATTGTGCCAAACCATCGTGCTGAGGGTCTTCCCTGCCCTGTCTCTGTGGTCATCACACCATCTGGTGTCAATTTGAGAGGATTAAGAGTGAGGGGGTGGAGTCTAACCTGTCAATCAGGTCGCAGCTTGATGATCTCACTTGGAGGCACTAAGTTGATAAATCGCTCGCTGGAGGCAGGACTCACGCTCACTCCCTGCAAGACATTCCTGATGACAAGACACGTGGAGCTACGCTGATGTAGCCTGAGTAGCTCAGTGCCCTGGGCTGGAGAAGCCATGTGGAGACCCCTGCCAGCCCTGAGATGCTTACAAAGCCAGTGGACTACAAGACTTCCCACCCACTGGCCTGTGATTTTCCTGCATTCGACATCATTGCATGTGTTTCCTGAGTTGAAGAGGAATTTATAGACTGGTGTCAGACTTATGGGCTAATATTGGACTTATGGACTTGATCTGGACCGAGTTGGGATGTTTTCTCAATGTTCCATTGCTCTTGGATATGAAGCAATCTCCTATACACCTGTGAGTGTCCATCCCAGATTAACACGGTTGCTGACCCTCGGTGACAGGCTGTGTCGCTGCAGCGTTGTGCGGATGGGGTGAAGCAGGCCCTGTCCTCCAAACAGCAATGGACGCCCTCAACAGCTGCCCCGCCCCGCCCCAGGAGCCTGAGCACAGGCCTGCGAGGCTGCGTCCTGGCCCATCCTCCCTGCCCTCCTGTGCCAGTTGGTCGGAGTAGGACCCCGAGGGCTGGGTTTCCAGTCAGAGATTGCCAGGCCTTGCTTATGAGGAACCTCTGGGAGGCTGTGACTCACCAGCCTGCGGCCCAGCCTGTGAGCTGCATGTGCTGACAAGGAGAGATGGGAGAGCGGGAGGCCAAGGGGAAGGGGGACCATCCATGCCATATGCATCATCTTCCTGAGGGGGCAGGGCACAGTGATGGGGCCAGGGGTCGGTGGGGCGGAACCCACCCACATCAGACCTGTGGCTGAGCCCCTGTCCCTCACAGCCCAGGCTGGCCTCGGGGGTCAGCGACTGTCTATAAGGTCAGGGCCGGGATGGGCCTGCTGTCCACATGGTGCCAGCTGTCATGAGGTTGGACAGGAGCCGTGCTGAGGAGGAAGGCGGGCAGGGCAGGACTCGAGACAGTGGATCTCATCCTCTCTCAGCAGTGAAGAAACGGAGGCAGAGGCATGGCCAGAGGTGGGCCCTGTCAGTGAGGGGGCTGGGCTCCTGGCTGCCCCGGCCCCAGAGTAGCCCCGCGTAAGATTGCACCCAGGGAGTGAGTGAGGCCTCCCTCAGACCTCCGTGCCAGTGAGGCCGGCCCGTGCTCTTTCTTCTTTGAGAGCCCCCTTCCACAGGCACAAGACACCTCCCCCGTGCCCTAGAGCCCCCAGATGCCCTGCTCTCCACAGACTTGGGGCAGGAGCCTGCAGTCCCTGCTGAGCCGTCAGGCCCCCCACCTAGCAGATTGGCTCCTGGGGTGTCCCTGATGGGGTGGGCCTGGCGGGGGCTGCGGTCCCCCGTGTGGTCCCAGCAGCCGGGGCTCCTGCAGAGAGCAGCCCTTCGTCTTGAGGCGGTGCTGCCGGATTGCCGTGTGGGTTTAATTCTCTGTTTATTTAAAATTAATTAAACAGTAAATCAAACCTGTCACATTCCATTACTCGGCTCTGGTGGCAGCGCTGCTAATTCCTGTGCTGAAGACGTGTCGGGGGGTGGGGTTGGGTGGGGGGAACAGGTGCAAAGTCCAGCAGCTATGGGCAGGGGTAGTCATTGGTGGAGGGCTGGTGCGGTGGGCACAGGGACAGGTGGGGAGCACTGCCTCATGGTACCCAGACCCTGCCGGCCTCTCCCTCCACTGCAGGAGGGCACTGCCCACCACCATCCAGGCCAGAGCCTCACCATGACCCCAGATGGCCCTTCCTAAAACATGCCTTCGGGGCCTCTGTGAAACCAGGGACCCCCAGCCCGGCCTCTCTCAGCACGGGGGCACTCGGTCTCTACAGATGGTGCCAGAGGAGCCAGTGGGAACGGCCAACAATACCCCCCTCTGCACCCTGAGCCTCCTCCTGGACAAGCCCCCCTCTGGATGAGCCCTGCCTAGGGGACACTCCTGTCACCACCTTGCTGTGGCCCTGGTCCTCCCCTTCCCAGTTCCCCCCAGTCTCTTCTCCAGAGGCAGCCCACGTTCTGGGGAAGCTTTAGACACACTCAGAAACGTGTATGTGAGGGAGAGTGTGTGTGAGTGTGTAAGAGCCTGTGTGAAAGTATGTGCGTGAGTGAGAGACTGTGAGTGTGTGTGAGAGTGTGTAACTGTTGTGTTGAGTGAGTGTGTAACTATTGTGTTGAGTGAGTGTAACTTGTGTTGAGTGAGTGTGAGTGTGCGTGTGTGGCTTCCATTGCAGAAAGGCCCTCATTGAAAGCCGTTGGCTCATGAGTTGTTAACAATGGCTGTGAGGGTGCGCAAGAATGAGCAGAGTCCCATCTGTAATATGTGGGCCCCCGTAAGTCAGCCAACAACAACACCCGTGTTCACAGTGTTGCCAGCAAGGGTGTCTTCAGGGAGACTTCATGTCTCGTCCTCTGGCTCGTCCCTGGAGAAAGGGCATCATGCTTGGTAAAGGAGAGGGTGTGGGCGACTGGCCTCCACAACCGAATGGATCCTAGGGGTGGTTGTGTAATGGGAGGGTAAATTAAGGAGACAGGAGACGAAGCAGCACTCACCTCTTCCCTGGAGACGGAACCAGAGAGAGCGAATGTATTCTCTCACAGCTTATATAATCTTGGGCTTGGAAGCCACCCCCCCACCCCCCCCCACCTAACAAGGAGGGTTTGTGTTGGAGGCATCCACGAAACAGGAAGGGGACTAATTAAGGGCATCACGTAACAGGAAAAGGAGGCATCAGGGCATAACCGCGACAGGATGTAACAAGATGGGCAGGTTCTACAGTCAAGGTGGCGGCCTAGCCTTGGTCTTGTCAGAGCTGCTTGACCTTAAGTGTCCCTGAGCTCTTCTCCAGGGGACAGTCTATGGGCCTCATCAGAAGGGAGTGGGCCCTACGTAAGGTTAGATGGTCTGGTTGCTTTTGATGGCAGATGACCTTCAGGCTGATAGCCTTCAAGTACTTAACCTTCATGATACAGTAGCAGCCGTGTGCTCACAAGCAGCACCTTAACATTGGCATTATTACGGGGGACATCGTGGGGAGCAACCCTAGTTACTGAATGTGACTGAGATGCAGCTCCAACCCAGAACGTGAAGGCCTCCCTCTACGGGGTCTCTGCTTCCCAGGCTCCTTACCATGTGAGCGTGGAGGGAAAGCCTGCACAGCTCTCTCCCGGTGCTCAGTCTCCCACCAAGGGCGACCAGGAAGACAAGGGCCTCCCTGAGTGGGCGACACAGCGGCGGCTGCAATGGGCTCAAACAGCATCGAGAGTGTGGGCGGCGCAGGGCCGGAGGATCGCTGAGCCAGTGTGACTGGACCGCGCCCTACAACATTCAGCTGCCTTCCGGAGATTTCTCCCCTCCTCCTGTCTCTTTCCGCTTCCTCCTGGGCAGCCGGGCATTTGTCTCTTCTCTTACAGATGATCTAGAAGCCCAGCGTGGATATTTTCTTCATTAAGCTCGACATTAATTACCATCCCCACCTTCTACCTGAACTGCAATCATGTACCCGGTTTTGTTATTTGTACTGCCCCCTCCCCGCCCCGCCCCCGCAACCCCCGATGGTGCCATGACCTAGACATGGCTAGTTTGATGGACGCCCCGCGTGTTCTTTCCTGTGATCACCTTCACCTCCTGCATCTCAGACGTGGCTCTTCGGCCGAGAGCTTTCTCCCTAGCCTCGTCCTCCAGAGGGTCCTGCAGGAGGGGCTCCCAGCGTGAGTCGCCCCCACCCCACTCCCGCCCCCAGGCCCCCAAAAGTTCCGGGAAGCCCTTCCCAAGGCCCCCTACCTAGCACATCCCTGTCTCTCCCTCACTGTGCACTCTGACCTCAGCAGCAGGGCTTCCCAAAGGATTTTGCCCTCCATTCCTTTTTCAGAAAAAAAAAAAGATGATAGTTAGATAGATAGATATCTCAGTGCTCCCCAGCAGTTGAACATCTTTGTACTATCAGATAAAGTGGG
The DNA here is from genome assembly GCF_000313985.2 of Echinops telfairi. Taxonomy (NCBI): domain Eukaryota; kingdom Metazoa; phylum Chordata; class Mammalia; order Afrosoricida; family Tenrecidae; genus Echinops; species Echinops telfairi. The sequence goes on from NW_022111312.1 coordinate 18,051,701, forward strand.
GGTGCCCCTCTGGAGTGCGCCAGCACCCCCCAAGGAGCGGTACCCCTTTGGTATCTAGCCTGCCTTGAGGATGCATGCTGAGGCTGGGTTAGTCTGGTCCTCCCAAGGGGTGGAGCTGCCGCCTCACCCACAGAGCCAGGCTCTGCTCGGTGGGGCTCCCCTGCTCCTCTCTCACCCTCTGTGAATGGCCACTCCAGGCAGGGGTTTAGACGGCGCTGGACTGGCGGCTTGTTGTGCTTTCAGGGCACAGCCACTTCTTCCCCAGCAGACGAGCCCGTGCAGGGTGGGAGCAGCAGGGCGAGCCGAGGGCCATGGCTGCTGAGAGTGACCCTTTGTGGTGGATCTGAACGCACATCCCCTCTCTCATTCCCTCCCGGGCACTTAGTCAGAAGCGTCATTCTATTAAGATGACGTTGTGGGAGAGGAGTTGCCCTCCAGAGCCCTGAGACTGCCAAGGCGGCGCGCACACTGACAAGTGTTTATGCTCAGAAAGAGGGAGTCCTCCCTCAGCCGTTCTTCATGCCCTTGACAAGCACCTGAGGCGGCCCTTGCACCAGTGTGGCTGCCAGCTGCCGAGCCGCCAGACCCTGTTCTGTCCTGAAGTGGGAAGAGCCTCCCGGGAAAGCTACGGGGACGAGAGAGTGGCAAGAGGGCCAGGCGAATTACTATGTCACCGTTGCCACCCCATCACCACCATGCCAGCCATCATCATGATCACCACCACCACCTTCAGTATCTTCATCCCCACCCTTATCACCACCATCCCCGCTACTCTCACCATCATCACCATGCCAGCCATCATCATTATGACCCTCATCACCTTCAATATCCTCATCACCATCACCAACATCACCACCATCATTCTCACCACCACCCCAATCACCATGAACTCACCACTGCCATCAGAGCAGCAACAGCAGCAACTACATCACCACCACCACCCCTATCAACATCGCTACTACCGTCATCACCACCACCACTAACACCACCACCGTTATCACCACCATCAGCACTACTCTCAGCATAACCACCACCATCATCACAATCACCACTACCGTCACCGCCACCTTCACCGAGACCAACATCGCCACCAGCACCGCCACCACCTTCATCATCATCACCATCATCATTTCTGCAAACCTTCTCAAGGGAGCACCTCCCCCACCACTCACTATCACAATCGCCGTGACGCGTCTCTCAGCCCCGATTTCTGGAGTGGCATTTCATTCTCCTCCACGTCCCCACCCGAGGGCTCCTCTTCCCTTTGTCCTGATCCCTGCTCCAGGCCCAGGGGCCAGCCCAGCAGCTTTCCCGAAAGGTTTGCT
>NW_022111312.1:18053719-18055699 GCF_000313985.2 Echinops telfairi
CCTGGAGGGGCCCTCCCAGGAGAAAAGCCAGCCGTGCTGATGTGCTGCGTCCGTCCGTGTATGGGCTCGCTGACTTTGCGCTGATTGTGACGCCCAGTGACCCCATAGGACAGGGTGCAACTGCGCCCGGGGGCTTCCTCGAGGGCAGCTGCACAGACAGCTCCTCCACAAGCTTCCCCAGCAGCCACACGGTCGCTCTGCGCCCACTCTCCTCAGACTCACCTGCACAGCTCTCCCCAGGGCCTTTGTGGCATTCCCCGAGGACTGTGAGGTTGCACCGCATTGATTAAATCATTACGAGGTACTTAAGATTTGGTGAGCAAAGAGTCTCTTCTAATCCAGGGACACATACACAAAATAAGTATCTCCTTTTTGTTTGAAAGTTAGGGTGATATTTTCGGAGAGTTTGGACCTGTGATAACCAGCCTGGATGACAGATGGTGCCTGGATGTTAAAGTGGAGCCACCAGAAACCAGGCAGTCACCTTGCACCTGCAGGAGGCTCTGACCTGCGGATCGCATGCTGTTCCTCCTGTCCCCAGAGTCTGGCTCCCAGCTCCGCAGCCAGGAGGCCCATGTGCATCTAGAGTGCAGATATGTGCAGGGCCAACAGCAGGCGGTAAGCAGCACGCACAAAAATGTGCTCACGAGAGCAAGTGGAATGGCCTCTCTTGACAAATGCGCGTTTTGTTATTTTCCAGGGAGAGGTGGGTCTTTCGGGACCTGGGGGTGTCATTAGAGGTGTGCTTTAAGGGGTATTCTAGGAGTGTGCGCTGAGGGTGTGATTGAGACCCGCGGGTGCGGTATATTTAGGCGTGTGATTTAGGGGTCTGCTGGGGCGTGTTGGCGTGTGGTTGCGGTGTGTGGAGGAGAGGAGTCCATCAGCAGAGGGTGCTCCAGGATGGGAGGGGCGCCATGAGTTCCACCTTCTGCATGGCAAGCGCGGACCTACTGGCAACACCCATCCTGGTCCCGTCACCTGCTCAGCGCAGCTGCGGTTGGTTGGCTGGTGCGGTTGCCAACAGGCACTTGTGTCCCACGCCCTCTCTCGCTTCTCCTTCCAAGCCTTGCTTTCCTCCTTCGTGCCCTGCGCCCTGCGCTCCTTCCTCGTGGAAACGGAGGCCCTGCCCCTTCGGTGCTGCAGTCGGCCTCCCTCTCTGCCAAGACGCAGCATGAGGACTGCCTGTGTGCAGCAGCTCCTGAGGAAAACCTGGTTTCCAGAGGCAGCCAGACGCTCGCTCCCTGGTCGTCAGACGCGAGCAGGAAAGCAGGAGCCAGCGTTTCCACGTGGAGTCACCGCCCTACGGCAAAGAAAGCCCCAAAGCTAAAGGGAAAAATGAGGAGCTGAGAGTTTTGAGAATGACGAGGGCAACAAGTGTGCAAACGTGCTTCACACAATGGATGTATGTGCAGATTGTGATGAGAGTTGTATGAGCCCCAATAAAATGATGAAAAAATTCAAAAGAAACCAGCAAAGCTTTGAGCCTGTTGCGTGGGCTTTGACTTGCGGCCATGGTTGGGCTGGGTGACCAGTGTGTCCTAGGGAATCTGGGCTTCCCACGAAGCCTCCACTCATATCATGAAAGCTCATAAAGGACCAGCATTCAAAGCATTGCACTGGGGCTCGTACAACGCATCGCAATCCAGCCGTCCATCCACTGTGTCAAGCACCTCTGTACATTTGTTGCCATCGTTATTCTCAAAGCATTTGCTTTCTGCTGGAGCCCTTGGTATCAGCTCCTCATTCTCTTCCTCTCCCTCCCCGATACCCCTCTCTCACGAACCCTTGATAATTTATAAATTATTATTATTTTGTCTTGTCTTACACTGGCCAATGTCTCCCTTCACCCGCTTTCCTGTTGTACGTCCCCCTGAGAGAGGGTTATACGTAGATCATTGTGATCAGTTTCCCTTTCTACCCCACCATCCCCTTCCCTCTGGGTCTTGCTACTCTTATTGTTGATCTTGAGGGGTTTATCTG
>NW_022111312.1:18056489-18088336 GCF_000313985.2 Echinops telfairi
ATGTTTTGAGAAACGATGTACAAGTGCGCTTTGCACAGTTGATGTGTATATGGATTGGGATGGCAGTTGTATGAGCCCCTAATAAAATGTTAAAAAAGAAAAAAGAAAAAAAAAAAGACCGATCAGCATGCAGATTAAAAAAAAAAAAAGAAATCGCCCTTGCTTTTGTCCCGGGGCACAGACAGGAAGGCGTTTGTGCAGTTGCCAATACCTCTGGCTGCACTTGGGTGACTTCTTCAGGGAAGCGGAACAAGACATTGAGCGAGTGCACCGAGCGACTGGCTTCACGTAACTCCTTTGCACAGCGCGGCCTTTCCTGACACTTGTAGTTGTCTGCTCAAAGGCATTGGTTTGTTAACATTTCTGGCTGCAATAAGCACTATTTAGTTAATCAAGTATTATATGACATGCATGACCAATGCTGTTAATCAGAATGTAATGCCCATGAGAAGAACTATGTATAGAGATGAAATGATACTTCAATAACAAACTAGAAGAACTTCCCATTAGAATAGTCATTCAGAAAAAGAAATCAAGCTGTTCCTGTAATAGGACCTTGCTCCACACTCGCTCCCAAATTAAAGATCACAGAAACAGAATGCTGAGCCACAGCCTGGTGAAGAAATTGGGTAGTGCCTGGCCCCATAGGTGGTAGCTACATAATCTCCTGTCAATTTGAGGGCATTAAGGGTGAAGGGGTGGAGTTTAGCCTGTCAATCAGGTCGCAGCTTGATGACATCATTTGGAGGCACATGGGAGATAAATAGCTCCCTGGAGGCCAGACCAACTCTCTGCTTTTCTACCTGCAAAACATTCCTGTTGACAAGCCATGTGGAGCTATGCTGATAGAGCCAGAGCTGGAGGAGCCATGTGGAGACTCAAACCAGCACTTGAGATGCTTTCACTGCCACTGGATCCACAAGACGTTCCAACCACTGGCCTGTGGTCTTCCTGCAATCGATGTCATTGCATGTGTTGCTTGAGTCTGAAGAGGAATTTATAGATTGGTATCAGACATATGGACTGATATTGGACTTATGGACTTGATCTGGACGGGGCTGGGATGTTTTCTCAACATTCAATTGCTCCTGTATATAAAGCTCTTTCTTACACACATATGTGTGTCTGTGACATTTTTCTCTAGTCTGCCCAGACTAACACAAAGTCCACCTGGAAGAAAGCATTCTTAAAATAGTGATCTGAGAATGTCCATGGAAATTCATGACCAAAGGGAGGGAATGTATCAGAGGTCTGAAAATAGAGGCACTTGGCTTTAGTAAATTGGCTGGCCTAGGTCTGAGGCCACAGTCTGTCTTAACCTTGTGTACTTCTTCAACACATTGCCGTTAGGCAGGAGATGAAAAGAATGCTTCTGGGAGGTCCTCCTGCCAATGGCTTATCAGATACCTCCAGCACCAACCACCCTTGGAAAATGCCTGGCTCACATAGATGTTTTTACAAAATCTACTGAAGAAGGAAGACTTCGTAATTCTCTTGTGACCACTCTGTAGACCGACTTTTGCAGTTTCAGCTCATAACCAATCCCAACAGTCCAATCGTATACATTGAACCACTCCCCTTCATATCCCTGATTCCAGAGGTCCCACCTCCCGCCCCTCTGAGTCACGAAGCAGCCATTATAAGTGTGCATTGTTCGTCCCCTGTTTTAACCGATAAATATACCCTATAGCCACCTGTGCTTCAGGGCGTTGGGTTTTCGTTTTGTGACACACACTTAACACGTCCCCAGTATTAACTGGCTTTGAACCTTCACGAAATCTCTGGGTTTTGTGGTTACTTTAACGGAGGATGCATGTTCGCTCTGAGAGAAGCCTAACCACTGCTGGACCTCCCCACCAGGCATCCCCTGTGCAGTGGCCTGTGGGACTGAGAGGCCCTTGGACGGTCACTGGGTGACTGGGTGCTTTCCCAGCTGCAGAGAAGTCAATGTAACACACACACATTCACTCACTCTCTCCTCTCTCACCCTTCCCCACTTCCTGGCAACACCAAGCTAGCTCATTAATAAGACAGTTGAGGACTTCCACCTGTTGCCAGAAGCCCCTCACCCCCACCCCAGCTGCCTGAAGCACAGTGCATTATAGTGTCTGTCTGCAAGGTGCTGGCACTGAGCCTCTGCCTTTGTCTGCTAATTACTTCCTGGATGCCCGAGCAAAGCCCCCTCATCCTTTGCTCAGTCAGGAAGGGGGCTTGCCCTTGACTCTGGAGGGGGACATGCCCTGGTACTCAGGTCAGGGACCTTCACCCTTTTAGGGATAAAGTTCCTCCCAACCTTTAAACCCCACTAACTGTGCCCTTCTGCGTGCCTCTAGGTGCACCTACAGCAGGCCAGACAGTGGGCAGGGGGCCCTGAGCAGGAGGGCAGTCAGCCAACAAGTCACCTGCCCTGTGGGGTGAGTGGTGGGCGAGGAGCATGTGCCCTAAGAACCCAGTGCAGGCTGTGTGGGAAACTAACACTGAGGGTAATATGATGAGGACTACATTCCCTAACTTATAACAGAGGGAATCTGGAAAGCTAGGATTCCACGGTAGGAAAGCCACCACTTGGTAAGTGAGTTAGTTAATTGTGCCAGCCTGGCCGATAATCACATGTGGGGCTGGTTGAAAGGTGGAGGGATAAATGGGTGGTGAAGCCTCGCCTTTTTAGTTCTTGGGTCTCTTGCTTTGTGATGGTTGCACCGGGTGCAGCTGCCTTAGCAGTTCCCTGCTTCAGCTTGCAAGACTGACTTCCTACAAGCCATCCCCAAGGAGAAGCCGCATGGACCTACCCCGATGCAGCCCTGGGTGCTGGAGCAGCCGTGTGGAGACCCCTGCCAGCGCTGAGATGCTTGTTCATTCACTGACTCAGCTTTCCTCCTGCAGTCAGCACCACTGCCTCTGTTTTGTGAGGTGGAGGACTTTGTGGACTGGTGTTGGGTGAATGGGTTAATGTTGGACTTGGCTTGGGCAGCATTGGGTTGGAATGTTTACGTGATTCACATTTTCTTTACATAAAACTCTCTCGTATACATGAGTTGCTGTGGATTTGTTTCTCCAAGACTAGACTAATACAGTAAGTTACAGATAAAGTCCAATACATTGTCCTGCTTTAAATATCATTCCCACAGATTCTCCCCTAACAGTTACGCTGCCTTCAAGTGAGCAAGTGGTAGATTTTATCTCCCGATGGAAACAGGCATTCAATTGTTATCTCCTCTGGCTGCGGAACCCATCCCCCCTCATACCTTCTCCCAATGCAGGTATTAGGTTTCCTCACCTGTGAGCTCAGGAACTTAACTGTGGTTACCACCCACCTTGTGTCTTATGTAACTACTGAATATGCATGTGTTATGGCTACCTGTAAATTTCCCAAGATAGTAAAGACCCTCTGGGTGCAGACCTGGCTGCTGAGATCATGGCCCTCAGGGAGGTGAGCATTACCATGAAATGTGTGTGACGCCTTTATTGATTCTCTCTCCTATCTTTCCTGTTCTCTATGACTTTACTATGATTTTCATGTATTATAGCCCAACAATTTCACCTACGGTTGTTAGAGGCTGGTTTACTCTGACAAAGCTGCCCCTGCCCACTGTGCCCACTGACAGAGGCTCTGGACTGGCCTCCAGCTCCCAGCCTCAGCCCAGTCCTAGCCAGAGCCTTTCTCAGCTCTCTGGTCAGCGGGACTCAGGTCTGGGGCCCAGGTGCTAACCTGCCTCTCCTGCAGAGACACGGGAGATGGGCAAGAAGGAGGAGCCACACACACACACACACAATACCCCTGTGCACCCCCAGAGAAACAGGTTTCCTGGCCCGTTTCCAGAAGGGAGCAGATCAATCATGGCCCGTGACCTTCACAAGCCCACTTCCTCCAGCTGAGATCAGAGACTGGGGAGGGGGCCTGGGGCTGGAGAGTTGACAATTAAATCTAATGATAATTAAGCCCACTTCCTCCAGCTGAGATCAGAGACTGGGGAGGGGGCCTGGGGCTGGAGAGTTGACATTTCATTAAATCTCGTACTCAGGCTCAGAGCAATCCAGTCCCTCAGGCCCCGGCAGCCCATGGTCACAGAGAAGTCCCAGCCCCACCCCCACCCCAGGGCAGAGTCCACAGGCACCCTACAGCTTGCCTCAGCTATGGCCCTAACTCCAGCCACGTGAGTTCCAGGCTCAGCCTCAGCTCAGACTCAGGTGCAAACCCTGACAGGCTGTAGGGGTGGGGTGGAGGGTGGGGTCCTGGGCCCTCTGGAGTCCCAGGGCCTGAGTACCATTGTAACCTTCACTGCAAGTGTCAGCTCCCGTCTCTGACCTTGTCTGATCGAATTGCCCTGTCAGAGAACACCCAGCCACCACACGGGCGTTCTTCACATTGTCACCCTGCACCCAGCTCTCCCTGCCCAGGTCAGCAAGTCAGGGGCCTTGGCAGCTCCCCCAAGCTCTCTCTGCCCCTCCACCCCAGCCCTGCTGGGTGGTCTTTGCAGTGACCGCGGGGTCCCTGCAGGAGGTCATCATAGTCTGTGTAGACACAGCTGCTCACAGTCTCATTCCTTGCCTACTCCTGTCCTTGCCTGACAGGACAGACGGAGCAGGGCTGAGAGGTTATTGCGGCCCCGGCATCCCTATCTGCAGACCAGTCACAACGCAGATCTGTGCTGAGCTCCACCGTCGAGGTGGATGCCGCGGTCATGGAGGTGGATGCCGCGGTCATGGGGGCAGAGGCCTCAGCACACACGGTGACTGGTGACTGGTGGGGGAGACCAGGCTCAGGTGGGCTTGACCCCTCTGGGAGCCACAGGGACCTTCCCTGCTTCTCCCCTGATGTCATGTGGAAAGAATGCTCTCCGGCAGGCATCTCAGTACAGGGGGCGCAGTTAGGACAGGACATAAGAGCCACTGACCACTTAGTCTGTCTTCGCTGTGCACTGGCTCACTGCAAGCTCCAATCTCTGACCTCCAGGAGGAATGGGCCACATTACCCCTCACACCATTGGCCAGAACGTGTTCATGTGACCACGCTTGCTGTAAGGGAAGCTGGGAACTGTAGTCTTTCTTCTGGGGCCACGTGTCCAGCTCACCACTAGAGGCGCTGCTGCTACGGCACAGGCGTCAGGCATGGGACCCGGGGACGGTTCGCTATCACGGAGTCTAGGGTGGAGCAGGGCTGTTGCAGAAGCATGGGGAGGATGGGTGCCCCACTGGGGCTCCGGAGAATTCTCGCGAACCCTACAAAGTCAGGACCACGGACCGCGAGGGAGCCAGACCAGGCGGTGTGGCAAACACAGTTGCATTTGTTCCTTGAATTTCCGAGGTTCGAGGTTTGCCACCCTGGGATGTGAACAGCGAGGAGAGGAGGGCAGCAGACCCCTGCAGGTGGAACAGGAGGGGCGGGGTCCCCTGAATTGACCACACCCACAGCTGGGGGAGGGACTCCCTGGGCCAGCCACGCCCACAGCCTGGGGCACCCCCAGAGGCTGGTGTCTTCAGGGTGCCTTTGCAGCTGGGTTCTCCTTAGCAGTCACTGCTTTGATGATTTGTCACCGTGACAGCCATTTAATGCGTGTTCTAGGAGCCATTTGTCAGCTGTCCTCTCTGCTTAGCGCAGACCCACGCTCGCCTTCTCCCCGGACACTGACACTGCCCTCACAGCCCGCCCTGGGACGCGGGGACGTGTCTGTGCCCGAGGTCTGTCTCCTCCGCGAGCCCCAGCCCGGGCTGTGGGAGCTGCGCTGGAAGGAGAGCTGGGACGTGTGCTGCCCTGCGTGTCCCCCTGAGACCCTCAGGGATGGCCGCCAGTGTGTGCACTCGGAAGTCAGAGCTGAGGGCGGCAGGGAGGCAGCTGCTCACGCTGTGGGCACGCTTCTGGGCACGATCGCTCATAACCTGCCTTCGCTCCGGAACCGCCCATCAGTCACACGGAGATGGACGGTCAGGAGCGCACAGCGTCCCTGCCTCTCAGGCATCCCTAGTGGGGGTCGGCTTTGTGCAGGAGATGCCTGGTCTGTCCACTGAGGAAGCCCCACCCCTACCAGCCCCGGTGCCGGAACCTGGGGCAATGGTCTGGGTTTAAGAGCTGGGGGGTGGGGGGTGGCTCCTGACAGCCAAGTCAGGAATGCTGCTCTCCTAAAGGGAGCAGAGATGACTGCTGGCAGCATGGGTCTTCCTCCCTGGTGGACAGTAAGGCCCTTGGGGGCCAGGACTGCATCAGGCGCCAGGGGTCTGAGGACATCAGAAAGTGGAGGGACATAGATAACCGCACACTGGGGCCAAGGACACTCTATGATGACCATGAGGATCTGCCCTGCAGTTGTGGGGGCTTAGTAAGCAAGGGGTTACTTCATACTGGACCACCTGCCTGGGCCCTCCAGCACAACAAGCCCAGCTCCTAGGACCAGATCAATTCCGGGGGGCAGTTTCTTGTGTCTGTGTGTTTGCTTCTGTTTGGAGAAGATCCATAATCTGGTGTCAGCTTGAGACTATTAAGAGTGAAGGGGTGGAGTTTAGCCTGTCAATCAGGTCGCAGCTTGATGACCTCATTTGGAGGCCCAAAGGAGATAAACAGCTCACTGGAGGCCAGACCCACTCTCTGCTTCTCTCCCTGCGAGACATTCCTGTTGACAAGTCATGTGGAGCTACACTGATGGAGCCAGAGCCATGGAGCTGGAGGAGCCACATGGAGACCCACGCCAGTGCCGAGATGCTTCCACCACAAGACTTTCCACCCACTGGCCTGTGATCTCCCTGCATTTGGTGTCATTGCATGTGCTGCGTGAGTCTGAAGAGAAATTTATAGACCGGTATCGGACATGTGGACTAATATCGGACTTGATCTGTGCTGGGCTGGAATGTGTTCTTAATATACAATTGCTCATTGATATCAAGCTCTCTTACACACACAGGAGTGTCTATGAATTTGTTTCTCTAATCAACCCAGACTAACACAGCATACCTTCAACAGAGAATAAAGTCAACACTCTGCCCACTGGACGCCACCTCCCTTGACAACCTACTGCTGCCCTAAAGTTTACCTGCATGGCTGCCCTCTGCTCGGGGTATCAGCACCTGCATCTCATGGAACCTGGAGTTCTGAGGTGCCATCCAGGCAGTTCTGACTCATTGTGACCCCTTACACAATAACACCAAACACTGCCTGGTCCTGTCCCACCCTCCTAACGGTTGCCAGGCCAGAGCTCATTTTTGTGCCCACCATGCCCGTCCACCTCCTTCAGCATATCCCTCTTCTTCACTGTCCCTCTGCCGAGCATGATGTCCTCCTCCAGGGACTGGTCCCTCCTGATACGAAGTCCAAATTCTCAGTGACCTTGCTTTCAAGGAGCTTTCTGGCTGCACTTCTTCCAAGATGTGCGTGTTCTTCAGGCGTCAGTGGTATATTCCGTGTCGCTCACCAGCACACAATTCCAGGGCATCAGCTCTTCCGCCTGTTCGTTTGCTGCCCAGCCATGGCACGTGTCTGGAAACACCGGCTTGTTTCACACGCGTTACTCCTCAAAGTGACAGCTTTGCTCCTGAACACTTCAAAGAAGTCTTCTACAGCAGATCTGCCCGAGACGGGACGTCACCTGAGATTTTGACCTCTTTGGTTCCCATGTGCACGGATTGCAGATCCAAGTAAAACGAAACCCTTGGCTGCGTCGGTCTCTGTTTATGGTGATGGCGTTTACTGGTCCAGTGGTGAGGATTTTGTTTGTTTCTTTCTTTCTTTCTGTTGAGTGTCAGCCATATTGAAGCTGCAGTCTTTGATCTTTGTCACTAAGTGCTTCAAGTCCTCTTCACTCTCAGCAAGCAAGGTTGTGCCACCTGCCTGCATATAGCAGGTTGTACACGAGTCTCCCTTGAACCCACCTTCTTGGATTGTTTGCTCAGCGTGCAGATCGAATAAGTATGCTGCAAGATGGGGTAAAGGGTCCCCTATGCAAATGCAGAAGCACCCCATGGCTAACGCACCTGGAAACTGGTGCTGCCCTGAGTCAGGGCACAGGGACAGGCAAGTGCTGCAACCTGGTGTGGGTGCAGCTCTGGGGGCAGGGCCTCCAGCAGGACCCACATCTCCTATGGGAGAAAACAGTGCCCCGGACTCAGCACTGCCCTCAGTGTGGGTGCCCCAGTGCGCCATCATCTGCTGGTGATGCCAGTGACCAGATCCAGCCAGAAGCTAGAGGGAGCCCCATGGGTGCCAACCATGGAATCAGCCTCCCAGAGCCGAGAGCAGGCCAAGTAGGCTGGGGAGCTGACCTGCGGGGCCTCAGAGATAAGCGTGCACAGACACCTCTTCTTTGGATTCCGCGAGCCAGCAAATGTTCCATTCGGTCTAAGCCCTCTGAGCCCGTGCCCCTTTTGTGACTCCAAGAAGCCTGTGTCCATGGCCGACTCCCCGGTGGACAGTAAGGCCCTTGGGGGCCAGGACTGCATCAGGCGCCAGGCCTGGTGCCTGATCAGCGCTCAGTTTCCTTCCTGGGTGACTACATGAAAGCGTGAGAGCAGACACTGCAGAACCCCAGAGGCAGCATCTTCCTGGTGCCTCACCTATATCACCACTGTGAGGGGAGGAAGCACCTAGGATCCCGTGAGCTGGGTTGTGAGGGAGCTCGGAGGGGCCTGGAGCCAGGAACTCTGTCATGAACTTTTATAAAACTGGCTGCTTCTCACATTGTGGCTACTTATGGAGTACTTTTAAATTCATCCAGGAAAGAGTGGATGGATAACTCAATAGGACCGTGTATGGGTGTTTTGGTGGGTAACTGGGTGGGGTGGGTGGATATATAGTTGAATGGATGGATAAGTTAGTGGATGCATGCATGCATGGGTGGGTGGGCAGATGAATGGCTACCTTGATGGTGGATGGAGAAAGGATGTGTGGATGGGTAAATAAATGGATGGGGGGGGTGCTAAGGAGGGCTTTTATACCATCAAGAAGTCTCACTTCAGAAAGCAGTATTTTAACACACCCACACACCCACTCCCACCCAACAGCAATGTGCCCTGGGAGGACTAGACCCTGATGGCTACTCCTTTGCTGAGCCCGCCAAGGCCAGTGGCCAGCAGGCATGGCAAGTTAACACGGACTGGACTCTTCCAAGGGGCGTGTCTGGACTTCAGGTCACTGTGCCCTTTCACGGGGGCAACAAGGGCTGCTCGCTCCACCTTGAGCGGAAGCTCCTCAGAACATCTCAACAGGCTGGTGACAGCTGGGGAGAGGGAAGGTGGTGCATGCACACTGATGTGGAGGATTGACAGAGCCGGAGTGAACAGGCGCAGGGCCCCTGATGAATCAGTAGCTCCGGCCTATTCAAGCTAGGCAGTGCTTTTCTTTGGGAACAGCCTTTTCACAATTGTCAGCTTGCTCTTCAAGGACAAACTAAAGCACTTCCCTCCTCCCTCCTGGGGGACACAATAGTTTCAGCCTCCAGACTTAAAACAGGCTGAGTCTCGGACATTAAGCAGGTTGTGTCTCCTTATTGTGCACACTGAGCCCTAAACCATCACCAAACAGACTAACCACAGAGGCAGGCACAACCCACCCTCCCAGTCCCTTCAGGTCGAGGCTCGGAGTGCCACCTGGTCTCAGGGTCCAGGATCCCCTGGGAACCCATCTTAGTTGTTACCTGGGCCAGGTACCGGAAGTTGGCCAGGCTCACACCTGGATATTGCCCTGGTTTCCTGCCCTTAGGCAAGGTCAGCAGTTCGAATCCACCAGCCATTCTGTGAGAGGAAGATGAGGCTTTCTGCTCCCACAAACGGTCACAGTCTCAGAATGTAACAGGGCAGTTCTGCCCTGCCTGTAGGGTTTCTGTGAGTTGACTTTATGGCAGTGAGTTTGGTTTGGCTGGTTCTTGCCCTCCACCACTCGGCCCACTGCACCTTGACCCCAGTGAGCGGCCCTAAAAGCCAGGCTGCCTCACTCGCTCCAGGATGCCCCAGTAGCAGGGGGAGATCACAGGCTTGCCATTCAGAGCCGATCCCGGCAGGAAAACCTTGTAAAGTCATGGCAGCGCTGCAGGAGCACTAGTGGGGGCATTCAGGGGAAAGCACAATCAGCTCTCCTGCGCCTCAGGGCTCTCCCCATGACCCCCAGGAAGCCCTCGAGCGGGCAGGCCGTCCGTCAGCGTCAGAGGAACAGAACAATGTCTTTCCCTCCTGCCTGTTGACAGGTTTTAACTACTCGCTCTTTCATGCAAGTGCATCAGTCCAAGCCCATGTCAGTGCCAAGTGACAGAATCCAGCCGGAAGTGGGCTAGGAGGGACACACACACAGAGTTGGTGGCCCAGCAATGAAATTCTGGGACAGTTCTACTGTCACACGGAACCCATGGCTGAGGGCTGGGGCCTGAGCACCAGATGACCACACATGCTGCCCTCTGCTCATCCTGAGTGCTCCCCTGGGCTCTGCATCACGTGAGCCCCACTTAGCCCATTGATGAAATGTCCAGGCCTATTAAGTGACAAGTGACTTCCAGATCCTGTCCTGCCTGGGAAGCCACTTGCTCCAGAAAGCGCTAGATGACAACTTAGTGATGACTGTGACCTGGGGGACAAAGGAGGAGCTTCTGACTTGTTAGGGAGGCCAGAGGCCAAAGAGGAGGTGTGGGAAGTCTGAGGAGGAGGTGTGGGGAGTCTGAGGAGGGGATATGAGGATTCTGAGGAGGTGTGGGCAGTCTGAGATTGGGCAGTCTGAGGAAGGGATTCTGAGGAGGGGATGTGGGGAGTCTGAAGTGAAGTGGGATATCTGAGAAGGAGGTGTGGGTAAGCTGAAACGTCCTGGACCCCAGCATGGACTCTGGTCACTCATAAGGGTGGGTCTGAGCCTCCTGCCCAAATGAGGGGCGGGGCCTTGCCGGGTGCCCTCTAAGCCCCGCCCCCGCCCCTCACCCCACCTCCGGGCCCCCTGGGGGCAGAGCCCAGCCCTGGAGGGTTATGACTTTGGCTGCTGCCTAAAGGAGGAAGGAGGCATTTCCCGCCCTGAATGGCCCTGCTGAGCCAGAGCCACGTGCTGGGTCTCCTCTAGGGGAGCAGGGCTCCAGGAGGGCGTGGGTGGATTCGGAGGAACAGGAACGAAGCGCATGGAGCCAACGGTGCAGGCCGGGGGCGGGAGCCACTGGCGGAGATGGATGGAAAGGTGTGGGGCATCCCTGTCCCAGGCCCTCCCTTGAGACTTCCGACCCATAGTCTGAGGGTCCCTGAAGTTCCAGGCTCTGCTGCCCCCAGGTCGGAGCCACATGGTCGTGGGGTCTCCGAGCCCCAGAGGGGTGAGACTGCTGTGGGTCCCCCACCACGCTAGTCAGATTCCAGAGAGCAGGGGTCTTCCTACTCGGATGGCTCCTGGTCCCCGATGCCTGAGGCAGGAGGACACCAGCTGATGTCTGCTTTCGTGTGACCGCGGCGAGGGAGGCCTGGGGCACCATCCCTTCTCTGGAAGGAGTGCTCATCCTGGGCGCCCCAAATGCCCAGCGTGCCCTGATGCAGAAAGCCACGAAGGACCAGCACCCCCATGCCCCATCCAGGGCATGGAGACCAAGCAGCAGTGTGGAGGTCAGTGTGGAAGAGAATGTGTAGGAAGGAGCAGGGGACACACTTGGTACCTGAGCTGACCCTGTGAAAACAAGGTCCAGAGATGTCCCCCAGGAGGTGCCTCCAAGACACCTACCTGAGCCCCCAGCTGAGGCAGAGGCCACAGGCAGGGAGGGCCTCCCCTGGGCCTACAGGGCCTCTCTCCACCGGCCGTGTGGACATACTCAGCAACAGGTCCTCTGTCTCCACGCTCTCTCTCTCCCTCCCAGCCCAGCAGAACGACCTCAGATGGGCTGAGAGAACGCTGAATGAGGCCTGCTGCCGCCCTGAAAGGGATGGCACCAGTGGTAACTACTACATATTGATATCTGTTCCTATGGGTGCACAGACGCCGCCCGCCGCCCGCTTTGTGTCCATGTTCTGTCCTTTTCAAAGCACACTGTCCAAAACGCAGCTCTTCAAAACCAGCGACTGGGAGAGAATTGACAAGAACCACAGCAGAGTCGAACTGGAAACCAGTTGGAGAACGATACAGGAGAACAGTGTGCTTGTCAGTAATCCCGGGTCAAAGAGGAAGTGTTAGGGGGGGGGGAGTATTTTTAAGTCCATGTTGAGCTGAATCCAAATGAAGTGACGGCTTCTCAAAAGGCTGGGACTCGGCTAAAGCTGGGCCAAGAGGGACATGGATAGCGCCAAAGAGGTGAGTTGGCAGAGAGAGGCTCGTGTCCAGCATCTCGGCCCCACTCTCAGGAAATGAGAAAGAGAAGCCGCAGGACAGACGTGAAAATGAAGACAGCAGAAATCCACGCAGTGGGAAGGAAAGCAATGGAGAGTCCGTGAAAAGCGGGGATTACTTAAAAACCTCAAAACCAGAACAGCCCCCACCCCTAAACAAAGGCCAAACCTCTGCAAGCCGGACGATGAAGACAGAGAGAAGGCCCACACTGCCAATGTCAGGCATGGTGCAGGAGCACTCACCACAGACTCTCGAGACAGCCCCAAAATGAGAAGGGAAGAGGTACGGAAACTCCACCCACGGACAGTAGAAACCGCTGAGGAAATGGACCCGTTCCTTGAAGGGCACAAACCACCACAACCCACCCGGTGGTTGTTGTAGATCATTTGGACACACTTACTCATTCCTCTCTTACCAACATGGTGGGGTTTCGGAGAGCAGTTCGCCACGCGAAAGTTGCCATTATGAGAAAATAGAGGATGCCCACACCAGATCAGGCAGCGGAGGATGATTGCATGGTAGCAGAGCTACTGACGTCCGTCATTACGGATTTGCTGAATTCCGGCATCATAACTGACAACTTACTGGGAATTGTGGCCCAGCCAAGTGGGCATATGACCTTTGCCATCACACCCAACATGACTCTGGCCTCGCACCTGGGCGCCCATTACCATGTCCTTAACTATGAAACATTGGCCCTGAGTAGTTATGTTCACTATTGTAAATGCGAGATGTCTGATCACAGGAGAGTCGACAGGTGATTGGTAGGTGTATAACTATTACCTAAAACCCAATTAAAGGGTTCTTCGAAAGAAATGTCAAGTCCAGAGGGTTGTACTGTAAAGTAACAGTAGTGCAGGCCCCACTCCAGGGAACTCCCCTGCCATCAGCTCAGGTCTGTGACCTGATTAAGGTGGGCATCGAGCCCCACCCTGTTCCTCAAGTCAGGGCCATCCCATCAGAGCACACCATGGGATGATTACATCATGACAGAACTGCCAAGCCACTGAGAATCACGGCCCTGCCAAGCGGACAGATATTTTGGAGGACACAATTCGATCCATGACAGTGTCACCACCTGTGTCTAGGGATGAGGGATGGGTGCAGAGCAGTGCCCCCGAGGAAGCCCTCTGATGTTTGCATGAGAGGTGTGATCAGACATTGCTTTCGTTGGCCCTTCCCTGGGCCTCTTGTTGGGGCAAGCTTTCCTGAGCATCGCCTGGTCTATGGCTCTGGTGGTTCTGTGTGAGGGTGTCACTCAGATGTGGGGTCGGGGGCAGGGGCTGGCAAGCAAAGAGACCAGGGACCTCGCTGTCCTGGAGCCGCCCCGGACCTGACGTTTCCCTGGAGACTCCTCCGCTCACAGCTATGCTGTTTGGGGTTTAACTTGTATGAAAGAGGATGGGGAGCAAGGGGTGTCTGTCCCCGGATGGAGCCAGAGTCCTGTTGTCTGGTCCCATGGCTATCGTTTTCTGCCCTGGCTCCAGGGGCTCCAGCCGTGGCCGTGTCGCCACACGCCGGCCAGTTGGCACGGGGCTTTGGTGGCCGGTGGGGAGGCTGCTTCCGAGTGCTGTTTGTCTGACTTCGCTGACTTTCAGCCGGGCAGTACCTCGTGTGCTTCACATAGAAAGTTCACGTTGATGAAAGCCCAAAGCCGGGGCTGCAGGGACAGCTGCCGTTCTGAATACTTCCCAGCCACGGAGTGAACGCCCCCAAACGATCGCGGAAACAGACCTGGGATCTTTCTGCCTGAAGACAACACGCTCAGCATTTGGGTTATTTATTCCTTTAATTTCCCCCGAAATGGTGCTGTAAATCCCTGCGCCGTGACTGTTAATGGATATCAATTTCTAAAGTGAAGTGGGCCTCAGTCTGAAGCTCCTAATGAAAGGCTGAGGGGGAGGTGCATTCTGTATTCTCAGAGACCCCATCGCCAGATGGTTGAGTCCCCAGACCCCCCTACCACCGCCAACAGGCCTGACCTGGTCCTTGGCCCAGGGGTGGACAGAAGGGAGCAGGTCTGGGCTGACCTGTCACTGGGGATGCAAAAGGGGAGCAGGCTTGGGTCAGGTGCATCTTAATCCTCAAGATGGACACCCTTGCCCATTGACGCTGTAAAGAGGGCATGGGCACCAGACTGACCCAATGCAGTCCCTCCTGCGACCTCGTGACTGCTGCTTCCAAGGATTTTCTGTGCATCCAAGTCAAATGACGCCCTTGACCACTTGGATTTTTCTCCCATTGATCATGTGGCCAGAGATAGCCCTCCCCACCGCCCGAGCCCTGTGGGTATCAGGGCCCCCCCTCCTCATGTTCCCGGATCACCCCCCTGTTCACTGCATGCCCACAATCCACCAAGCATGTTCACTATCTGGGCCACCCAGGCTGAGACCAGGCGGTCAGTGTGTGGTCAGCAGGGGGTGCAACCACAGGCCGTGTCTGGACCACAGCCAGGCCAGCCGCTGCTGACCATGAGGCGGGGTGTGTGTGTGTGTGACAAGGGGGCTTCAGGGACCTGACTTCTGCAGAAGCGCTTGGGCCAGATGTCCCTGCAGAGTCCTCCTGTATGGCTGTCCGAGCAGCGGTGCCCTGGGAGGCCCGGGTGCCTATAGGGAGGCCGTGCGAGTAGCGCCTGGTCTGTGAGGCAGGGTGGCCTGGCTGGACAGTGTTCCGGGCAGTGTGTGAAGGGCGGGGAAGAAGTGCAGCCTGCTCTTCAGCCTGGCTTGGCTTTGCCCACGCTCAGCGTGCCCAGCTGGCTTCACAGGCAGGCTGAGCGGGGGAGGCAGGCGGGCCCAGCGGTCCTTCTGTCTCCCTGCCTCCGGCCAGTCCACAGCAAAGGCAGCTGAGCCAAGGGCATCCGTGTGGGTGCCTCAAAGGCTTTGTCACACACTCGCGTCTCCGTGGGTCCCCCTGCCCCTCAACTCCTCCCTGGGCAGGCTGCTCTGAGCTCCATCTACCCCAATAAGTGGCTGCCCTGGGCCCTGTGTGCACACAGATAGCCACTGCCCCTGGTGCTCTCACTGACAACCCACAGCTCAGTGGTCCGGACAACCGGGCTGCGTGGCTGGCTCCCAGCCCCAATGTCAGCTCCCTGAGAACAGCAGGGGCCAGCAGCCTCCCCTCATCCCCAATGCAGGACCCTCCCCAGCTCGGGAACCGTGGTGGGCCTCGGCTTCTCCAGACTCACTCTGCATACCCGGCAGGTATCCACTCTGCTCGCTGTCTGTGTGAGGAACAGGAAAACACATTCAACGGTTGCAGCGAGGATGCACACTGCCCCCGGGTTTGCACAAGAGACACCGGCGACAAGGCCAGACCAAAGACCACGCCCGCCCACCGCTACCGAGTGGAGGCTGACTCCTGCAAACGCCACACAGGGTTTCCAAGACCATCAATCTGCAGCAACCTCACCCTCCTCCGTGGGGGAGCTGGGCCTCTACCTGCAGTTTGCTGCAGCCCAGCGCCCACCCACAGGGTCCCAGGGGCTGCACAAGTGCGCGAGGGGCCAGGATGGACAGTAACTCGGTGAAGAGCCACATGGGTGTGTGGCCCACCGGGCTGACCTGTGGATCCCGTGACACACTATCCCAGGTGCAGAGTCCCGGCAGGACAGGAAGGACGCTGTAGACGGACATATGTGATGGCCACAGTCCTCTTATCAAATGAACCCTTACTTCGGGGCACTATTGACTAAGAGCTTTGTGCCCACTCCCCCCACCCCCCAACAACCATCTTGTCCCCATTTTGTACATGAGAGACAACAGGCACTGAGCGAGCACAGGTTTCAAAGCTAGGGTGAGAGCCAGCTCTGCTGGACTGGGTTTTGTGACCTTGTTGTTTGTGACTCTTGCCCAGAGGCAGGTCCAAATGCAGGCAGATGTTCAGAAAGCCCGGCAGATGGCCGCACACACCAACCAGCTAAGCGTACAAACATCCCTCATGCTCAGCCGGAGACGGAGGCAGGCCATCCGAAGAAACTTGGATTCATCTCTAATGTCTTGTTCTTGAACGTGGACAAATGTGTGCGTAGATTGCTCGTGTAACTAAGAGTTAACATGAAGACGTCATTCTCCGATGATCAACTCATAGCCCATGGGCCACCTGCTGAGAGCCACGGTGGGAATCTCATTGAATTGAAAAAGCAACTCTGGAAGGCGTTGTCACGTGCGTGCGTGCCTAGGACTGGAGGAGCCCAGATCTGAGAGAGAAAAGAGATTTTCCTGCTCTGAGCCCCACACTCTGCTGCGTTCCTCTTCAAGGGGAAAGAGAGCTACCAAAGCCGCCAGACACAGAGCACCTGCACAGTCCTAGCCACAGAGGAAATAGGATTCAAAATGAGAAACTTCCATCAAAGACCTCACCTCTCTGAAGGGCTGACAAGTTTGAATCCTTCCAAACGTAAAGAAGAAACACTGGTATCTTGTACAAGACTGCAGAAGACGGGAGGCACGTGAATGATGGTGCCGGCGGAGAAGATTGAAAGTACCACGGACGCCAAATGAACAAACAGAGCTGTCTTAGAAGAAAGAGTAGTCAGGGAGGGGAGTGGGGGTGGGGTGGTAAATGGGCTGATACCAAGGGCTCAGGTAGAAAGAACATGTTTTGAAAACGATCATGGTGACATGTACAAATGTGCTCGACACAATGGATGGACGGATTGACTGTGATAAGAGCTGTACGAGCCGCCAAGAAAATGATTTTTTTTTAAAGGAGAAAGAAAAAAGTATGGCCAGAGAGACCAGGATGATACACGTCCCACGTGCTTTGGACACGCTGTCAGGAGACGCCGGTCTCTGGAGGACGTCATGCTTGGTAAGGGAGCAGGGCAGGGAAAAGGAGTCGGACTCCACAAGACCCAGTGGCTGCACCGGGGGCTCACACAGGACAGCAGTGGTGAGGGTGGTGCAGGCCTGGGTCGAGGTGTTTCCTTCTGTGGTGTGGAGGGTCACCCTGCATTGAAACCTAACAACAAGAGCAGCAGCAACAGCAAGATCTTGTACAACCTCTTCTAGAAAGTATGATGCGACTGTGTGACCGGGACACCAAACTTGGTCAAGGAAGAAAACGGCTCAGCACGCTCATGAGTGCAGGTGCCGAAGCCATCGGCAGCTTTTCACATGTGGAGCCTGGCCAGGTGCTGGGAAGGGACCCGCCCTTGACTTGAGTAGGCTGTGCCCATGCACGTGGTGCCCGAGGTACAGCCAGACAGCACAACACTCCCTATCAACAGAACAGGCAATGCACACGTGACCGTGCCAGTGGGAACATGCGAAGCACTTACCCTCCAGTGCATGGACCCTGCTGGTGGACCTGGGGACCATGCAAGACTGGCTTCAGCTCCAGACGGAAACTGGGAGGAGCTCCATCACCCACGGAAGTCCAGGAGTCAAGGGAAGACTTGGGCTTCTGTTGATGTGAACTCCAGGCTCAGAGTGTGGATCTGGGGAGATTGGATCCACTGGGGGGCCCTCTGAGTCAATAGGACACCAGCCCCTGGCATGGACACCAGTGCGGGCATCAGAGCTCACCCTACTTGTCACCCACATGTGGTTCTGCCCCCGGGTCCCCTGCCCCACTCCTGCACACCAGCAAAGGTCTGTGTGACACCTGCACACTTGGGCACGGACTCCAGTCCCACTGCTCCCTCCCTGTGCCCGGGCATGGGGGCAGTGCTGGCTTGGCCAAGGGAGGGGGCTGAGCAGCCGGAGGGTTACTCCATCCTCACCAGCCACGCATCCCAGCAGTGAGTCCGCAGTAGCTCTGTTTATAACCCGAGACAATGGGCATGATGAACGCCGGCGCAGCAACCCAGCCGTGACTGCACCTGATCCTCACGGACGCCGGTGGCTCCACATACGCCACGGCCCAGCGCCCGCCTCTGTGACAGGAGATGCATTAAACGCCAGTGATAAGGAACCAGCAGGCAGCCGGTGCGCGCCCGTGAGTGGGCATCTTCAAGGGCCAGAGTACCAGAGGAAGAGGCACTTTCCCCAGTCGGGGAAAGGCGCTGGGGGGAGGGGAGTGTTGCACATATACTCACACGCTCCCCCCTGGGCTGCCGGACCCCACGTCTCTCACTTATGAGGGGTTTGTCTGGCAGTTACAAAGCACCTCTGCCCCACTCACCAGCTGAGACCACGCTGTCTCCAGCCATGGGTGGCAGTGCCCTTGGTGCCACAGGGCCCTCCTGCCTCCCTCCCTGGACGCCGTTCCTGAGTCTGAGACTGTTCAGGCGGGACCTTGGGTCCCGCAGGATGGATGTTGCTCAAGGTGACCTCGGTCATGCTAGAGGCCTGGCCATTGTTTGGCTCCACAGAAGCGAGGACAGTGAGACTGCTCCCAGGAGGGACAAGCAGTCCTGGTGGCATGGTGAGTTAAGAGTTGGGCTGCTAACCAGACGGTCGGCTGTTCTAAACCACTGGCCCCCCCATAGGGGAAAGACGAGGCTTTCTAATCCTAGAAACTCTATAAAGAGTTCGTCTCGGGAAACCCACAGGGAGTGTTCTACTCGGCCCTGTAGGGGCACCAGGAGTCAGAAGTGACTCGATGGCAGTGAGCTATCAGGAGGGACCAGGTTCTGCAGAAGGAGATCGTGTTTGGTAAAGCTGGAGGTCGGTGACCCAGAGGAAGACCCTTGAAGAGACGGACGGACAGGCACAGCGGTTCCAGCAGCAGCTCTAGCAGAGCCATGATGGGGGGACGGCACATGTGGGTTGCAGAGAAGTCACTGAAAAACGGAATCCACTTGCACTGTCCATGAAATTCGAAATCACCCATTAGTACAAGATCCTTAGGATTGTTACAGCTGTGGTAACCGCTGGAGACACAGCCACAGCAGAGTAGCAACCGGACCCGGTTGCCCAGAAGGGGAGTGAGAGGCCGGGCTCTCCTGAAGCCTGGGGGTCCCCGGGACAGACGCCAGGCCAGGCGGAGTGCCCAGTGCTTCTGCCCCACTTGGACAGAGACGTAAGCGGCTTTGACACAAAGTGGCCCTCTGCTCATCTCTCCATCGACGCTGACATCGATTTTCTCAGTCCAGGGGCAGCAGCCCTGCTCGGCAGCGGAGATGGATGTCCAGGTGGATGGAGGGTGGGGCGGCTGGAGAGAAAGTCACTGAGCCCAGCAGGGGGTAGGACAGACCCCATGCTCGTCAGGGCTCCACATGGGGCGAGGGCCACCCTCCGGCCCCCTAGAGTGGGCGCTGCCCAGACGCAGGCCCTGCAGGGCCCTGGGGGCTGGCAGACCTGGAGCAGCCCAGGAGCGCGTGCCTGTTGTGTGTCAGCGCCTCATCCACAGGGACACCCAGGGACACCAGCACCTGAGCCTGAGGGCTCATCTCTGGGGCCTGGCTCCAACTCCCAGCTGGGATCTCGGGGAGCAGTGTCCCCACCATCACCCAGTCCACCCTTGTCCTTCGTGCCGCCTGCCCCAGGGAATCGCCAGATGATTGCCAAGCAGTTTCCGCCTGACGCTGGGGTGTGCAGAGGGAGTCGGAGACAGGCAGGTGGTTAATACCACTACGGGAGGCGGCCCTGCCCGTGTCAGGAAGTGCCCAGCCTGTGACAGGCAGCAGGGCCACCCCCTGAGCAGCGGACGGGAAGGTGTCCTGTCTCAGGGTCCAACAGTGGGAGAACTGGATGGGGAGGGAGAGGCCTGAGAACCGGGCACTGGACAGTGGAGGGAAGGGTGCTAGCTTGGGCGTGGAACTGGCTAGAACTCGGCGCTCACAGCTGTGAGACTCAGGCCTACCTAGACTCGGTTTACCCCTTTGTAAGAGGAGACAGGGTTGAAGGTGACCTAAGTCATCCTGGAGAGGGCAGCCAGCCAGCTCTCCTCAATGGGGGACTCAGTGAGCGGGTCAGGGTTGACCAGAAAAACAAATCTACAGACACTCCTATCTCTATATGAAAAAGAGCTTTCTATCAAAGAGTAATTGTCGATTAAGAAATCAGCCAGGCCCAGCCCAGATCAAGTCCATCAGTCTGAGGTTAGCCCCTGCATCTGATACCAGTCTATGAATTCCTCTTCAGACTCACGCAGCACATGCAATGACGCCGAATGCAGGAAGATCACAGGCTGGTGGGGGGAAAGTCCTGTGGATCCAGAGGCAGTGGAAGATCTCAGCCCTAGCACAGGCCTCCACGTGGCTCCTCCAGCGAGTGTGGCTTCTCCACAGGAAGTGAGGCAGGCTGGCAGGAGCCGCTGTAACGCACCTTGTTGGCTCTGCTGGATGACCTGCCCCTCCCCCTCCCATCCTGTCAGTCCCACGCGTGATCGATTGTCGAGTGTACTCTCATGTGCTCAAAATCAGAACATTGGAATTAATAACATTGTTCCTTTTGATGCTGTAACCAGGATATTACTATTCTTATTTTGGTAATCAGGATGTTATAACCAACGCTGCACCCTGTCACGCTCACTAACGCTACAGAATAATAACATTAATTTTGCTTTCTGCCTCTGTCCACGCTTGCTTAAGTCCTAGACAAATGATAAACGAGTGTCTTGCCTCTAAAGATGGACTGAAACGTCCACTCGGGGCTGCAATCAAGGAGTCGCTTTTAGATTCTGGCAGTCTGCTCACAAGCGAACAAAAGACGCTTCTAACTCTCCAGACATTATAGTGGCTGACATTCATTTCATCCCTCAGCAAAGCGGAAGCAGAGAGGGGCTCTCGCAGGTCTCGGCAAGTCTCTGCGTTGCTGGCCGACAGGAAGACGCCGCAGAGGGAGAGGAAGCCCCCAGAATCCTCACCGAAGGCCACGCCCACAGGGAGGCATCATCGGGCTGTGAGCTGACTGGCAGGCTGGACTCCACCCCACACTCCCCTAGCAAGGTGACATGACATTATGCAGCAACCACAGGGAGGGACAGCGTGGTGCTGGTCACGTCAGTGACATTGGTGAGGTTGTCCACAGGTCCCATTCAAAGCCCCCAGACCACAGTCTGACACCCTGTTCTCCATCTCCACTTCACCCCTCCCACCCCTTATTCCATCTCCCTTCCCCCTCCCCCTTTTCCATCTCCCCCTCCCCCTTCTCCATCTCCCCTCGCCCTCCCACCCCTCCTCCATCTCCACAGTGGGGGTCTTGGATCCCCTGTGTCCACTCCCACTAGGTCCTGCGCGCACACACACGCGCGCGCACACACGCACGCACACACACTCAGTGGCCCCAGACTGCGTGGTCCAGCGTGGTCTGTTACTCAGGTCACCTCCACTCAGGAGCTCCACTTGCTCACTGTGGGAGGGGCTCTGTGGTTGCTATGGCGCCGTAACCATGGTGCCCGGGGGCTTCACACATCAACCTCAGGGCACCCGGAGGCCAGGGAGCAGTGTCGCTTGTGTGCACAGGGAGCAGCCGGGACCTCCCTTCCTGCCTGCACAGGACAGTCAGGGGAGGACCCGGACACGGGCCTGGCAGGGGGGCCGGGCAGTGGGTCCTAGGAGAGGGAGAGGGGGCATGGGGACCCAGTCCTGAGACAAGGGAATACTGAGGGCGGGCAGAGCAGGCAGCTTCACCTGAAGACACGCCCCCTCTGGTCACGTCCCCAGCCATGACCTGTCCTCAGACATAGGTAGCGGAAGGCCTCATGCTGGCCCCTCCATCCTGACGGTCCTGGGTGGCCTGGGGAGACCCCGCCACCGCCGTGTGCCCAGAGCTTGTGGAGTCCCGTCTCCTGGACGGTGCTGAGAGGGCTCTCCCCTGCCCCTCCCTCCTAGGCTCCACGTGGTCAGCTGTCCCCGCCCCACTCCCACTGCCCTGGTGCAGGCAGGGCTCTTCCCTGGGCGTGTGTCCGGGGCTGTCAAGCTGGTTCCCACCCACAGGGACTCCATGTCCAAGGCACGGCTCAGTCCTCCCGCTCCCACAGCCCGGGGTGTCAGCGCAGGGCGGCGGCCATGGCATCACTTCATCTTGTCCAGCGTCTTCCTCTTTTTCACTCTCTCTCCCGAGCGAGATGGCTCAGGGACTGGCATCTCCTGATCACACGTCGTGAGACGGTCTCCCCACCCCTGCGTCTCTGGAGCGTCTGGCTCTCCTTCTTCCGGGTCAGACCTGTGCTTCTCGGCCGGCCGCGGCACTTCCAGGATTCTTTGCTAACACCATAGTTCACGCGCGTTGATTTCCCTTCAGGCTTCCCCATTTAATGTCCAACTTTCACATGCAACTGAGGCACTTGAAAACACCAGGGCTCCGGTCAGGCTCACCTCAGTCCTCAGAGTAACAGCCTTGCTCTTCAACGCCTTCAGGAGGTCTTGGGCAGCAGACGGACCCAGTGCAACGTGTCACTTGACTGCTGCTTCCATGAGCATGGAGTGTGGATCCACGCAGGATGACATTCTTGACAATGTCTGTCTGTTCTCAGTTTATCCCGGGGGCTGGGGGCTGATTATCAGTGACAGACGGAGCTTCAGACTAAGATGGAGTTTCCTTGGTACGAGCTCACTCGGCCTCTATCGAGGGCAGGTCTGTGTGCAGCGGGATTGTCTATCTGTCCCCATTGGGAGGGCTCATTGAGGCCAGGCTCTCGCAAAAAGGAGCCTCAGGGCCTTGGAGAGGACTGGGTGCCCCTGCTACTGGCTGGGGATGCAGAGCTAGGGGACCCAGCTCAGAGTGACACAGGGGATGGTGATGTGGCTGGGGTGTGTGCATGTGTGCAGGGGTCCACAGGACCACATGCCCAGGGTCCTCCCAGGTCACTTCCCTGTGGGGGGTCTCTGTGTCCTCTGCTCCTGAGGCAGCCTCACCCCGAGGGCCGCATCCCTGGATCTGAGGGGCAGGTCTGTGCTGTGCTGACTCAGTGCCCCTGCCCCGGCTACCTGGTCCCCTGAAACACTCTCTCCTGAGCCCAGACCATGCAGCATGGGATGCTGGGACCCAGGCACGGAGGAGGGTCCTGCTGTGGCCAGGAGTCGGTGCAGGTGACACCTCAGTATCTCCAGAAACAGACGGGGAAGCTCCTGGCCGCGTCCAGAGGCCACGTGCTCCACACACATGCAGAATACAGGTGGGGCTCTGCTCCCCGCCCCAACAGTAGGGCAGAGCAGGGGCTCGGCCACCACCAGGCAGCCTGGGACAGGACAGACACACAGATATAGAGCCTGCTCAGGTGGGTCCCGCCTGCCCCAGCCACAGACAGACACACAGACCTAGCTCAGGTAGGTCTGACTGCACCTTCAAAGACAGACAGACAGACAGACCCAGATGGTGTCCTGACTATCCCCCAAAGGCACTCTCAGAGCTTCATTACTCACACAGAGGAGAGCAGGGCTATGGCTTCTTAGGGTGCTAACTCCACCCCTTTTCTCTGACCTGTGCCCCCATCCATCCCACTCTCAGGGAGTAGACAGCCTGACTCCCCCAATTCAGGTAGAAGGACCCAAACATAGTCATGGCCAAGGTCTGGATGGTCCCCCCAACCGGTCTGTCAAACCCTCAGCAGGCCTGTCCCCAAGGCCACTTACCTACATCCATCTCCCCCTGCCGCCCCCTCCCAGGGCAGTCGATGCCACTTCAGAGCAGCAGGCCAGCTTTGCCACTCTCAAATCAGCACGGCAAACGGTCACCACCTCTTGTCTGGCACCCTGCAGTGGTTTGAGTGTGGCTGTGACTAGGAGCTATGTCACCAGTACTTCAAGTACCAGCAGTGTTACCCACAATGAATAAGCTTCAGCAGAGCCTCCAGACTGAGAGCAGATTAAGAAGGAAGAGACTTCTGCCCTGAAACTTAAGCCACTGTAAACCTCCAGAATCCTCGTGGAAGCTTGTCAGAGAGAGAGGGCTCAAGACGAGCCCTGCAGGCTGGAGGCACTCAGCACGCGGCAGGGGGAGAGCTGCCTGCTCAAACAGAGGGGGCTCTTAATGCTGTGGATGGAGCAAAGCTTTCAGGACCCTCATCTGAAGATGACACGTGGCTTAAAACAAAAGAACACAGCTGCAAGCATCCATGAATAATCAGAACACGGGATGTGCAAATTATGAATCTAGAAAAGTGAAAGTCATCAGAAAGGAAGTGGACCGTGAAAAGATTGCTATCCATTGGTGAGCTGGAATGGCCACTTTGAATCAATCATATGACTTGCAGCGCCAGGAATGGCGAGTTTCAGAAGAACATCATCCCATTATTGTCAAAAAGAATGTTTCAACATTTGTCGCAAAGCACAATGGGGTCTGTAATAGGACAGCAGCTGTATGCCTCTAAGAATTCAAACACTC
This sequence comes from Echinops telfairi, assembly GCF_000313985.2. Classification (NCBI taxonomy): domain Eukaryota; kingdom Metazoa; phylum Chordata; class Mammalia; order Afrosoricida; family Tenrecidae; genus Echinops; species Echinops telfairi. Next base: position 18,080,961 of record NW_022111312.1, read on the forward strand.
ACCACTCGATAGAAAGCATCATCTTTCTCCCTGGGAGAGGCTGGTGGTTTTGAACTGCTGACCTTGGAGTTAGCAGCCCAACGCCCAGGGCTACTCCTATAATGAAGTCCAGTTAATACAACTGTTATTCAAATGTACACACAAATTACAAAAGCTAGTGATGAGAAATTGAAAAATTCTACCAACTTCTTCAGTCTAAAGTTAATCAAACATGGAATCAAGATGCATTGATAATTATTGGTGACTGGAATACAAAAGTGGGAAATGACGAGAAATGATTCATAATTGAAATGTTGGCCTTAGTGATATAACTGAAGCTGAAGGTCAAATGATAAAATTTGCAAGGCTAGCAGCTCTTTTTTTATCATCATAAACAGCAACTATATACATGGATCTTGCCAGATGGGGTAAATATGCACTAAATTGGGTTTATCTGTAGGAAGAGTTGATAAGAATCACCAGCCAAAACTAGATCAGGGTCTGACTATGGAGAACACCTTCAATGGCCCATACGTAAGTTCATGTAGAAGCTGAAGAAAATTAAAGCAAGTTGGCAAGGGATAAAATAAGACCTTGAGTCTACCCCACCTGAACTTAGAGAACATCTCAAGAGCAGTCTTGGCACATTGCACAGGAACGACAGAGAACATCTCAAGAGCAGACTTGGCACATTGCACAGGAACGACAGAGAACATCTCAAGAGCAGTCTTGGCACATTGCACAGGAACGACAGGAGACCTGACAAGGCGTGGGATGGCATCACGAGCTTCACTCATCAAGAAAGCAAAAAAAAAAAGTCGTTAAAAAGTCAGGATGAAAGAAAAGCTCAAAACGGATGTCAGAAGAGCCCGAAACTTGCTCTTGGATGTAGAATAACTGAAGCAAATGGGGAAAGTGATGAAGTAAAAAGCTGAACAAAATTCCCGAGGGAAGTTTGAGAAGGCAAAGTGAAGTCTTGCATGGAAACTGTGTAAAGACAAGGCGCTGGAAGACCCAAAAGGAAGAACATGCTCAGCATATCTCACACTGAGAGAACCGAAGCCTTAAGCTGCCATACTGAAGGATACTATGGGGAGATATTGAGTGGTGGGGGAAACATCAAAAGGTGAAAGAAGGAAGACACAGAGTCACTGCACCAGAAAGAACCAGCCAATGTTCAACCATTTCAAGAGGTAGCATATGATCAAGTACTGATAATATCTAAGGAAGATGGCCAAGCTTGCACTGAAAGCACTGGCCGAAAAAAAAAAACAAACGACGAGGATTCTAGATTTGATGGAACACCAACTGAAATATTTCAACAAGCTGAGGCCAGGCTTGGTAGCACTCACTCATTTGTGCCAAGAAATTTGGAAGGCAGCTGCCTGGCCAACTGACTGGAAGAGGATATTTGTATCCATTCCAAAGAAAGGCAATTCAACAGAAGATGGAAATTATAGAACAATATTGTTAATATCACAAGCTGGTGAATTTTTGTTAGATTTGTAAAAGGCTGCAGCAGTACATTGACTGGGAGCTGCCAGGCATTAAGACAGATTCAGAAGGGGACATGGCACAGTGGCTATCATTGCTGGTGTCAGATGGGTCTTGGCTGAAAGCAGAGAATACCAGAAAGATGTTTACTTGTGTTTATTGACTCTGCAAAGGCATCTGACCGTGGTCGTTGTAACGGACTATGAAGAGCATTGAGAAGAAAGGGAATTCTTTGATTACACTCTCAAGAGGAAACCATTTGAACAGGACAAGGGAACACTGCACGGTTTAAATGAAGAAAAGTGTGCACCGGGGTTGTATCCTCTCAACATAATGACCCATTCTGTATGCTGAGCTTGTCACGTGAGAAGGCGGACTGCACGAGGAACGTGGCATGGGATGGGAGGAAGGCTCGCTAACCAACTGCTGTGTGCGGGTGACACAACCTTGCTTGCTGACGCAGAACAGGGCTTAAACCACTTGCTGATTAAAATCAGGGTGTCACCTTCTGTGTGAAGCGGAACTCATAGTGTAATGGAAACAAAACCCCTCACAACCAGACCGACAGGCAACCTCATGATCCATAAAGAGCAGATTGAAAGGATGGAGGACTGCTTTTGACTTGGATCCGCAGCCAACGCTCATGGGAGCAGCAGTCAGGACCTCCAATGGCATGTGGCCTTGGGAAAACCCACTCACAAGATCTCTTTAAGATGCGAGAGAGCAAGGGTGGTGCACGCTAAGGACTCCCGTGTGCCTGATCCAAGCCCTGATGTTTGCAGACTCTGCATGGGGAGGACTGAAGCAATTGAATCATGGCTCTAGCACAGTGGTTCTCAAGCTGCCTCATGCTTCGACCCTGTCCTACAGTTCTTCACGTGGTGGTGACCCCCAACCATAACATTATTTTCGTTGCTACTTCATCACTGAAATTTTACTACTGTTATGAATCAGGTGACCCCTGTGAAAGGGTTGTTCAACTCCCAAAGGGGTTGTGACCCACAGGTTGAGAACCGCTGGTCTAGCAGGAATATTGAAAGGACGATGAATTGCCAGAAAAAACAAACAGACAAATCTATTTTTTTAAATCATTGTACTGGGGATTCGTACAGCTTTATCACAATCCACACATCAATTGAATCAGGCATGTTCGTACATATGTTGCCCTCATTCTCTTCTAGACATTTACTTTCTACTGAGCCCTCGGTACCAGCTCTTTTCCCGACAAATGTCTGGCAAGGCGGTGAGAAGGAGCAGACTTCTTCTCCCATACTTGGATGTGACTTTAGGAGAAAGAGGACCCTGGAGAAGGACATCATGTTCGGTAAAGCAGGGGATCAGAAAAACAGCAAGCCCCTCGATGAGAGGGACTGCCGTAGTGGCTGCAAGGGTGGGCTCCTGCAACCACCGACTGTGAGGCTGCACCCGCCGGGGGTGTTCCTTCCTCTGCACACGGTGCGCAGTCAGAACCATCTCCACGGGACCTGACAACAGCAGCCGCGGCACAGTGTCTGTCACCTGGGCGAGGTTATGGTGCTCGGGATTTTGCAATTGTCTGCTGTTTTATAATCTGATGTCATTGTATGTTGTAATTCTTCTGTGCTGCAAGTCTTCGTCCCTCTGGTTTTGGGGAGGCAGGATGAGAGGCAGTCACATTCATGTGGCCGGACACAATCTACAGGATCTGGCTGTATCCTGAGTGAACCTCTTATGAGGGATCAAAGAGATTAAAGAAGTGAGCAGGCACCAGAGAGCACTGCCATCTCCCATTAAGATGAGCCAAGTGTGCAGAACATCCTTTGGACTCAAGGTTCCTGCGGTGAGAATCTCCGGAACCAGGGGAGACGGCTGCCACGGCACATGGAGACCTCCAAGTGTGGCAGGACCACTGAGGTTGGAAGGAGACAAGGGCCTCCCCACAGGCCAACAGAGGGAGAGATGGGTGCCCTGAACTCCTAAACGGTGGCTGGAAACTAAACCTGTCTGTGAAGACCACCCCGTGGTGTTTCTAGTAGAGCTTCACTAGGTAACTTAGACACCTGCAGCCCTGGCCCAGCCTATACCCTATGTCAGTCAGGCTCCCCCCACCCCCACCCCATGCCCCATCCCACCCAGTCCCCACATGTCACAATCCATACATCATTTGAATCAGGCATGTTTGTACATATGTTGCCCTCATTCTCTTCTAGACATTTACTTTCTACTGAGCCCTCGGTACCAGCTCTTTTTCCAGACAAATGTCTTGAACCTCCCACCTGTGGCCCTGCCCACCCCTTCCCCACCTGCCCTTGCAGAGCCCGGCAGGACATCAGGGCCTGGCAGGATGCTGGAGTCCCCTCCCAGGACTCCGTCTAAGGAGCTTGTCCCCCTTTCCTGCACCCGGGACACGAGGCCTCAGAGACCAACACTGTGCCAGCCTAGGCCGCGCCGAAGTTTCCCATCCAGCTGACACTAAAGTGGGTCACACCCCGGGTTGCACTGAGCTCGCGCCTCTCTGCCAGGCCCTTGGCTCAGACACTGCCCTCCTCCCCACCTCCTGGGGCCCTGCAGTGGCAGAGCAGGGGCAGAAGGTGGGATGGACAGCAGGTGGGTGGGCAGGGGTGCACAGAGCCCGATGCCTCCACAGTGGTTTCTTGTACACGTGGGCTTCTGGCCCTGGGTCTGTCATTGTGCCAACCATGACTGCTTGGGCCACAAGCTTGCATGGGCTTGTGAAGTCTTCTATGCAAAGAAGGTGTGTAAAAGCACCAGCCTGATCAAGTGACCTTGCAGGCATTGGTCGATTACCATGCAAATGAGAGGATCAGCCTGGCAGAGGTCCTGCCTTGAAATAGACTGTGGGTTTCCTGGTGTAAAAGCCAATCCCACACGGGCTGGGGCACCTCAGGACCATCAAGAAGTGTTTGGACCTGAGGTCCCTGCACTGAGAGCCTCCTAGACCCAGAGGGAGAGAGCTGGAGCTCGGGGACCTGAGGCTGTAAGCCCAGGGGTGCCCATGGTGGAGCGGCAGCTGCAGCCTGCGAGTGGAGGGACCAGGAGAGTGGTGCATGGCGGATGTGAGAGGTTTTCAGACCCGGATCGGATCGGTGCAGCAAGGAGGAGCTTAGCTCCTTTGGGCAGATTAGTGGATGGATCGAGGAGCCTCTGGACACTTTTTGGCAAATCTGTTAACATTTGCCTGGGCAAGGTAGGGGCTGAGAGAAGAGCGGGCAGTGGGCACAAACAGGAGGATGGCGTGCCTGTGGAGACTGCTGAGAACACCCTCGGAGCTGGCATGGTTGAATGCGGTCCTGATTGAATAACTGTCTCTTATCCTGTCACTTCTCCGTGGATCCTGATCTCAAGTTGTAACCTCGTCATTTCCTCCTTAAACCATGCCATCCATCATGCGTGTGGTCCTGTAGCTGTTGCCAGGAATTGTGGAGCCCAGCCAAGGAGAGTGCCCATGGGAGGGATGACTGGTTAGAAAAAGTGATGGTGTGTCTGACCCCACCTCCCAGAAACCAGTCTGTGCTGACCCAGAGCCCCAGGGGTGCGTCCAGGGCCAACTCCCACCGATCACACGGCTCGCCCAGGCAGAGGTGCGTCAGGTTCTTTCCGGGCCTGTCCTGGAGAAGAGGTGTTGTCTTTGGGAGCTTTGCTGTTGCCAGGTGCCGTCCACTCCGTTCTGACTCACCGCGGCCCTGACCTCACAGTACAACAGACACTCACAGCACAACAGTCTACTCCGTTCTGACACACCGCCCGGCCCTGCACCACCTTCACAATTGTGATGTCTGAGCCCGTTGTGGCAGCCACGGCATCAATCCATCTCATCTCTCACCGAGGGGTCTTCCTATTTCTTGCTGTCTTTCTGCTTTACCAAGCATGGCGTCCCTTCCCTCGGCCGACTGGTCTCTCCTAATCGTATCTCCAAAGCACGTGAGGCCAAGTCTCACCAATCCTTGCCTATCAGGAGCGTCTGGCTGCGCTTCTTCCAAGACAGGTCTGTGAGTTCTCTGGCAGCCCCGTGTATTTTCAGTGTGCTTCTCAGCACCGTCATTCGAGCACATGGGTTCTTCTTGGGCCTTTCTTATCCAATGTCCAACTTTGGCATGTCACCTAGTGTTGCTGTCGCAGAGACAATGCTACAGCCGGCAGACACCTGTGTCCTTGCCGTCCCAGAGCCTAGAAGCCCAAACTGAGACACCAGCTTGAGGGGCAGGCTCTCTCTGTGGGGTCTGGGGACAGGGGTCTCGGTGATCTCTACGTGACTTCCTCCTGGAGGGACCTGCCTATTGAGCTATCACAAGTGATGCTTTCCGATGCCTTCCCTGCACTCAGAGCAGAGCAAACTCAATACCCAGCAGGGATCCCGCACACAAGAACGGCGTTAGGGCCGACTCACAGCCGATACTCAGGGGTCACCACCTGTTCCATAGCGGGCAGCCACTGGAGCCATGCTCAACGAAGGGTGTGAAGACCCAGAAGGGGCACCCCACAAGTCCTCTCCCCTCCCTGTCAAGCAGGCGACCACAGTCTGGGGTCTAGCTGAGATCAAGTAGAGCCCCACCCTTACCTGGACCTGCACTAGACAAGCATGGGGGGCAGGAGTACCCACCTTCTGAGGGGGGGCATCATCCAGGGTGAAGGGGCTCCAAATGAAAATCAAGTTCAAGTGCAAAAAAAGAAGAGGCTTCTTCTGATGGTGTTGAGACTCTTGGGGCTGGGGCCAGGGGCTCTTGGGAGGAGGAGCACAGGACGAGGGCTCGAGGCCTGCTCTGCGCAGAGGGAAGGCCTTTGAGGCACAGATCAGTAAGAGGGAAGTCAATGTTGCTGGTGGTGGGGGTGGCCGAGGGGCTCAGGAACTTCGTCCAGTGGCCTTGTGAGAAGAAAGTGGCCTGTCAGACCAGGGGTCCACTTTGCTGCGCGACATCCTGTTACCAGGACAACAGGGAGGAAGTAGGTGGTGGTCCAGTTGGCTGGGCCTCCTGTTGCCACAGTAACCAGATGGAGGACAGGGCCCCCCTACGCTGGAACTGGACACCCCCACCCTCTAATGATGGCCTTCCCCTGGAGTAGCTAAAGCAGGGTGTGGGGAGGGCCCTGTGGGCTTATCACCCACGCACTCTGTGGGCTCGAGATGTGTGGGCGCTCCAGCAGATCCTCTGGGTGGCCAGCTCAACATCCCCCTGCCCTTACAGCCCCCCCTCCCACATGTTCGCTCTCTTGTGATGTGTTTGCTGGTTTCCCCTGCCCACCTCCTCTCCTCTGAGGGAACCCCCTCCTGTTTGCAGATGGTTCCAGTCTGCCTGCAGCTCTGGGGTCGGCCAGTGGCAGGACCCAATCCATCAGCACATTCCATCCGTCTTGCTCACCACCAGTGCCAGACACCCAAGGTCACCACGGACTGACTTACTCATCAGTAGGCAAGACACCACATGGGCTTCACCACATCGATGTCACACAATTCACTGTGGGTGACTCTGTGGGCCACCGCCGAGGGTGGAGGACAGAGTTGACCCAAGCTCCTCTGGGGAGAAATTGGCAGGGCTGGCCCTTGGGGTCCCCTAACACACACTGCCATTTCCTCTCTCCGTGTTCCCCATGGAGAGCTTCTCTTGTCAGTCACCAGGCAGCTTAGGCTCAAAGCCATGACTGAACTGGACTGGGGGCAACGAGAGACATTAGTCTGACAACAAAGTCCCCCTGCTCCATGCTGACGGGCTACCCAAACCAGGGAGGCCAGCAGGAGACAGGCGCCCCTCCTATCTCTGAGGGGACCCCCAAAGAGGAGAGTGAGCTATGCAGACACCGTCTCTCACCTCAGGGCTGCTGTAACCTCCTATCTTAATGAGCTCATGCTGAGGTAACAGTCCCCACACTAGACCCTTCTTTATGAGAAGGAAGGAGGCAGGTGCAGC
>NW_022111312.1:18088529-18091872 GCF_000313985.2 Echinops telfairi
CACGGAGTGCCTTGGAAAGGCACAGCTTGCTGCATTTGGGCATGGTACACGCTGTTTGGAATACCAGGGCAAGTCAGTGAGCTCCCGCCTGTTCCTCTGCCTGCCAGCCTGGGGCTGAACATGGGCCCCAGACAGTGTGGCCAAGCGTCCTCGCCACGACCCCAACAACCCCTGATGCTCGGCTCCTCCCGCCATTTGTCCACTGACGCTGACGGTGGGGACACTGCTCGCCAGGGGCAAGCTGGCCTTTCAGCAAGGTGCCAGGGGCCCCGAGGGGCCTGACGGGCCTTCTTTGGCAACCATGCAAGCAGGAGCTCTTCTGGGCTTGCGATTCATCTGAGCACAGCAACCTTTCGGTGGGGACACGGCCCTGTGCGGACGATGCATGGCACAGGTAGGCATTTGGAGCCTCGTTTGTAAAGGGATTTCTGGGGGCTGCTTTCACAGCGTCCTGCCCCGGGCAGGCAGTGGAAAAAGCGCCACCAGATGGACTTGAGGTTGAGAAGGCGGCTTCCCAGGAGCCTGGAGATTCACCGCAGACGGTGGGTGGGCGAGGCCGCCCCGGGAGCACCGCACATGGGAGGACACCCTCCCGCAGGCTTCTCTGCGCGCCTTCCCTCACCGTCGGCCCCGCCCCCGGGACCCTGGGCGGGAACTGCTTCCGGGTGAAGGCCGAGCGTGGGGTGGTGACCCCGGGCCTGCGTGCGCCTGCGTCCCCACGTGCGCCAGGCGCCCCCGTGCGGGAGACAGACGCGGGGCGCGTTGGGCGCGGGCTCTCCTCTGCCCAACGCGCCCCGCAATCATCCCGCCTCTGCGAGCAGCAGCCGGCCGTCTTCGCTTGAACCGCCCTCCTGGGTGAGCGTGTCCCGACGTCCGTCCGCGCGGTCGGTCCGTCCTCCCGGAGCGCTGTGCTTTGGTGCTTCTCGGCCCGGGGAGGGCTGAGGGGCTGCCGCCTAGCTGCCAGCCTCCCTGCCCGCGCCCGCGACGCCCTCGAGTTGTGCGGACCGGCCTGTGTCTGTGCGCTCCGGCCGTTAGCATTTCCGCCTTGTTTCGGGCCCAGGCCACACGTCCTTTTATTGTGGCCGTGTCTTCCTACTTCCGTGTCGTACCGAGGCCTTAAGTCCACCTGAAGTTGAATTTGTTCTTCTCTTTCACTAGAAGAGGCCGGGGGGTGGGGGTGGGGGCTCTGCCAACGTCCCTGATGGGAACGGGCTTGCTGGTGCTTTAAGCTCAGGTGTGCAAACGGCCCTGGTTGTGGGCCGCCCGTCTGTGTCTGTTCGAGTGGCCTTGCTTCCCCTCCACTCTCCTTTAGAGTCTTATGGTCCTCCTTGTGGTCAGTTAGTTCAGACAGCCCACGAACAGCGGAAGGACATACGTACGTCCTGCTCCGTCCTCAGCCCCGTGTGCGTCCATCTCCCAGAGAACCTCCTCGCCCTCACTGGCCCGTCCTTAGCCGCCATCACCGGCCAGTCCTCCGAACTTGAGACGCAGAGTGCAGGACACAGCTCAGGGTGCTCGCTGTGTTTGAGGGGATGCGTTGATTTTGTGCTGAGAGCCGGGAGATCACCAACCTGCCCCTGCCCCCTTGTCTCTGCTGCCGGTGCACCTTGTCCTCCTGACGGACGTCACCATCCATTTATCGCCAGCCCCACCCCGCCGCCGCTTCATATCCGCAGGGAACACGGTCACGCACAACACGGCAGCACAACACCGTGTGCTCCTGTGGGGGGGTGTCGCCCCCCGGGGGACGTTCACCCGGCAGCTCCACTCCTGAGTCTGGAGAGAAACCAGAAGGGTCCAGGGCCAACAGGCTGGCCAGGAGTGTCGCCAAGGGCGAGGTGAGAGCAGGCCTGGGTTGTGTTGTAATTGAGGTGAAGCTGTCCCTACCATTCGATTAAGCAGTAATCACCCCAAGTTCCCAGCTCCTGGGGACAGGCCTGCATGGCCCTCTTGAGACTCAGCCGGTCCAGGAGCGGCCTTGGAGCAGAGAAGGATGAATGCTGGCCGGGCCGAAGGCCCCTGAGGTCACTGAGCTCCTGCACAGACTGGCAGATGTGGTGCAGCCCTGACTCCTGGCCCCCGCCCATTACCACACCCTCCCCAGGCTGGTACCCCATGTGTGTCGGCAGGGGGCATGTGCTATGGTCTCCAGGCCCCTCCCTCGGGACCCCCTGCCTGGGGCTGCAGGGACAAGCATGCTGGGCAGGGGACCATCCCAGCTGGACACACTGCCCATCTGTGCTGGTCCTTGACAGGTGTCCATCCACCAGCCATCGAATCGATGTGCCAGTCTGATCAGCCATGTCCCTTTCTGAACTCTGTCGGGAGTCCGAGGCTGTGAATCTCAACTGGAGCAGATAGCCTTTGCCCTGTGGGTTTGAGCCTGTGATCTTATGACTGTACCAGGAGGGCTCCTTTCCTTCTGGTTGGCCCATTCCCCATTCTCATTGGCCCACACTACATTCTCATTGGCCCTGCTCCACTCTGATTGGTTGTGCCCATTGCTGTGCTCCTTGACTTTGATGGCTCAGCGCCCTGCTATCATCCAGGAGGAGTAATCCCATCAGGGTGGAAAGAGCTTTTTTTAGGGGGGATGGTTCTAGACATGGACTCTGACCCCTAAGACCATCTGGCCCCGTGCAACATACTCTGTGGGGACAGTTCAGGAAGGGCTGGGAAACCCAGGGGAGGGAACAAGCCCTGATTCCTCCAACACCATCTCCTGAGATAAGCCCAGAGCCCCTTCTAGGTGGGGCTTCACTCTCAGGGGCTGTTGGGGATCAGAGGGAGGGCCTGACTCCTCAGACTGATTTTAATAACCACCAGCCAGTGGGCCCACCCTCTGCTCTGCAGCCAGACACTGACCAGCCCCATCACACTACCCCCAGGGACCCCAGAGGCAGCACCAGGGGCTGTTCACAAGGTGCTGGCTAGGGAGCTTCCCTCACCCCTGAGGAACAAAGGTGGTCACACTCTGGATACCAGAGGGTCTCTCACCTCTGGGCCACAGGGGATGCTGGCTCCACCTGTCCTTGGGGACTGTGACCTTCAGGGCTGCTCCCCTCATCCCTGGAACCTGAGGTTCTGGCCCCCCCTTCCCACCAGGAGGAGCATTCCATCTTCCCCCCTAGACAAAAGAGCTTCAGGCAGATAGAACAGACCAAACACTTCCTATTGATTCCAATTTGCATTTTAAATCAACAAAGTCCCTCTGGGACAGTTCATTAGTGTGGGGGAGGCTATTTAATTACAGCTCCCCAGGGAGCTCTGAAGGGGTTGGGGGCAGACCCACCAGTCCCCAGCCTGGGCCAGGAACCATGGGCCACATAGGAAGCTGGGGGGG
>NW_022111312.1:18092192-18103886 GCF_000313985.2 Echinops telfairi
CCACCACCCCACCCTCCGGGGTGCTCATTCTAGTCCAGGTCATCCTGGTGCTGATCTGAATGCCACCCCTGTGGTGTGGGGAGAGGTGGGAGAGATGGTGTCAGGGGAATCGTCCTGATGCCAATGGTCAGTGCGTCCCACCATCTGTAAAATCTGTGAATCCCCCCAAGACGGGGCCCCAGGGAGACAGAGCAATGAGGGAGGTGGGGGAAAAGGTGAGGATGTCTGTCTGTCCCTCTGCTGTTTGCAGAACAGACAGGGGTCTCAGTGGTTCAGGGAGGACATGGGATCTGGAACTTGGTAGAGGGCAAGGTACCAGATATGTGTGGGGAAGGGCAGGCCCCTGACTGTGTGGAGTCCCTGCAGGCCTGGATCAGGCTTCTGAGGAGGCGACTGTGTATCGGGATGGACAACAGCACGGGACCCTAAAATTTGGGAGGGATTGAAGGCTGCTCTAGCATGTGTACCCTGTTCCCCACTCTGTGCAGCAGTGACGCAGCACCCCATGGAGGGGCTGGGATGGGGCTGACTCCAGGAGGGACTGTGGAGCCATGGAAGCAAGGTGACTGCCCCCAGGAGCCTCTGTGGTGGCCTGCTGACCAGGGCTGAGGCTGGTCACTCCCCCCTCACAGCGGGAGCCCCTTCCCATAAGGGGGCCACAGCTGCGGTTGGGGGGTGGGGGAGGACAGAGGCCTGGAGTCTGAGCTGCACAGTCTTGCTCCAGACCGAGGCTGGGGACCAGCAGACCCTCAGGCCAGGCCATGCTGTCTGACATCCGTCCCGACTCCCCTGTGAGGTGAGCCTGTACCCCAACACGTGTCCCGAGTGCTGGGTCCTCTTGTCACTGCCCTGCCCCAATGGCCCAGTGCAGCCCTTCCCCCCCACTCGACAGAACAGGCAGAGGGGACAGGGGAGGGGAAGGTTGTGGAGCACAGGGCCCCAGGAGACCCCCAAGACCACACAGTAGCTGAATCCTCCAGGAACACGGGGACAGCTGAGTCTGGGGGCTGCAGAGCAGGGTCCAGACACCCCCACCCTCGCCAGCTCACAGACTCGGTTTCCCCAGCATAGGAGGGCCCACCCTTCCTGGCCAGTGGGGGGAGAGGCGACCCTGGAGGCACAGCTGTTTCCTGTCCCCACAACAAGTGCCCTTTGTCCACCTCGTGACAGACTCCTTTGAGGACTGAGCCTCCGGGGCAGGACTGAGTCACAGTGGTCAGCCTGCCTCACCGGGGCCTCTGGGGGGTCAGCCCTGTGCGCCCAGGCTGAGCCTTCACCCCTGACCTCTCCTGGTGTTGTCCCCTCGTGCTGCCCCAGGGTCCCTCCCCTCTGTCACAGCTGGTGCCCAGCCCGCTGCACTGAGTCACCAACTCCGCACGACTTCCGTGTCTAGGGGGCCTGGGGCTCAGTGGGCAGGACCATCTTCATCCATCCGTGACGTGCCCCCAAGTGCTGGGATGAGGCCGTGTGGAGTTGTACACAAGTGCGCGCGCACACACACACACACACACTGCAAATACCTACGGGCACACATGCACAAACATGCATATGTGCACACATGCACACACATGGGCCTGAAGGTGGGCCTCCCTGCTCTCTGCTGCAGGAACCAGCCTGGTGCCCCTTTATCTCTGGCTCTGTGGAGGTGGGGATGGTCCTGGGGCCATGGGGCTCAGCAGGCGGCAGCACAGGCCAGGTGCTGGGGCGGAATCCAGGCTCCCGCCCTCTGACCCCTACTGGGTTTGACTGCCCCGCACATACACAGGGCCTGGTCTAGTTCATACCCCGATGCCGCACGCGCTTGCGCACACACACACCACACACACACACACACACACACACACACGCTGAGGAGGGAATCATGAGCCTTTGCAGACTGACCGGAGGAGGAATGAGTAAATGGATGAGTGACAGGATGGACAGTGCTTGGGCAGTAAGTGCCCCATGAACACTGTGGCCCCACCCTTGCTGTGGACGGGATGGGGCACCTGTGTCCCTGCACTCATGTTCTGAACTGGAGTCGGGGCGGGGCTGGAAATCTTCACAGGAGCCAGGCCCCCACGCTGCAAACAGGTCAGGTGAGGGAAGGGTGTCATCTCTGGGGGAGAGGTGAGCCTATTCTGAGGGAGCCGCCTACACAGCTGTGCCTCCTCCTGCCCCCTCAGGACCCTTAAACGCTGAAGACATCCAAGACCAGGCGCTCCCCTCCCCTGCCCCTCTGAAAGGGTCTGGTGAAGATGGCACTGCCCCCTGGTGCACGGAGGTGGCAGGAGACCCCCAGAGAAAGCACACCCAGGAGGCAGGGGTGGAGTGTGAGCTGGACCAGGCCCTGTGCTCACAGGGCCACATCCTAGGGGTGGGCCAAACCCAGCAGGGGGCAGAGGTTGGGAGCCCAGATTCCACCCACTGGCCCTGCCTATGCTGTTGTCTCCAGAGCCCCGTGGCCCCAGGACAGAGGGGGGACTGTTCCCACCTCCACAGAGACTGAGATAAAGGGGTCACCAGGTTCTGTCAAGACCCTGAGTCAATCTGACAGCGAGTCCACCAAGGGCTCTGGGGACGAGTGGCCATGCAGGAGCTTTTGGAGGGGAGCAGAGGCTTGTCCAGTCCAGGCACCACACCAGATGGGCAGAGTGGGGTGTCCAAGACAAGCCAGGACCTGGCACCAGATATGGGGCCTCAGGCCCTCTCCTGCCCCTGCCCCTGGGTGGCCCTCACATCTGTCATGTGTGAAGCATGAGAGTCATCTGTCTGTACCACTGCCCTACTCTGTCCAGCTCACACCTCACACCAGTGCTTACTCATGGGACCCCGCCCCCCCAGTTTCCAGCTCCTCATGCCACACCAGTGTCCTGTGTGCTGGGCACCCTTCTCAGTGGCCTGGTCTGGTGCTGAGCTGCCCCTCCCTCCCCAAGGTCAGAGGCGGTGCTATCACAGATGAGCCCACAGGGCCACCCAGGCAGGAGGCCAACAGCCGTCCTTCCTTCATATGTGTATAAGAGAGAGCTTTATATCAAAGAGTAGTTGTACATTAAGAAAACAGTCCAGTCCAGATCAAGTCCATAAGTCTGATAGTTGCCCTCATGTCCAATACCAGTCCATAAATTCCTCTTCAGACTTACACTGCACATGCCAGTGGGTGGAAAGTCTTGTGGATCCAGTGGTGGTGGAAGCATCTCCAGGGCTCTGGCTGCCATTAGCATAGCTCCCATGTGGCTTGTCAGCAGGAAGAAGAAGCAGAGAATGTGTGTCCTGCCTCCAGGGAGAAAGTTCCTCCAGGGAGGAGTTCCCAGAATCCTCAGGAGAAGGCCATGCCCACCCAGAGGCCTTATTGGCTATGACCTGATTGACAGGCTAGACTCCACCCCTTTGCTCAAGTTGACAGATGATGTAACTGTCACCACATAAGGCATATGGAAGGAATGAAGCTAGAGTGGAACAGATCATCTCAAAGGGGAATCTGAGAAGACAGTACAATTTATAATGGAATGTGCCAAGGTCTCGAGTTAGAAAACCAGAAAGGAAGCACATGCTATGCACGTCTTAAACTGAAAGAACTCAAGAAAAAACCCAAGCCTCGAGTGGCAATATTGAGAGATTCTATGGGCAAAATGCAGGAAGCATCAAAAGAAGATGGAAATAAGACAGTCACTAGCAAAAAGAACCACTCGACATTCAACTATTTCAGGAGGTAACATATGCTCAAGAATCCTCAGTGTTGAAAGAAGTTCAAGCAGCACTGGAAGCATTAGGCAAGAATAAGGTTCCAAGAATTGATGGCATACCAGTCGAAACTGATGAAGCGCTCGAAACACATCTATGGCAGGGAATTTGGAAGACCGCTACTTGACCACCCTAGTCACCTTACACCTTATTGCTTATCACAACAGATTGCATCACAGGCAGTGGTTACATCACTACTTAACTGCCAAGCTCTGAGGGTCCTGGCCCAGCCAAGCTGACACATACTTTGTGGGCGTTATTCAATACATGGTACACACCAAGCCTGCTTGAGAATGAAGTTTATGTTTGTATTCTGTCTGGCCCTCTCTGGGAACACTGCTCAAGATCACCCCTGTGCACTGACAAGGAGGTGAGCTAGATGCAGCAAGAATCCAGCAAGCTTTGCCAGTGTGCCAGTGTATAGTGGAAGCAGGCCCCACCCCCAAGGAAATGTCCTTTCAACTGCTTGGCTGCTCATAGAAGCTTTCACCATGGAGATGATTATACCATATCAGGCTCATCATGGGGGATGACTACATTGCCACTGAGACTCATGGCCCAGCCAAGTGGACACACAGCCTTCACCACCACAGAGACCTCTTCTTGCCCGTTGGATGAGAACTGGGACAGATCCCCAGACGCCCTGGGTGCCAGGCAGTACCAACCACCATGTGTTTCTATTCACTGCCATGAGACAAGAACCACACGCTTCTCCATACCCCCACTCCACCCAAAGCTTCCATGCACGAGTTCCCGAGGCAATACTTCAGCTTGCCCATCATGCAACTGGCCTGAGCATGCTGCTGCATGCGGCAAACCCTGCCATACACCAAGGGCCATTTGAACAGGCGTACAATGGAACCAGTCACAGAGGGCATTGCACACAGCCAGAGTGCCTGCCTGTTGCCATAGAAACAGCACAAAACCCTGTCAGAGGGAATGGAAGTTAAATGTAAAGTATCTGTTTAATTTTAATGCACGAGGATCTTAAACTGTTTATTCCCGGCACTTTTGGAAACATTTGCTCGGTAACAGTAAATGCCTTTAATTCGTTTTTATTTTTAATTGCTCCCCCCCCCCCCCCAGAGGACTGATTCCCTGTGAACAAGGGGAGCAAGAAGCACAAAGCAGCTCAGACAAAACCAGTCTTCCCGGTCCCCAGGGGGCCAGTGGCGAGACCCAGCCAGCTCAGGCATGAATCCAGGACAGCTCCCGGGTTTTCCCAGACTGCTGATGAGAGTCTTACCCTTCCAGAGGCCCCAGGGGCCAGGGGATCTTCAGCCAAGTGGACATGGATGGGTGGGAGGGGAATTGTCCCTGATGACACTGAGACAGGGAGACCCGCAACCCTCCTGCAGGTGGGTTCCGGCAACTGCCCTTGTAGTTAGCAGCTGGGCGCTGAACCCTCTGCTCCACCTTTGAGCTCCTGCTTTCCGCTGTATCCCACCCCCCCGCCCCAATACGTGTACACTCAGTGAGTGGTACTAATTGAAATCGTTCTTACTGTTAAGAAACGTGACCTCCAGTAGAGAGGGACCTTTCCCAGTGGGCGAAGGAAGATGCAGGTGGTGACGAGGGAGTGCCCACTGGGAGCAGGGTGTGAGCACACACTCTTTCCCCCCTTGGCCCTCAAGTGGAAAGCTCAGACACCCCTCAGTTCTCCGTAGGGCTTAGTCACTAGAAGCCATGATGTGGATATGTGGCCGTGTATCAGGGGCAGGTCCAGGGACAAATAGCTGTAGGAGCCCAGTGGGTCATCAGAATGCAACACAGGGAGGACACATTCTTTGTGGGCGCAGACTGGCACCCTCCTTGGTCAGTGTGAACTGAAGACCCTCTGCTTGGCAGGCCACTCAGAAAGTTGGGGGTAATACCTTCTCAGCAAGTTAGGGCTCAGCCTCAAGGTGCCCATGTGCTGCCTTGAATCATAGCTGGACATGTTCCCACCCTGCTCTGATCTCTGTCCCTCCCTGGTGCCCCTCACCTGCCTTTTCACAGACCTGTGTGGTCTAAACAAGGTGGATGCCCTTTCCTACCCCCATCTGTGTCGCCCTGGGACACAGTGCGGATGTGGAAATGGGCACCTGGCCCAACAGTGAGGCTCAGAGCTGGGTACTGGAAGGTGGGTGCTGGCCTTGAGGCCGTCGGAGCAAGTGCCCAGAACAAAGGAGGTAGAGGTGGCCGGTGGAGTGGACCAGCAGAGACCCGAGTCCAGTCTTTGGATCCACAATCTTTTATGGTTGTGCTGTGTCTAGATGCTCTTGAATGGGCTTCCATCACCTGTCGCCCACCCCACAGGGCTTCTGCCTGTGATCCTGGGGGAGCAGATGGCCTGGTTTGTCCCCTATGTTCAGACGGTCAATCTTTGTGTTAGCAGCCGAGTTAGAGTAAACCAACCTCTAACATCCATGGGGTCCATAGGAGCAAATGTACGGTTAAAATAGATAAAGATCACAGTAAGGTCATAGAAGATAGGAGAGAAGGTAAATAAAGGAGTCAAACACATTGTACGGTACCATGCTCCCTTCCTGGACGGCATGACCTCAGCAGCCAGGTCCAAGCAGAGTGGGAGGGTGGGAGGGACGAGAGAGCGTATCTCTTTATTTCTGACCAAGGCCTGTATATACTTAGGGGCGTGATTACAGGTAGCCATACACGTCACAGGAAGGGGCTGTACAATGGTCATACACGCATCACAGGAAGGGGATGAGCTGGGGGAGGGGCTAGGTACACATGTGACAAGATGGGCGGGTCCTAAACTCAAGATGGCAGGCTAACCTTGGCCACCCTTAAGTGGACTTCACCTTGCCTTTGGGCTCTCCTTCCAGGAAACAATCCACCACCCTTATCAGAAGGGAGTGGGCCCTACTTAGGGTGGGACAGACTAATTGCTCTAGATGGCTGAGAACCCTCAGGGAGGTAACCTCTAAGCAGCTTGCGTTGACCTCCCAGTGCACAGTCATTCACCAGGTGTAGCAAGCAGTGTCTTAGGTTTGGCATGTATTTGGGGGAGACAACCTGGGGGAAAACCCTTTAGCATCTCACATCCCAGTGCTTAGCTGCTGCATCACCAGTCGTGTGTGTGTGTGTGTGTGTGTGTGTGTGCGCGTGTGTGTGATTCTGTCACTTGGCACTGACATGGGCTTGGACTGATGCACTTGCATGAAAGAGCGAGTAGTTAAAACCTGTCAACAGGCAGGAGGGAAAGACATCGTTCTGTTCCTCTGACGCTGACGGACGGCCTGCCCGCTCGAGGGCTTCCTGGGGGTCATGGGGAGAGCCCTGAGGGCAGGAGAGCTGATTGTGCTTTCCCCTGAATGCCCCCACTAGTGCTCCTGCAGCGCTGCCATGACTTTACAAGGTTTTCCTGCCGGGATCGGCTCTGAATGGCAAGCCTGTGACGCCCCCGCCCCCTGCTGCTGGGGCATCCTGGAGCGAGTGAAGCAGCCTGGCTTTTAGGGCTGCACAGAGATTGTGGGGTGCTAAGTCAAACTAGGGATCCCTCAGAGCCAATTCCCGTGGAGACTAGAGCATGCTCAGCACAGGGGCAGGGGCTGACTCAGGAGCCCATCCCAGGGCGTGGTGATCTCAGGGACACCAGGCCAGCAGCTCATCTCCCCACCCTGGCCCAGGACAGCCCCTCCCTGCAGGAGAGCCCCGGTGAAGGACTCTCTCAATCCCACTGCCATCGAGTGGATGCCGACTCATAGCGACCCCGTGGGGCAGGGTAAAGCTACCCCCCAAGTCTCCGAGACTGTACCTGGTGGAACTGCTGACCTCTCAGATCAAAGATCGACGTGTCACCGCCACGCCAGCAAGGTTCCGTGGGCAAGGGGGGACGGCCAACCAAGTCCAAGTGCTGTGGTGACACCCCAAGGGGGAGTTCCAAGGACATCTCCAGGCTGTCACCAGAAAGGGCGTTTCCACTTGAGTCCCACAAAGTGTAGGGTGGAGGTGACAAGTTCTCTGAACCCCAGAAATTAACACTAAAATACACCCGTCCACAGATGGCAGTTGGTCTACATAGATCGATGGTCACGTGTAGCGGTCATTGCTAGATGTCACCAAATCCACTCACAGTGACCCCATGGACAACAGGAGGAAACACTGCCAGTCCTGGGCCATCCACACAATCACTGCCACTGTCAAGAGTCCATTCCTGCAGCCATGGTGTCACTCCATCTCTTTCTCACTGCCCTCTACGGAGCATGGTGCCCTTCCCCGGGGGACCAGCCCCTCCTGAGAATATGCCCAGGCCACAGGAGACAAAATCTTGCCACCCTCCGTCCCAGGAGCATTCTGGGTGTACTTCTCCCAAGACAGATCTGTTTGCTAGAATGGCGGTTCCTGGTGTGTTATTAAGACGCAGGAGCACGTGGGCACATCGCTTCATCTTTATGTTCTTTCTTATTTATCTAAACCATTTTATTGGGGGCTCGTACAACTCTTAGCACAATCCATACATACATCATTGTGTCGAGCACATTTGCACATTTGCGATGCATTCAGTTGCGCACACCAAAATGTTGCATTTCTTGTATAGCAAAGAAGTTGGGGAAAGGCTTTGTTCACCACCATCCTGGTTTACACTGCCCCTTCCCTGAGCACAGCTGAGGTCTCGGGGCAGCGGGACTATGACCCGAGTCCCGTGGTGGACAGGTGGATGGGTGGGACATCCATGGTCTGGAGCCTGTTTTCTGTGGGCATTGGTCTGCGAGGCCGCCTCTCCACGTGCCATGGGGTCTGTGTTGCCTCCTGCCCTCCTCACTCAGCACCCAAGACCCCCACCCCCGAGAGCTCGGCCGGAAGTGGGGCTCTGGGTTCTAGACCTGTGGCGTGTCTGTGGTTCACCTCGTCCTCATCACCCCCCCTACCCCCACCCCCCACCCCCGTACTCTGAGGCAAACTCGCTGAACTGTGCCTTGGCTGGGCTCAGCCTGTCCTCCTGCTGGGCTGGGGGGGAGGGGGTTGATGCTGGAATCTGTCTGTTTTTGTCAGAGGCTGGCCTAGGAATACCCAGGGAATGTGCATGAGACATGGTGCCGTGTGGGCCCTGCGCCCGCCATGTCCCCTCAGATGGCCCTGCTCTGGTCCAAGATCAGACGCAGACTCGGGATGGGATTCCCCTCCCCACACGCTGCTTGGACATGCTGGAGCAAGGTGGGGTCCACATCCTGCATCTGCACATCATGGTCCCCAGGGTCCCCAGCAATAGACACCCACAGAGGCCACCAAAGCTACACCTCTGGCATCGGTAGGCACCTCTATGTTCTGTCCTCTTCAGCTGGGCAGCTTCGTGTCCAGAGGGTACAGAGCTCTGGAGCCGGGATCAGGGTGGTGGGCCCATACCCACCCATGCCTGACGTCCTGGACCCCAGCATCTTGGGGTGCTGTGCCACCCTGTCACAGCATGAGCAACGGGTTGCCCCCATACCTCTCGAGTGGACAGGACAAAGTCCTTGTGTTCTTTTGAAGGATGGCTGCCCGGCTGCCCAAGACTAGGTCACAGTGCTCTTTAAGCAGGCCAGCCATGGACCCAGATGCCCAAGGAGCAGGCCTGCCGAGGTCATGGCCTTTCCCCAAGAGGCTGGCGCCCAGAGGCATGGCCTGGTTGGGGCAGGCGGTAGATGCAGCTGTGGGCCAGCTTGCTGCCGGTTCCGAGCCCACGGGCTGTGGCTGGAGTTCTGGGACCCAGTCCTGAGGAAGTGGGCGCTGGGTTCTCTCTGGCAGACGGTGTGGGGGTGTGAGGACTAACCTGCGCGGGGGAAGCTGGAGCACTAGTTCTGATCACTGTGAAGCGCCTCCTCCAGGATGCCAGCGGGCTTGACCAGACCCCTGTGACCCTGGTTTGTCTGAGGCCTCCTCCCTGCTCATGCCTGGATCCTTCATGGTCCACACCACGACAGGCCCTCATGGTCAACGCCGAGCGTTCCTTAATGTGAGGCTCTGCACTCCGTGTCCCTCCCTCCCCCTATGTCCTCTGACTCCAAGGAAGACCATCTCTGCTCCCTTTAGGAGAGCAGCGTTCCCGACTTGGCCATCAGGAGCCCCCAGCTCTTAAATCCCCAGGTCCCGGCACAGGGGCCGGTGGGCTGGGGCTTCCTCGGGGGACAGGACAGGCGTCTCCTGCACAAAGCTGACCCCCACTAGGGACGCCTGAGAGGCAGGGATGCTGTGCGCTCCTGACCGTCCATCTCTGTGTGACTGATGGGCGATTCCGGAGCGAAGGCAGGTTATGAGTGATTGTTCCAGGAAGTGAGCTGCCACTCCCCGCCGCCCTCAGCGCTGACTTCCGCATGCACACACTGGCGGCCAACCCTGAGGGTCTCAGGGGGACATGTAGGGCAGGACACGTCCCAGCTCTCCTTCCAGCGCAGCTCCCTCAGCCCGGGCTGGGGTTCGCAGAGGAGACAGACCTCGGGCACAGACACGTCCCCGTGTCCCAAGTTACAAACCAGGGCTGGAGGGTAATCAGAATGCTGCTCTAATTGCACAGAGCCAGAGGAGGTCTGGAGGCAGAGCACCCCGCCCCCCACAAAGATAGGGGTCCCACCATGATGCAGTGTTTCCTTGGTGATGGGACTCCAGGCCACGTCCTCCAGGCGGCACGTGTCAAGACAATTAATGCCACAGAGGTGGTTCCTCTGCTTAACGACACGCTCCGAGAGAGTTAAATCCACGGAGATGGTTCCTCTGCTTAGTGAAATTAGAGCCGCCTCCCCGTGTCTCCCCCCCTCCCCCATGTCTAATTGTTGGAATTATCCAGTGAGGAGTGCATGTAATTGCCCTCTGTCTGATGATGCTGGCAGGGAGTGAAGGCTCCTTGGTGCTCACGCGCTCGGACGTCCTTGGGGTGGTGCTGAGCTGGATGTGAGTACCCCACTGTGGCATCCTGGACAGCAACCCGGGAGGGGTGTGTGGCCTGTTAATGTCTCTGAATAGGGAGGTCCCCCTGCCAACCTCACCCATCTTCCCCTCTCCATCTCTGAGTCCCCAGACCTGCAACAATGGACTCACCTGAGCTTCCACCCCACACTACTCTGATGAGCGTGGTCTGACCACCAGGGGTAACTTTAGGTGAAGTCTGGATGCTGGGGAACATGGGAGCTCCTCAGTCCCACCCATCGGCCTGGTCAGCCAGGCACCATCACTGGGACCCGGGTCAACATCGCTGTGGGGCGGACTGTGGGCCTGGTGTGCTCTGTGCCCCAGACACAGAGAATGTTCTGGAGTCCAGGCCAGAGATCCTGCTCTGTGTGTGTATGGAAAAGCTCCTGACAAAGGCAGAGGTGTGCGGTCAAAACTGCCCGGGCACCCCAAGGAGGCGTGGGAAGAGCAGTGTGGAGGACGGGTGTCTCTACAGCACACATCTTGAGCATGATCACTTCCACAGGGGGGTCTTCTCACAAAGCACACACGGGCAACAGCCTCCTAGACCCCACCCCCACCCCGCCCCGACGTCTCCTGAGAGGGGAGTGTGTCCACACTTAGCCCAGGGTGCCCAGAAAAGGCAGGGCCAGCCTTTGACTGAGTGAAGGTAAAATCCGAGATTCCAGCCCTGGGGGTGGCATTTGAATTTGTGCCTCAGGACAGGGCATCAGGAAAGGCCAGGGGCTTGGGTGGGGTGGGGACGTGGAGCACAGGCATCCTGGGTGAGATGGGCTCAGATCCTCGAGGGGGGTTGACTGACCCAGTGGCTGGAGCAATGGGCCCAAACACAGACGGGACTGTGAGGGTGGGACAAGGCCAGCCTGTGCACCCTGTTGGACTTGGGGGGCACCGTGAGTCAGAACTACCTTCACAACATACAACCAACCCCCTCTGGGCACCCTGCGGGTGCTGCCCACTGCTCTCCTGGGCAGTCCGATCACCGGACTCTGCCCTGGTTGTCTCCCTCCATCACCCTCCAGGCCTGGGACAGACCCCCTTCCCGGGCTTAGTTTCCACCCCACAGCAGACATGTCTATCAGG
>NW_022111312.1:18104465-18107241 GCF_000313985.2 Echinops telfairi
GGCTAAACCCAGGGGCTTAGTAAAGTAGAGGAGGTGGCCACCAGGGCTGAGGACGGACTCCGCTCCCGAGGGAGGGACAGACGACGGTGGCCTGACTTTCCACGTGTCTGTAGGAGGAGCCCAGGGGCAGAAGGGTTCCCCAGTCAAGGAGGAGTGTCGTCGGGTTGAAGATGACGGTTGAGAGAATGTGTGCAGATTCTCTGCGTGGCCAACAACGCAGACAAAGGTCCTGCAGGAGCGGCTAATGAGCTCCCGGTGGACTCCGGTAATAGGCTGGTTGGGCAGGATCCCAGGACGAGCTGCTGCCATCTCCCCTCCCCTGGGCTCCCGCCCTGGGCATTGGCGCGTGCAGGCGGTTTGTGCATTTGGAGAGAAAACGCAGCGTTCTCCACAGAGCGCCTTTTGAGAATTCCCAGGTGTGCAGGAAAGTAAAGTCAGAATCCATCTGCCGGTAAGAATCGCGCCCCCTGTGAACTCACAAAAGATGGAAATAAATTTAACTGAACTCTGCGATGAATTCACCGTTGCGTGCAAATGGAGCATGGAAACTCGGGCCCTGAGGGGAACGATTTAATAAAGCCTTGTGTGTGGAAAACGAGGCGGCTAATGAAACTGTCCCCTGGCCAGCGTGGGACATCTCACGCAGGGGCTGGTGGGCTCGGGACGTCACCTGCTGAGAGTTGAAGAGAGAGGACTCCTCCAGAGCTCAGTGCTGACCGGGGGCTAGAGACGCATGACTGGGGGTGACTGAATGCCCAGTGGCTGTCCACAGCCCGCCAGAGAGTGGGGCATGGGCACTCCATGGGATCCCAGTTCTGGAAGGTTCTCTCGTGTAACTCATGCTCTGTGGCAGCACTGCCTTGACGAGGAGGCCCCGAGCCCCTCTTCATCCCTGATGTTCCTCTTGACCTCGCGCCTAACACCTTACCTGTACCTTACCTGAGGGCCACCTCTAAATATGCTGCCTCTGCACATGCCACCCACTCTCAGAGCAGGTGTGGTCCCAGATTAATTGGCAAGGCCTAGAGCTGGGCTGGGACCCAGGGAATTCTAGTGGGAGAGGGGAGAAGGCAGGGCATGTGGTTCCGACAGGGAAAGCTGGGTGTCAGTGTGGGGCCAGTAATTCCTAGCCGCCACCACCACCACCTCCCACCCCTCCAACACACACCCCCACACACTGGCACAAACAAGTACCAACACATACCTTCACCCTCACTCACACACATGCACAGACAGGCACACACCCAGGCAGTCGCCCCTGGCCATGAGCCCAGACTCTCTCCACCACAGGCAGACCCAGCGTTCCCCCCTGGTGCTGCTCCTGGGCCTTGTCCCTGGGCGTCCCCCCCCCTGCCCCCCATCAGAGTTGATGCTCAGGCCCCATCAGGCTGTGCAGGGGTAGGAAACCCGCCTGGTTCTGCTCCCTTGCACAGCCTGGATCTGCAGCTCTCTGATACCGCCGAGGGGGCAGGCTCTTCCTCAGCTGCTCTTTCATGCATCAGCTGTTGGGGATGAAAATGCAAATCCACTTAGAGCTGCCTGCGCAGCCCCAGGGCTGGTGGGTGGAGCACTCAGGTCCTGTAGATGCCCAGCCATGCTGAACACCCAAGCACTCAGGGGCACTGGGGGGCTACCTTACTGGTCACCTCACAGGCCCGACAGTAAGCTCTTACTCCCCTGGCCCCCCCACCATCAGCCCTCACCCCCTGGCCTCACACTGGCTTTCACCCTCTACGACCCCCACTGCCAGCCTTCATCACTCCCCTAGGCCCCCCAGTCTCACCCCTGGGCCCCACTGTCGGCTTTCACCTTCCTGAGCACCCCCACTGTCAGCGCTCACCCCCCTGGGACCCAGGGCAGCAGGAAGAACAGAGAGACAAGGGGGGTCCAGGGCTGGTGAGGACGAGCCAGTGTCCCACTGCCCAGACACACCCACTACCATCCAATCCTTTCCGACTCTCAGTGCCCAACCCCCTCAGGACAGAGCAGAGCTCCCCCTGGGACTTCTGAGGCTGGACCTCTCTGTGGGAGCACACAGCATCCTCTTTCTCCTTTGGAGCAGCTGGTGCGTCTGAACCGCTGACCTTGCAGACAGCAGCCCGGCCCTTAACCCACGGAGCCACCAAGGCTCATACGTCTCCCCAGAAGACCTGTCCAAAGGGCTCAGGGTTCCCCGAGCCTCTGGCCCTCGTGTTCGTGGGGAAGCACCCTGGATAGAAGGGACTTGGAGCCCGGGTCAGGTGCGACCTCCTGCGCCTCCCCATGTGAGCATCAAGATGCTGAAGCAAAAGACCCTGCTGAGTCTGTTCCTCCATCTCCATGGGAAGCCTGTCCCTCTGGGATAAAAAGATCTCTGGGTCGTCCCTCCATGACCTTTCCATCCATCTTGCCCTGCCATGCCCGCCACCCAGCCTGATACAGAGAGAATGATGCAATGAGTGAGTGATACAGCGAGTGATACAATGAATGATGCAGTGAATGAGTGATACAGTGAGTGAGTGATGCAATAAGTGATTCAGTGAGTGATACAGTGAGTGATAGTGAATGATGCAGTGAGTGATACAGTGAATGAGTGATACAGTGAGTGAGTGATGCAATGAGTGATTCAGTGAGTGATACAGTGAGTGAGTGATACAGTGAGTGAATGATGCAGTGAGTGATACAGTGAGTGATACAGTGAATGAGTGATACAGTGAGTGAGTGATGCAATGAGTGATTCAGTGAGTGAGTGATAGTGAATGATGCAGTGAGTGATACAGTGAGTGAGTGATGCAAT
>NW_022111312.1:18107341-18112623 GCF_000313985.2 Echinops telfairi
TGAATGATGCAGTGAGTGATACAGTGAGTGAGTGATGCAATGAGTGATTCAGTGAGTGAGTGATAGTGAATGATGCAGTGAGTGATACAGTGAGTAGCATACGCGTGATGTGAAAAGTGCCATGTGGCAAGGTGGCCCTGGTTGGCAGGTGGGCTGCACAGAAGCCAGTCCCTACTTGGGTGGGAGGCGCCTGCGGGTGCTGAGGGGCAGCTACAGGGCAGGCACAGAGGTGGGGGCACAAAGCACGCTGTTCCCTGGGAGGGAGAGCTGCTGCTGGGGACGGCTGATACACTGGACCCCCTTGCTGTGCAACGTGACCTTGGGTGTTCCGGGGTCAGACAGGAGGGACAGGGGTCCTGGCTGAGGTCCATGGGGTCTCCTGCACCCACTGCCCCTCCCCCAAGGGAAAGGAGGGAGAGGTACAGACCCCTGTCCCAGCTCCGGCCCCTGAAAGCCCTCCCCAGCGGTGACAAGCCCCAAGGGCTGTGCCTGAGCACCGGCTTAATACCCTGAGTTTGGAATTCATCAGGAAATAATGGCCTCATCGATTCGGCCGCAGACATATTTACTGTCTGTCCTGACAGACCAGAAGAGACAGACTGTAACTAGTCACTTACATCCTGCCAGCCCGCCAGCCCTTCGGCAACCACTGCACTCTGAATATTTTAGTGAAGCTCTGCTCCCTGGAAATGACCGTCCACGGCAACATTTCAGGGCCAGCCCCACAGCCTCCCTGCGCAAGGAGAACAAGCTGGGCTGAGTGGAGGGAACCCTGCCAGCCTGCCTGACACCAGGGCCCGAGGGCGCATGTGGGGGGCAGGCCCCAGGAGCAGCCCAGCCCCCTCCCTGGTCCTGTGGCAGAGCCTCACCTGGGCGCTGGCGGGTGGAGAAGGGCCCCCGTCCTCTGGTCAATCCTTAGGCCATTTGCAGAGTGGGCACCTCCTTCAGCCTCCCCCTCCTCTGGCAAATGAAGCCCATCCTGGGTGGGGGCGGGCAAGGTCAAGAGAGGGGTCAAGGTCACAGGCAAACTCCCCCCTGGCTTCCATCAACACTGCTCTAAGGCAGCAGTTCTCAACCTGTGGGTCACAACCCTTTTGGGGGCTGCCCGATTCATCACAGTAGCAAAATGACAGTGATGGAGTAGCAACGGAAATAATGTTACGGTTAGCGGGGTCACCACCACATGAGGAACTGTATGATGGGGTCGTGGCAGTGGGAAGGTTGCTGTGTGCTGACCAAGGTGAGATGTGGATGTCAGCACCGAGGGGGTGGCCTCTTCAGCCAGCCAAGCACCGCAGGCTCCTGGTCACTGTCCTTGCCTCTCACTGTCTCTGCATCTCTGAGAGCCACCCTGAGGGGCCTGAAGTCACGCCTGTCACATGGGGCCGTCAGGTAGGGTCTCTGTCATGTGGGGTCTCTGTCAGGAGGGGTCTCTGTCAGGTGGAGGGTCTCTGTCAAGTGAAAGGTCTCTTTCAGGTGGAGTCTCTGTCAGGTGGAGTCTCTGTCAGGTGGAGTTTCTGTCAGGTGGAGGGTCCCTGTCAGGAGGGGTCTCTGTCAGGAGGGGTCTCTGTCAGGTGGAGGGTCTCTGTCAGGTGGAGGGTCTCTTTCAGGTGGAGTCTCTGTCAGGTGGGGTCTCTGTCAGATGGAGTCTCTGTCAGTTGCGATCTCTGTCTACTGGGGTCTCTTTCAGGTGGAGTCTCTGTCAGATGGAGCCTCTGTCAGGTAGAGGGTCTGTCAGGTGGGCCCCCTGCAGGCTGCTTCTCCTGGCTCCCCTGTGGCTATTTCAGAACCAGTTCCCCAGACTCCCAGGACTGACTGGTGGGGGGCAGAGGGTGTGGGTTCTCTGCCTGTGTCCTGCCCAGGTCCACCCTGCTCATCCCCACATGGACTGGTCCTCGTCCCCTCCCTCGTCGCCCCTCAGACACCTGGGCATTGATGCCCACAGCCGGCAGTGTTCTGTGGGGACCTTTGTGCCCCAGGGTGACCCGGGGTCATGCCGGCCGTCTGCTCTGGGCCAGCACCCGGGTGCAGTGACTGTCATCCTTGTGGAGGTGGCACCGCCAGGAGTCATCGTCCGTCTCCTCTCTCCCACGTCCTGCACTGTCAGGTGCACCCATCAGGCCCGCGTTCAAAATGTGAGGTCAGGACATGGTCACCAAAGACACCAAGACTCCCCCAAACACACCCCAAAGCCAGTCAGAGCCACTGCAGGTCTGTGTCCTGGCTGGACAGGGCCTCCTGGCGGGGCTCGGGCACCATGGGTGCCGGGGACCCCTCATGGAACATGGTGCCAACAAAGGGCTTCCATGGGCCCCTGCGGGGCACAGAGTGGCGCGGGGTCCTGCTGTCCACAGGTCAGGAGCGCGTCTTTCCCTCACCTTTTTCTCTTTCATCTCATTGATGGCTAGTTTTCATGTCCTCTTTAGGGGCTTACTATTTTTTTGCATGCATCTTATGTATTTTTTTCTATTTCATTTCCCCTTCCTTCTGCTTCCGCCCCTCCAACCCTGGCCCCATGTGTTAGTCTGGGTTGGCTAGAGAAACAAACCCAGGAAGACGCTCTTATGTGTGTAAGAAGGAGCCATTGTATACTGAGAAAACATCCCAGCCCAGTCAAGGTCAAGTCCATAAGTCCAGTGTTAGCCCATGTGTCCGATACCAGCCTGTTAGTTCCTCTTCAGACTCACACAGCTCACGCAATGACGCAGAATCCAGGAAGATCACAGCCCAGTGGGTGGATCCAGTGGCGGTGGAAGCATCTCAGCACTGGTGTGGGTCTCCCTGTGGCTCCTCCAGCTCCAGGGCTCTGGCGCATCAGTGTAGCTCCATGTGGCTTGACTTTAGGAATACGAAGCAGAGAGTGTGGGTCTGGCTTCCAGCGAGCTATTTATCTCTGTAGCGCCTCCAAATGAGGTCATCAAGCTGTGACCTGGCTGACAGGCTAAACTCCATGCCTTCACTCTTAATAGTCTCAGGTTGTCACCCGATTATGTAACTACCACACCCCAGAACCATACAGCTTTGTTTCTTTGGCTATGGAAACTTTTTCCTTGTGTGTGTGTTTCCTTTTACACAGAGATCTGACACGGTAATTGTCTTGATGTGATTGTCAAGACCTTCTAAATCCGCCGTTTCCTGAGAGATGTGGCAGCTTCTTCATTCTTCTCCAATGATGCTCAGTATCCCACCAGGTGTGTGTGCCTAAGGGTGCTCATCCATCTCGCCACCTGTAAGCGTTTAGGTGTGTAAAGCGCACAGCCACGCATGCATTCACACGTGGCATGGTGGGTCTGTGGGGGGTGTTTGCTGAGTAGAGGGATTGCTGGGGCACGTGGCATTTCCACTCCCAGTTGTTTGAGGAAGGGCCACCCCGCATCCCACAGTGGTGGCATCGTTTCACAAGCCCAATGGCAGCATGTGAGGCTTCCGATCTCCCTGCATCCTCTCCAGTGTGTGTCCTCTTCCATTTGGTTGTCCTGTTTCTTAAACTCTGCTACCAGTGCCGGCAGGAGGTGGCATCTCACCGTGGCTTTGATCCAAATCTCTGGAATGACCGGTGATGGGGAGTGCTTCTTCGTGTGTTAGCCACGAGAGTGTCAGCTTTGGAGCCGTCTGTTCACATCCTCTGCCCGCTTCTAATTGGATTCTTCGTCTTTCTCTCGTCCGTCCGGGTGCTGCAGCTTTCTGTAGATTTGGGAGATTGGTCCCTTATCTGATAGATCACAGCCAGCATTCTCACTCTGCTGATGAAGTCTTTTCACGGAAACCAGTGTCATTTTAGGAGGTCCCTGCCCTCCATTCTGTCTTGTGGTGTGTGTTTGTCGCTGGGTCGGATAGTGCGTGTGCCCTGCACTAGGGCTCTGCTTTCCACCGATGGTCTGTATAGTTCTAGGATTGGCATTTGGGTCTTTAATCCAGACTGATGCCTGTTTTCTGAACGTTGCTTGGAATGATGGTTTACATTTGTCCAGGTAGAGAGCTGAAGCAGGTATCACCCACCCTGTCCACACCCACCCTCAAGCCACAGGAAGGAAAGAGCCAAACAGAAACTGGAGGATAGGTGACCAGGGCTCTTTCGAGGGGCCTGGGGCTTAGGGAGGGAGAGGGGCAGAATGAAGGAGGCAGATGTGTGAGCTGGGGACCTGAGAAGCTACCTGAGCAGGCTGGGCAGAGACTCAGGCATGAGGACCTGCTAGGCATAGGGTGGGGGTGGGTGGGAGGAAGGCAGGGAGAAGGAATGAAGACATGGCCTGGGGAAGCATGCACCCCGTTCAAGTGTTTGTGCCCACGGGGAGGTTGGGGAGCTCCATGATGCTGGCTGAGGAGGGGACTGGCATCAGCAGGAGCCCCACCCAGGTGCACCCCCACCTATCCCCCAGGAAGACAGGCCTGGTCTGGTCTCGGGGGCAGGAGTCAGGTCGGAGAGCTCAAGTGGACCTCCAGACAGCTGTGGCGGGGCACTGGGCAAAGGGGGGCCCTCTGGAGGGACCCAGCACTGCTGAGACACCTCACCACGTGCACAGGGCGCCCAGCGACCCTGGAGCAGCTCGAGGTCGGCCCAGGCAGAGAGAAGGCTGGGGTGGCTGGGGGAACTCCAGGAGTTTAGCCGTGGCTAAAGCGCTCCCTGCGCATCGGAACCTGCTTGACAGCGATTGGTTCGTTTTTAAATAAGAGAGATGTTTATTGTAGTCTGTTTATTCCTCGATGCAGTGCTGGAAGACCCGTTGTGGGATTTGATAAAGCACTGCGGACAAAATCATTAGGAGGCTTTGGGGCTCATCGTGAACTCTGCATGACTGTTAACGATCACTCCGTTTCAGGAGCCCCTGTGTGAAAGCCCCCAGCTACTAAGGGGAAGGTCAACAGTTCAAATCCAACAGCCGATCTGGAGCAGAAAATAAGTCCGCCTGCTTCTGGGAAGATCTCAGGCTCAGGAACTCTATGGGGCAGTTCTGCTCGGCCCTGCAGGATCTCTGTGCGTGGGTTGGGGTTTGGGGCCTCCCTGGTGACCATAAACCCCAAATCCAAACCCATCGAGTCAATCAACCCTGGCAGGCTCAGAGCGAGCCTGTGTCTAAGCCCGTCAGTCTGTAAGGGAGCCCACTGCCGCCGCCTCTTCCTCCCGCAGTAGAGCACCTGGCCCCGCTCTCCACAGAGCACTGCCAAGGGATGGCCGGGAAAGCCCGCCAGCCTCGCCTCGCAGGAGAGTACTGGCTGGGCTTCTTCCAACATAGGTTAGATCAGGGGCTCTGCCTCACACGGAGCCACACAAAGAGGCAGTG
>NW_022111312.1:18112723-18123145 GCF_000313985.2 Echinops telfairi
GGGGGGCGGCAAGAGTTGGTTTTAAAAAGCCAATAGGCCTCCAATGCTTATCCTTGAATCCTGGGTGGATAAGAGAGAGAAAGCAGGAGAGCAAACTATTTGACGGGATCGTGGGTGAGAATGTTTCAAACAGGAGAGAGAGCCAGTCTGCACTCCAGGAAACTCAGACACCAGTGAGAAGCAAGGACCGCAACTGATCTCCCGCCACGATGCAGCGCCAAGCCCAGGCGGGTCCTGAGGGTAGGCAGCAGGGAGGAGAGCAAAGGGAATAAGGACGACACCCATCACAAACCATGCTGGCAAGGAGATAGTCAAGTGACACCTTTAAAGTCTAAAGGACAGTTGTGTAGGTGAGGGGTAAATTAAGGAGACATCAGACAAGATAAAGCATACAAGGGCCCACCTCTCAGTCCTGACTTCAGGAGCCAGGTCTGAGCAGAGAGCACAATGTAAGCTCACGAGTTTATATCATCTCGGGCACACAAGCCACGGTAAGCACGTATGTAACAGGAAGGGTTTGTACACAAGGGCCATACATGTAACAGGAGGGAGATGAGCCGGGTGTGCACGCATTAGGAAGGAGTGGCACTGGAGGCAAACACCTGACAGGAAGGCACAAATGTAGCAAGATGGGCAGGCTCTAGAGTCAAAATGGCAGCTTAACCTTGGTCATATCTAAGCTGGCTTGACCTTAAGTGTCTGAGCTCTTCTCCAGGGGAAAAGGATCCTTATCAGAAGGGAGTAGGCCCTACTTCAGGTGGGACAGACCGTAGGGTCTGATAGCTTTTGATGGCAGATAACCTTTACGCAGTTGACCTTCAAGCAGCCTTGTGCTTGCAAGTAGCACCTTAAAATTGTATTGTGGGGAACATTGGGGAATAATTTTTACTTAGGAGAATGTGAGTGGGACGCATCTCCACCCCACAAACGTGAAGGTTCCCTCCGCGGGAGCCTTGGCCTCCCAGACTCCTTAATGTATGAATGTTGCGAGTTTGCCCTCATACACTCTATTCCCGGTTCTGTTTCCCGTGTGTGTGTGCGTGTGTGTGTGTGTGTGTGTGTGTAATCAGAATATATATATATGTATTCAGGGAAAATATCCTTCGAAAGGCAAGCTGAGCAGTGGCTTTATTGAGTAAACAGAGGTCGAGGGAACTGTCGGCGGACCTACGCTACAAAGCAAACAAGAATCTACTGGTATCAGGTCGTCAAGAGCAGAGTGGAACTGCCTCACAGGGTTCCCAAGGCTGTGGCATTTACACCGAGTGACTGGTGGGTTCAAATCCTTGACCTTTCTGCTTGAGGATTAGCCCGTGACCAGGATCCTGTCTGACTCCTCCGGAACGGCTTCAGGCAGTTCTTCAGAGGAGACATGCGATGTATGTCAGATACGCTGGTCAAGAGAGGAGAATGAATAGCCTGAGGAATGGAGTAAATGAAGATGAAATAGTAGCTGGTTTTTCAAAAAATTGTTTATTTTGAGTTGCCTTAGGAGATCCACGGCTATTTAAAGCAATCACCATCACCCAACGTGTGTGTTTATAACGATTAAAGTCGAAACGTCTGACAACAGCAGCCCAGGAAGAGCAGACAGCCGGAGGATACATTATTATAAGATCCTTAACCCTTTGTCTAGTTCTCTCACAGTTTAGGAGTCTGGAAGTCCAAATTCAGGGACCCAGCTCCTGGGAAGCATTCTCCTCTGCTGGCTCTGAGGGAAGGTCCTTGTCTCCTGTCAACATCTGTGGGCCAGGTGTCCTTTGAGATCTTGGCACCCATCTTCCCCTGGGTCTAGGAGTTTCCCATCGTAGGGACCTCAGGTCCAAAGGATGCACTCTGCTCCCAGCTCTTCTTTCTGGGTGATGGTAAATCCCTCTGATCTCTGTTCATTTTTTAAAATCCCTTGTATATCCCCAAAGAGATTGACTTAAAATACAGCTTAATCCTATAGCTTATATCCTACCCTGTGAACATGACCGCTTCTAACCCCGCCTCATTCACTTCACAGAGGGGAGGGTTTACAACACAGAGTTGATCACATCAGATCACAGAAACCAAAACTAAACTCACTGCCATTGAGTGCCTGTGGATTCACAACGACCCTTTAGGGCAGGGTAGAACTGCCTCTGAGTTTCCGAGATTTTAACTCTTTACAGGAGTAGAAAACCCTGTCTTTCTGCCTCAAGCACCTGGTGATGCTGAACAGCTGGCCCTGCAGTTGGCAGCCCCTCCACCACCAGGGCTTCTCTATGGAGGGTAATTACACCCTACTGAGAGCCATGCACTTGCCACGTTGGCATGGGTTGGGCAGGGGTGGTGGTGGTGGTGGCATAATTCAATCCATACTATGCATCAAGTGAGACAGCATGGTATCATTTGAAGGTGGACGCAGATATATTTTAAAGGGATGTTATAAGCCATAGGGGAACTGCTAAGAAGTTGGTATTCTTTTAAAAGAGGTATAAATACTAACTTGAGCTAAATGGAATAATAGCAAATGCCTGTTAAACTCCGCAATGGCAGAGAAAACGAAGCCGAAGGTGCAAGAGGAAGTGGGGTGAGCGTGGAGCAAGCTGGTGGCTCTCACTCCCACCACATCAATTTCAGACAGGGCCACTTAGAACCGGGCAGGAGCTCTGATCAAAAGAAGCCAGAACCAGCTAGATGCAAGCTACAAGAAACCCACTTGAAACGTAAAGGCCTGGATTGGTTAAAAGAACGAGGAGAGGTGTGCCAGCAAACACAAGTAAATATATTGATTTCTATCAAAGTGGACTTGGAATAAGCAGACTTGCTTGGATAAGCAGCCACTATCCCGTGATAAAGGAGTCCGTTCTCTAAGAAGACACAGCCATCAAAGATGTCTGGGCACCTAACAACAGAGCTTCCAATTACATGAGACAAAAGCTGATGGAACAGAAAGCAGAAATCGACAAACCCACAATTGCAGCAGGCGGCTTGCACACCCCTCTCTCGGTAATTGATAAACCGAGGAGGCAGAAGGGGGTTGCACAGTGCTATCCAGTGCTCGCCCGGCCAACGGGATGCCTGAGCCCCAAATCAAAGACCCAGAATACACCTTAGTGTCTACTGCACAGGGCGCCCCCCAGGACAGGCCACAGTCTAGGCATTGGGGGCCTGGGAGAAGGTGCGGAAAAATTGAAAATACAAACCCTTAAAGTAAACAGTTGTTGTTATGAGGTGCCATTGAGTTGGTTCCAACCCAGGTGACCTGTGCACAGCAGGACAGAGCACTGCCCAGTCCGGCGCCATCCTCACGATTGGTCCTCTGCCCGAGCCCGTTGTTACAGCCCATGTGCCAGTCATCTCCTTCAGGGCTTCCTCACTGTCGCTGCCCCGTGAAATCAAAGTAGACCTCAGCAACACAGGAAATTGTGGAAAATTCCCAAGTATTTGTAAAGCAAGGCGTTTCTAAATAATCTCAAGCCTGAAATATATAGGAATATCCACTGCTGTGGGTTGGATTCAACCCTAGCAGCCCCGTAAGGCAGAGTAGAACTGCTTGATAGCATCTCCAATGCTGTCCTGGTGGTGCAGCAGGTCAGGCATTGGGCCCACCAGCCGCTCCTCGGAGAAAGGTGGAGCCGCCTGCTCCTGTGGTTTCACAGCCTTGGAAACTCTAGGTAGGGTCCACGAGTTGGAATCCGCTTGACAGCAGTGGGGTTGAGGGAGGATCTTCAACAAAGGCAGGCTTCTAGTTTTCCTGCCACTGTGGCTGGAGGGCTCAAGCCACCCCCCTTTCTGATAGCAGCTGCGTGCGTAACTACCAGGCCAGCAGGCCTGTGAATGTGGTGAGTGTGTGTCTGGGTGTGAGTGCTTAGTGTAAATGTGGGTATGTGTAGGTGCATGTGGGTGGGGGGAGTGTGTGTGTGTGTGTGCATGATCAGAATAGGGTGGTAGTGCAGCTAAAGCAGTACCTAGCAGGGAGGGAGCGATTTAAACCATTATACACACACCAGGGGTTTAAAAGCGCCCCTTCGGAAATGGAACAGAAAGATAATGGAATTCTTTCCTTGGACTTTTAAAAAGAAGAAACAGCAAAAGTCACAACCCGATCCTACATTTCAAGAAACTTTTAAAAAATCAAATTAAATCTAAATCTAGCAGCAAAAAGGAAATGACAGGGATTTGATCACCGATTAATTGGGGAAAAATAGTCAGTGAGAACAAAGGCTGTTCCTTGAAGACATAAACGTGATGAAATTTCTAATCAGAAGGTCTCGGGGGTGGTGTACATGTACGGTGGGGGGGGGAGCATAAATGGCCAAGAGTGGAAGAGTAGACATCACTCCGGGACCTACAGACCTGAAAGGTTAGTGGGGGTGCTGTGCAGCCAGCCCCAGGCAGAACCAATGGTCAGCCTTCTCTGGTGCTCCCCAAAGGGCTGGAGATTTTAGGGCACTCAGGTGCCTCAGGAGAAAGGCCTGGTGATCCACTTCTTCAAAAATCAGCCGTGGAAAACCCTACAGAGTACAGTTCCACTTGGGATCACCAGAACTCCCAATGGCCGGAAAGCATCTGGTGTGAATAATTACCCCAGACCAAACCAAACCTTCTGCTGGAGGGTTTCCAAGACCAAATCCCTAGAAGCCTCCGCCTTCCCCTGAGGAGTGGCCTTGTGGTCCAAAGTCCAGTGCCCTTAAAAAAGAAAGACTGAACACGTTTGTTTTTCTTTCTTGGGAACAGGAAGCCCCATCTCCCCCCTGTGTGCCTGGTGGTTTCAAACTGCTGACCTTGCGGCCAGAGGCCCATTGCATAACCACGAGGCCACCAGGGCTCCTAGCTGTCTGCAGATTGGACAACCCAGATGACACATGAACTCTTGGAAAGGCTCCCAGCGCCGAGAACATGCTGAGAGCACACGACCTTCTCAGCCCGATCCCTGTGAGGGGTGAGCCTGTGAAGACAGACACACAGACCTGCCTGAAGGGAGGGCGAGCTGCTGGTGGCCTGCCCTCCCCAGGAGCCATAGCAGGCCTTGGGCTGGCCTTCCAGCAGGGTCTGTTTGATCGTGGTCCCCACTGCATGTTGAGCCGCATTTCTTGGGGATGACACAGGCGGCCACCGCAGGCCTTCTCTGTGTCCCCGCTGCTGCCGCCCGCCCACTGGGCACATCAAAGGGACCACTGCCCCAGCCTGCGTCCTCCAGAGGATTGAGGGGCGGGGCCATCCTCCAGAGGACTGCGTATTTGGGTCCGGCCATTTCGATGGAGCGTCGTTCGTTCCCCTCGTTGCTGCTGACCCTGTGAGATAGGCTGCAGAGGGGACCTCGAGAGCTTCCGACCTGGCAGGGTTCCCCAGCAGCTGGGTCCGCCAGGACCTGGGATTCATCCAGGGAGCAGGCCTGTAGCCCCACAGGCACCACGACAGGCCATAGAAGCCAAGCGTACTCTCTCGTCGTACTCTCTCGTCGGTAGGACAGAGGCGCCTTGCCGAAGCAGCCCATTTGAGGAGGGAGGAGGCTGGACAGAGGGTCCCCACTTGGCTGGCTGCCTGTAGCCGCGCGTCTGGGCTTCAGGCCCTGAGACCCTTCACTCTCCTGCTGACGTGCTGACGACTCCCACAGAGCAGACTCAGGTCAGCATCTGCGCACCCACCCTGAGCCTGGAGAAGCAGTGGGGCTTCTCGGCGGCTGCCCCTGGATTGGGGTCTTGGGTGGCTCTGCTAGGCTCTCCTCCGGGCCCCGCAGGCACTGATGCCCCCACCACCACCAGCAGCGCATGTCCATCTTCCACTCTGCACGTGGACATAGACCGGACTCGTGCTTGGCCCTGCCGCGTGCACAGCGAGGGACTCAGACCCAGCCAGATGCACGTCTGACCCGAGGCGACCTTGCAGGACAGAGAACTGCCTGGGGAGCTACCAAGGCTGTCTATCTGTACAGAGACAGACGGCTGCCCCATCCTCCTGCAGCGAGGCTGGTGGGCGCCAAGTGTGGGACTTCTGGCAACCCGCCAGGTGCTTCACTGCTGCCTCACCAGGGCTCCTGAGAGAGAGAGAGACAGATAACGCACTGCTGCCACTTCCGGCTCACGGTGACCCTGAAGGACAGGCTGCCCATGGGGCTCCATGGCTCAGTCTTGACAGCAGATGAACGGCTTGCTGGTGGGTCCCAACTGCCAGCCCCTTGGTAGCAGCTGGGCTCCTGACCACAGCACCCACGGTGCTAGAATCGAGCTACACCTGTTACGCTAGAGTGGCTTCTGGTGCAGAGCGCCCTGCGAGGCAGAGTGCCGCCATCCCTCAGGACCCACTGTCTCCTCTTTCTCCCGAGGAGCAGCAGGCAGCTTTGCTTTGCAGCCTGGCACTCTAACCGCTGTGTCACCAGGACACCTTGATCCTTGTGCCGGCAGTCGGGACCGCTCTCCGGGAGGAGCGCCTGTCCCTGGGTCCCTCTGCCTGGAGCCAGCTCAGGCCCTTCCAGAAGGACTGACCTCCGGGCTCTGGTCAGGTACCAGATGTCACTAACATGGTTCTGGGAGTGAGATGCTGGCAAGACTGGTCAGACATCTGCCCTGTGGACTCTCCAGAGGGACATGGAATGAGTGTATCTGGAGACCTACCCTGTGTGTCCGTGTTCCCATGAGGATCCCCCGCCTACCAGGGCCCCATGCCCACCATAGTCGGGACGTGGCCAGGCACTGACCAGAAGGTGGCCCAGCTTGTGCCTGGAATGTGGGTCCTTTTCCCCGGCACATCCCTCACGCAGGTGCCTGTGCCTGGCCCAGGGCAGGGCGGGTCCTCTGCCTTGCTGTGTCTGCCCCAGTGACTGTGTGTTCAGTGGCTGTCTGTCCACGAGGCCACGTGTGGCCCAAACGGACTGTGGGGCAGCTGAGTCGGAATGTCTGCCCCAGATTCTAGTGGCTACTCTATCTCCCCTCATTACCTGACCACCATCTGAGAACACACAGCCCGGGCACCTCATGATGACCTCAGACTCAGACCTGCGTCCCATGACCTGCCCGCCGGCCATTTGTGCCAACAGCCAGGACCCTCCTGGGAAGGGGAGGAGCTGTGTCGCTCCTCGACTCTGCTGGGTGTGTGTGGATGTCCCCTGAGAAGAAATGCCCTGAACCATCAAGAGTGGGGAGACACGACCAGGAACTCAGGTGGAAAGCCTCTTCTCCCCGGCTGTCTCTCCCTTAAGCCCAGCTGTGATGACCAGGGGAGGAAGCCCAGTGCCAGGCCACCCAGGGCCAACATCACACGGGACACCGCCGGGAGGAGAGCAGCGGGACAGGCAGCCACCAACACACAGGAGCAGGAGACGAGTCAGAATGTCCCAGAGCAACAGTGTGCAGAGCGGGGACAGAGTCTCCCAGAAGAAGCCACCTACGACTAAACCCCTTTCCTGTCCCCTCGTGGGGCTCTCCTTACCTGAACCCCGAGTCTGAGAACAGGCATACCCATTCCCACTCCCTGGGCTTACACACAGCGTCACCCGTGGGGCCAGGTGAGGGGACGCCACCAGAGAAGAAATTGCTTTGATGTCCTGAGCGAAGAACAAGGAGGAAAATAAATCTCTGAGAAACTACACGGGAGCCGGAATGAGAACAGCGAGCTGGGAATTGAACACAAGTGTTTCCAGATCACCTCGCTTCTCCCAGGTGACGACCGGCCAAAGCCGGGAAATGTCCCTGGAAACCGGGAGAACTCCTGCTGCCAGGCCCCCCCAGGTGCAGCTGGCGTCCTGCAGAGGCCAGAACTTGGGCCAGGGGCTGCCGGGACCTGCACAGCACCCACGAGAGAGCCTGCAAGTGGGGGCAGGGGTGCACAAAAGAAACTGGGACAGGATGGGGTTGATTGGGAGGGCCGATCAGAGACCTTGTACGGCTTATGTTCAGTCTGTTTGCGGAGCTGGGCAGGCAAAGCATTAGCTGGTACCTTGTTCCTAGGACTTCATTGTACATTGACCCTAAACCAGTACCTTCCATGACTTGATTGCTTGTCACCTACACAATTCCTGTTGGAAGGGTAACTCAAAGTCTCAGATGTCGCCCAAGCCCCTGACTTTGGGGAAAGGGCACCGGTGACTCTGTCATCCTGGCAGCTGGTCCTGGCAAGTGGGGACATGTGGGAGGCACAGGAGAGAAAGATAGGAGAGAGGGCCAGTAGGAAGTGCCAGGAGAGGGGTTGTGGGTGGTGGTGGGAGAGGGGCTGCATGTATATTCCTCTCTAGGTAAGTGTGTATGCTTGCGTGTGTGAACGTATGTGTACCTGTCCATGTGAGTGAGTGGGAGTGTGTGCATGTGCACGCCTATGTGAGTGTGTCAGTGTGCATGTATGTGTCTACCTGAGTGTCTTAGGCTGGGTTCACTGGAGACGCAAAACCAATGACGTGTGTGTGTATCTATCTGTCTATCTATCATCTGTCTGTCTATCTATCTATCTGTCTATCTATCTATCTATCTATCTATCTATCTAGCATCTGTCTGTCTGTCTATCTATCTATCTATATAGAAAGAGAGGAATTTATGTCAAGAAAATGGCACGCACAGTTATGGAGCAAACAAGCCCAAGCTTGGCCAGGTTCCAAGTCCCAGAGGGGGTAGGCGTCTCCTGACTCATGGAGCTGATGGGGTTAATGAACCCGTGACCTGCAGGAAGACCACTGGCTGGTGGCTGCAGAGGTAGATGAATCCAAGGGGGCAGGTCTGATGGCAGGCCACTCAGGATGACTCTGAGGATTAACAGGTGATATGGCGAGCCACTGGCTCATTCCCAAAGAACTGGAGGGGGAGTGCCAGGTGCCGAATCCAGAACCAGCAAAAAGCAATCCAGCTTCCCCACAGCGTCCATTTATATTGGAAGCAGGCCACACCCCAAGGAAACTTCCTCTCAATCGAGTGCATCTGAGCTGTGACCTGCCGAAGGTGTTGCATCCCACCCTAATCATTTTACAACTGACTGGCTGCTCCTAGCGGATCCCATTGTGAAGTTGACCACACTGTGTCCTCAGGTCAGGCTGTGGGATCGTTCCAGGTCAAACCACTGAGCATCCTGACCCTGCCAGGTTGACACACAGTCAGCTTGTGTGAGCGTGCACGTGATTTCCCTTTCCGTAGGAAAGCAACGTGGGTACTTGACTGTCATCTGTGGTGTGTGCAACAGCCTGGTGGGAAAGTTGGAGATGGTGTGAGGTGACCAGCACGGGTACAGAGGCCTGTGGGGGAAACGGTGCCCTAGACCTCCCTTGTCAAGAAACATAGTGGCTGCAAGGCGCAACCACGTGAGGTGTGCTGGTGGATGGGCTTCTACGGGTGATCTCCCACCAGGAGAGAAATATTACTTTAATAACACCTGCTCCCCCCCGCCCCCCAGCACAACACAGCCCTTGCCTGGAGGGTGTGCGAATCATCAGAATCTCATCTAGCAGCGGAGGCCTGTGGAGGCGGCAGCCCAGCCTCCTGGGAAGTGTAATGCTTCCGTACCTATACCTGTCATACTTTAATTCCTTCGAGCAGCAGCGGGGGCACCAGTGCTGTGGCCCTCTCACGGCTCCCAAGGTATTTCCCAAGAAAAATAAGCAGTCCTGCTTCAGGTGGGAGGTGGGACTCTCCGAGCTTCGCTCCACATCTGAGCCCTGTGGGCAGGGATGTGACACAGGGACCAGGCCAGCATCCCAGCAACACTATCTCTGTCCCCCGCTGCCCAGCACGGTCCTGCAAGGTGCTGCTGCAGAGACACCACAGGGGCAAGGGGCGCTTTAACCAGAGAAATTGTACTTCCTCACCGATTGGGAGGCTAGGAATCCAAATTCAGAACAATGGCTCTAGAGCAGCGGTTCTCAACCTGTGGGTCTCAATCCCTTTGGGGGTCGAACGACCCTTTCATAGGTCGCCCGATTCATAACAGTAGCAAAATGACAGTGATGAAGTAGCAACGGAGATAATTTTATGGTTTGAGTGGGGGTTGGGGGGTCACCACAACACGAGGAACTGTCTGAAAGGGTCTTGGCATTAGGAAGTTTGAGAACCACTGCTCTAGAGCAAGGTTTTCTGCTGGCTGTGGGGGAGGTCCTTGCTCCCGTCAACATCAGTGGGCCCTCATTCCTTGAAGATTGCTCTGTGTGCGCAGGGGCTCCGAGCCCCAGCTGCTTCCTGCTTTTCTTTCATGGTGATAGTAGGTCCCTCCTGGCGGCGTGTCCGGAGTAGGTGAGGCGAAGTCTCGCCATCCTCTCCTCCAACCATCACAGCCAGCTTTTCTTTCTTTTTTTTTTTAATCGCTTTATTAGGGGCTCATGCAACTCTTATCACAATCCATACATACATCAATTGTGTAAAGCACATTTGTACATTCACTGCCCTCATCATTCTCAAAACATTTGCTCTCCCCCTAAGCCCCTGGCATCAGCTCCTCATTTTTCCCCTCCCTCCCTGCTCCCCCCTCCCTCATGCACTC
>NW_022111312.1:18125546-18128882 GCF_000313985.2 Echinops telfairi
CCTCCACTCAAGTACTCCCTCAATGCAAGAATACTTTCTTCTAGTAAAACAGCCAGCTTTTCATCAAAGAGAGAGACCAGGAAGTGAGGGTGGGGGCAGCCTCGGCTGAGGCAGTACTCTTGCCTTTCACAACGATACTGAGACTAGTTAGCCAGGAGCGTAAAATGTGATCCGCGTGATAATCCCTGTTTCAGGAGGTGCGTGGGTCCTTGTCACTGCTGCCAAGTGGATTCCGACTCACAGCGACCCTGTGGGACCGAGTAGGTGTGCCCCCTTGGGTTTCCGAGACTAAATCTTTACTGGAGCCGAAAGGCCCATCTTTTCTCCTTTGGAGCAGCTGGTGGGTTTGAACTGCTGATCTCGTGGTTGGCAGCGCAAACGCCTAACCCATGTGCCACCAGGACTCCTTGATGGACACTTGGGCAGACACAACTGGGTCCATGACAGATTGCAGAAGCTCTTAGGGAGAATACAGGTCACTGAGCCCAGGCCTCCAGGGGCCTGCATCTCCGGAAGATACTGTCCCCAGGTCCACAAGTGCCTGTATGCCTCTCCTTGAACTCCTGGGGTCCCCACAGACAGCAGCGTGTGCCCTGGGGCTGCACCCCCTTGTCGTGGGCACCTTCCACGCCCACGTGTTTTGGTTGCATGCCTTTGGAGGTGACTCTCACCAAAGTGACCCCATGTGGCAGAGTAGAACGGCCCCACAGGGGCTCGGAGACTGGTCTTTGCAAATGAGCCCGGGTGGTGCTGTGCACCAGGGGCCGGACTAACGAGAGAAAGGCCGACGGTTCGAATCCGCTCGGTTGGACAATGGAGGACGTGACCATCTGCTCTTGGAAGGATGGCGGCCTTGCACTCCCTGTGGGGTTGCGCCCTGTCGGGAGCAGTGAGCGCTTCTCTGTTAGTTCTGGGCTGTTTTGGGTCATCTCTAGAGAAAGTGGGTCTTTTGCAGCTGGTGGGCCTTCCCATGAGCAGCTGAGGGTTGTAACCACTGGGCCACCAGGGGGCTTCCTGCCACACCGAGTGCCATTGAGCGACAGAGCCCCAGACCACGCACAGACTGGTGGAGGCCTCCGTGCAGGCAGCTCTGGGCCTGGGGCCCTGGACACCAGGCGGTCAGCTGCCAGGCCCGGAAGGACAGAGAGCACAGAGAAAGTGCCCACATATGTCACGGTGGCTGTCAGAATGCAGGGGAGCACCGATGTCCGCCGCTGCCAGGAGCCAGCTCGCAGAAACGAGAGAAGGACCCCAGTGAGCGAGGCCAGGGCAGGGCCGCCCTCCAGGGCAGCAGCGACCCTCCAGGCCCCGGGGATGTGAGACACCAGCACAGAGAGC
This sequence comes from Echinops telfairi, assembly GCF_000313985.2. NCBI lineage: Eukaryota > Metazoa > Chordata > Mammalia > Afrosoricida > Tenrecidae > Echinops > Echinops telfairi. The sequence goes on from NW_022111312.1 coordinate 18,126,885, forward strand.
AGAGGGAGGTTTCCTTGAGCACCGACCACTCAGGCCAGGGCTGGCGTGGACAGAAAAGAAGATGCTCCGCTGTAATTAGACAGCCCCGCCCACCACAGTCCAGTCTGTCCTGACTCACAGTGGCCCTGCCGACCCTGGCTGAACCCACTGCTCCACCGACGCCCCGTATATTCGGAAATGCTACCACTGCTTCGTCTGCATGGAGTCTGAGGCTTGACCACATGGGCAGATGGAGCTCTGGCTTACTTATTTTACTGGGAATGATTAATAGACCTTAATTATTAATCGTTAATAAGCATGATTAATAAACACAGTGTATGGCACAGATCTCTGGTGGCACAGTGGTCGGCAGTTCGAACCTACCAGCTGCTCCTTGAGAGAAGAATGAGACGTTCTGCTCCTGTACACAGTCAGTCTCTGAAGCACATGGGGGCAGTCCTCCCTGTCCCAGGGGGTCACCGTGCATCAGACAGGGCTCAATGGCCGTGAGCCTGTTCTTGGGGTGTAGTAGGAGAAAGTGGGAGTAGCTCTGAGGTGCATGTGAGAAGGGCAGGCCGAGAGGCAAAGACATGCAGATTCTTAATCTGCCCAACTTGGAATGACGGGGAGCCATCGCCATGGAGACGGGTGGCCAGGGTGCTCCCAGGCTGCTGGTAACATGACCCGTCAACAAGCCTTGGGGCTTGTCCCCACTCGTCTGCACAGCCAGAACACAAGCTGCAAGAGAAAAGGGTCATGGGCGGGGGGGGCGGAATATATGTCGATCATTGTGATCTGTTTCCCCCTCCCCACCAACCTTACTCTCATTACTGGTCCTGAGGGGTTTATCTGTCCTGGATTCCCTGTGTTTCCAGCTCTTATCTGTACCAGTGCACACCCTCTGGTCTACCCCGATTTGTAAGGTAGAATTGGGATCATGATAGTGGGGAGGAGCGGGGAGCGTTAGAAAACCAGAGGGATGTTGTGTGTTTCATCGGTGCCGTGCTGCACACTGGCTGTCCCGTCCCTTCCTGTGGCCCTTCTGTGAGGGGATGTCAGATTGGCTACTGAAGGGCTTGAGGTCTCCACTCTGCCTTCCCCTCATTCACATCCATAAAACTGTTTGTTCTGGGTGTTTTGATGCCTTATACCTGATCCTATCGACACCTCATGATCATGCAGGCTGGGACAGTTCAAAATGATCTATGTATAACCTGCCCCCGCACCCCCAGGGCAGCAAATAACAGAAAAGTGGGTGAAGGGAGGGAGACAGTGGTCGGTGTAAGATATGAAAATAATAAGTTATAAATTATCAAGGGTTCATGAAGGAGGGACGAAAAAAATGAGCTGATACCAAGGGCTCCAGTAGAAAATGTTTTGGAGAGGATGATGGCAACAATGTACAGATGTGCTTGACACAATAGATAGATGGATGGCTACAAAGAGCTGTAAGATCCCCAATAAAATGTTTTAAGTTAAAAAACAGAAAAGGGTGGGTCAGCAAGGTTCAGAGAGACAGACGGCTACCACTGCGTGGACTCCAGCCCACAGCAGCCACGGACAGTGGAGGGAAGGGCTGCCCAGTGGGTTGTATGCCGTCGCCACAGCTGTTGACAAGGTCGAGCGTGGCTCACGACGGGTCTCCCACCCAAGCTGGCCCCCACACACAGCGCCCTCCCCCGGGAATCGCTCTGCCTGCTGTGTCCCAAAGTGAGTGGCATGTTGTGGCCACCATGCTGTGTCTGAAATGCTGGTGCCGTTGCTTCTGGGCCACAGCAGCCCACCAGCCCCCAGCACCCCTGGACACTTGAAGCTGTGGCTGCCAAGGTCACACACGCCACAGTGACCCCTGATGTCCAGTGTGGGGACCGGGCCAGGTTCACCCCTCACACTGATAGAATGTGGGGGTGGAGTCTAGCCTGTCAATCAGGTCACAAGGTCACACCCACCAGGAGGATCTTGGGAACTTCCTCCTTGGAGGTGGGGGGGGGGGGCGGCTTCCACTGCCACTGGATCCAC
>NW_022111312.1:18128982-18133462 GCF_000313985.2 Echinops telfairi
GCATCATTGCGTGTGTTGCAGGAGTCTGAAGAGGATTGGACATCTGGGCTAATATCGAACTTATGGACTTGATCTGGACTGGGCTGGGATGTTTTATCAATGCATAATTACTTCTTGATATAAAGTTCTCTCTTACACATATGTGAGTGTGCATGAATTTGTTTCTCTGGTCAGCCCGGATGAACACAGAGCCCATCTCCTGGAGGGGCCACTCTTTTGCTGACCCTCCACTTTACCATGTTGTCACGGAGAAGGGCGGCGTGCCTGGTAAAGTTTCGGGGCAGTGAAGCAGGAAGTCCCTTGACAAGATGGACAGACACGGTGGCTGTAACAATGGGCTCAAACAAGAACAACTGTGAGGAAGGCACAGGGGCCGGTGGATGTTTTGTGCTGTCGTGCATGGGGGTGGTCTCTGAGTCAGAGGCCCCTGGATGGCACCCGACCACAGCCACTTTACCAAGCATGATGGGCTTCTCCAGGGCCCGGTCCCTCCTGGTGGCGTGTCTGGAGTAGGTGAGGCCAGGTCTGCCTCCAACAATCACAACCAGTTTTTCTTCAAAAAGACCAACAGACAAGGAGGGGAGGGTGGAGGCGGGCTCTGCCTCTGCAGAGGCTCTGCGGAAGCTCTGGGCAATAAGCTTGCCTTTCACAACTACACTGAGACTAATTAACCAGGAGCGTAAAATGTGATCTGCGTGATAATTACTGTCTCCCAAAGAGCAGTGAGTGCTGCTAACGGCTAAATGAGCGCTGTCTTCTAAGACAATGGCTGTTTTTAACTCCTGGCGTTTCCTGTGACTTGCGTGTTAGTCTTGTTATACAATTGCTTCTCCATAGCTGGGGCAGTGCCCTTGTGAACCCTTCTGCTTTGCAGCATCTCCAAGCAAGCCAGCTGGATGAATGCGGGTGGGCATGCATTCCTAAGAGGAGCCCTGGTGGCGCAGAGAGTCACACGTTGGGCTGTGGATGACGAGGTCCGCAGTTCAAAACCATCAGCCACTCCAAGAAGAGTAGCACTCTCTGAACCCCACATGGGATAGTCCTGCTCTGCCCTGGAGGGCTGCTACCATGTGTTTTTGTTTCTTAGGGGAGGGGTGTCCATTAAGGGAGAGCTCCCCAGGGTTCACTCAGCCGCTGGCTGGAGGTTGATGGCCTGAGCCCACCCAGAGGTGCCTGGAGAGAGAAGCCTGGTGATGATTCCCACTGAGACCCTTCCCTTGGGGGGGGGGGGACTTCCACCCGACTCATGTGCTGTAACTGCGTGGGGGCTGGCTCAGTAGGTGCAGGTCCCCGACAGAGGCTCGCTGGCTGGCTGGCCCTTGGCCCCGAAGGAAGTAGGCTGTGTTCTCTTCTTGGGGTCCCATGGGCAGAGGGCAAGCTCACGGCTGCCGTGATGCTGGGACCTGTTCTGCGGGGAACGAGAGGCGGGGGGGACTGCATGTCTGCTCAGGGACACCCATCCAAGCCCTGCGCCATCACCAGTCACTGCCCATCTGTGGGAGGTCTCCGCTCTCCTGCCTGAGGCGGCTGATCCGGTCATTCTTCCGTTTGCTCGAGAGGCACCGGGCACGTGTGGGTGCCTTCCATGCCGAGAGCAGACACGGGAGCTGTGGCCTCCTGGAGTCAAGCACCCATCCCAGGACCACCCAGAGCAGCATCTGAGCTACATCTCAGTGAGCCCCCTGCCTGGCCCAGTGGGGCAGGGAGAGCCTCAGAGAGAGACTGAGCGCTCTGCGGAGGCCCAGCGGTGACCAGCAGGGCCCAGGGCCGGAGCAGAGACAGAGGTGGCACGGGCTACAGGAGCCAGATTCCTGGAGCTCCATGACTGAAGAGCCAGGAGGTGGCAGGGTGGGTGATGCCGGCAGAGAGGCTGTGGGCTGGGAAGACAGCCCCCCACCCCCTTGGATGATCTCTGCAGAGTATGAGCAGCCCACACCTGGAATGCAAGCCCAACACTGGACAATCAATGAAGGACGAGGTCCTGCATCCCAAAGCGATTCTCTGGCAAAAGTGCTGCATCAGGGACCCCGTGTGTCAGCCCCTGCAGGTGGCTGAGGAGGAGGACTGCAGGCTGGCCATGGGGCGTCCCTGCACTCAGCTTGTTCCTGCAATGGGCCTGAGGAAGATGGGGGGGCCTCTCAGCCCAGGCACATCCCAGCACATGGTCAGGACCAGGGAACACAGACATCCCAGGTCAGGGAGCCATCTTTGCATGGCTCTGCCTTTCCACAGCCTGTCCAGGCAGTTGCTGGAATCATTAAAACACCAACAACTTGGAAACTCAAAGATGCCTTCCAAGCACAGCAGACTCCTCCCTCCTCCAGAGCCCCTGGGTGCTTCCCCACCTTCTGGGTGCGGGAGAGTCCCCACTTGTACTTCCTCAGGCTCTCTGCCAGGAGAAGGGACACCTGTCAAGAAGCAGGCAGGATCCCTGTGGCCTGACGTGGGGGCTCAGCTGCCCTGGAGCCAAGTCTGGGTCCCAGGTGGCCTGTGCACGACGCCTGGCCCTGTGCCAACCCGAGGGTCCACCTGCAGGGCTTTGGGGTACTTTCCAGTTGTATGACCTCACACTGGCTGTTCACAACCTTCCTTCCTTCTTCTTCCATCTGACCTGGAAGTAACACCACACTCCAAACCAACGTACTCCAGTGAGTCCAGATCGACTCAGCGACCCTGCGGGACAGGGCAGAACTGCCCCCTGGGTTTCCTAGACTGTCACGCTTTACAGAAGTAGAGAGCCCGCTTTCTGTCCCTCTGAGCAGCTGGTGATTTCAAACTTCTGACCTTGCAGGTAGCAGCCCAACTCGGCAGCAGCAAAGCACCAGGGTGGTTTCTGTTTATTTCGGCTTATTTGTATGGATTACAGGTGGTTGTGTTTCTGATGGAGAACCTGGCATAAATCCCACTGGCTCATGATGTGCTATTTTTATATATGCTGTTGGAACCAGCTAGAATTTCATTAAGATAGTTTGCATCTATGGTCCCAAGGGATATTGGTCTATACATTTTTTAATTTATTTTTTAAATTTTGCTTCCACCACCCCTCTTTCCCTCTCCATTCCCCTCCACCATCCGTGGGATTGCCTGTGACTGCTTTCCAAGAGATCACCAGACCTTTCTTCCTAGTCTGTCTTAGTCCAGCAGCTCCACTGAGACTTGTTGGGCATTTTGGCCACACTTTCGCCGGGGCGCTGGGCAGGCAGTAACAGTGGGCAAGGTCCAGGAGGGCTCACTTTCCATCCAGATCTCTGTAGCAAAGGGCCAGCCAGCCTGTGGCCCCACTTCTTGGCCCTCCGCCCGAAGTCACAGACATGCTCCCTTCCTCCCCTGAGAGCAAGCCCAGTGGGCAGTGATGTGGCCGTGTCAGAAGTCTGGACGGGAGAAGGATGCGAGTGTGAACCTCGAGCTGGCGGGCAAGCCCAGAATCAGCTTCCCCGCCTCTGTTGGTCAGTTCCGCTGGCCTCTGCATCGGCACCTGGGGTTGGTGGGTTTGAGTGCGTTTCAGACGATACCCCGTTCTCCTCCTCTGACGAACCCACAAACCTAGGCCCACTGCCTCCAGTCGATTCCAACTCATGGGAACCCTGGGGGCAGAGGAGGGCGGCCCTCTGTGTTTCCCAGGCTGTAAGCAAACAGCCTCATCTTTCTCCATCAGGGCAGCTGGTGGGTTCGAACCACCGACCATTTTGGTTAGCGGTCCAATCTTTAGCCCACTGCACCACCAGGGCCCCTTCTGATGGGCAGCTGACATGTCCACCCTGTGTTGGCTTCCACTGGGAGAAGCGGGGTGTTCCATCGGCCTGGTGTTCCAGCTACTTCCTCTGGTGTGTGCTGCCAAGGGCCTGCGGGAAGTGGCCTAAATGAGCTGAATCCGGCTCTGGTGCTAGCCAACAGGATGCTGACTGCCCTGGTGACGGGTTTCCTGTCCGATGGTGACTGTTCCAGCCCAGGGCACTTAGAGCCTGTAGCTTCATCCACCATGGTTGGCTCAGCCACTCATGGTGAAAAGTACCAGGGGCCTTCAAAGCGCTCCTGGGAAAATTCCACTTTCTTCCAACCCCATTTTCCCAGGAGCGTTTGACAGCCCCTGGCATGCAGGCAGAACTTGCTCAGTGACTCTTCACTGCTCTACAGTGCTTCACAAAGATCGTGTTTCTTTATCTATGGGTGCCATCTGTCCAACAGCTTGTGCTCACTCCATGTTCCTGTGTCCCATGTTGGTCACTCTCAGAACACATCCAAGTTTTCATTCCACTTCATGGATGGCAGTCTGGTGTCAAAAGCTCTTTGACAGGCTCTGGGAAACTACAAGAGGCATCCTGGTGGCACAGTGGTTATGTGTTGGGCTGCTAACCTCAAGGGCAGCAGTTTGAAACCGCCAGCTGCTCAGAGGGAGAAAGGTGAGGCTTTCTACTCGTGTGAAGAGTTACAGTCTCGGAAACCCACAGGGGAAGCTCTACCCTGTCTTGTTGGGTTGCTG
>NW_022111312.1:18133788-18134671 GCF_000313985.2 Echinops telfairi
GCCGGGAACGTTGACTGGGGCACCAAATGGGATACGGGTCAGACTCCAAAGTCCATTGTGAGGTTGTCCGCCATTGGCAGGCTCCAACGTGGTTTTACTTCCAAAACCCATCAGATGTCTTATCATGGTGGGGACAGAAAAGGGGGCTGCTGTGTCACTGTTGTTGTGAGGTGCCACCAAGTTGGTTCCAACTCTTAATGACTCACAGATGACAGAGGAAACGCTACCCAGCCCTGCGCCATCCTCACTGTCATTTGAGGCCACTGTTGCAGCCCCTGTGCCAGTCCATCGGTGGTCGTCGTCTTTCCCCACCGACCTCTGTGCGTTACCAAGCGCGAGGTCCTTCTCCAGGGACTGATCCTTCCTGACCACATGCCCCACGTAAGCGAGACGGTGTCTCGCCATCCTCACTTCTAAGGAGCACGCTCACTTGCGCCTAAGACAGACGTGTTCTCCCGGAAGTCCACGGAATATGCCCCAAATTCCCTCCTGACACACTGGTTCAAAGGCGTCAAGTCGCTCTGTTTTCGGGGTCACCAGCGGGCATTTGGAGGAGTGGCCTGTGAGGGGGTCTTTCCGGGCGAACCGCTCCTGTGAGAGCCACCGGAAGCCTAGGACGTCATGCGTAGGAGGCGGGGCTTCCCAGGGCTCGGGATTCCGGGAAGACTGGCGGTCCCCTGAGCTGAGGGTGACCATGGTCTAAGCGTGAGGGGACTTCCTTCACGTTGAAGATGTTCGTGACCGCCCACGTGTAGAGAGGAGAAGAGTCTGCGGCCTGGAAGGGAAATAATGATAATGATAATGGAAGAGCTCATGCCTGACAAATGGACCAATGACTCACAAATCACTCAACACGAACTAGGTCATTGTAACGGCTCTGCAT
>NW_022111312.1:18135229-18136169 GCF_000313985.2 Echinops telfairi
CATGTCCAGCGCCGCTGCTGCCCTTGAGGGTTTCTGCTGCGGACCAAGAACGAGGCGAAGAAGCAAGGCCAAACTGACCTTCACCCACCTCCACGACCACAGTCTTACATGGGCGCCTCAACAACGAACCCCAAACGGGTGGCGACCAGGGGCCCAGCACATTCCCTGCCCGGCTTTATTCCACGCACAACGCGTTTCAGCACATCTCTGCCAACAGAGGGCGGCTGCAGACAAGGTCCCTCAGGAAGACACCTGTCTTGGTCTCATTAGGGGGCCTTCAAAACCAGGTCCAGTCACACAGCGGCTGCCCAGGTGCCCTGCCGGGCCAGCTCCACTCAAGGCAGAGCCGGCAGCTCGGAGGGTGGTGGAGACTCTTTTGAGGGACCCCAGAGGGGTCGTCTTGAGCAATTTTCTGGGAGGACAAAAGACCATGAGGGGGCTTATCAGGAAAGTGTTTTAAGAACATTGAACCCTGTGTGTCGTCGGTAGAAACAGTCCGGGAGAGCTGCTTTCCATGATGACCGCGCCTGCCCGTACTCGAAGGGTTCTTGTGGCTCGCAGCCGTTGAGTCCTTTCCGACCCACAGCAGAAGGCAGCGCTGCCCGGTGCCGTATCATCCTGACAATGGTTCCGAAGCTTGAGCCACCGTGCCCATCCAGCTCTCAGAGGGCCTGCTCTGCCTCTCCACTTTCCCAGGTATCATGTCCTTTGCCAAGGGGCACAATAGCTATCTTAGGCAGATTCCATTGGGAAGCCTCACCCCATCCACCCTACAGCCCTGATCTTGCCTCTTTAGGCTTCTTTTTGCTCCCCCCAAAAGAACATTGAAAATGAGCACAATCTGAACCCCTCGGGGAGACTCAACGTGCTGGTTCTTTTGGGTTTTTTAAATCGTTTTATTAGGGACTCATACAACTCATCACAATCCATACATACATCA
>NW_022111312.1:18138353-18140936 GCF_000313985.2 Echinops telfairi
GTGCATGGGCAGTGCCTCCGAGTCACAGTGTGACCTGGGCATGAGCACCGAGGAGTCACCTGCCACGCAGAGCCGCTGAAAGTAGACTGCAGCTGTGACTGCAGTAATGAGGGAAAGAAGCTTAGATGAAGGCATTTTCCATGCTGGGTCCTGAGCAGGCAAGCACCCCTGGCTAGCCCACCCTGGGCCCCTGCGATCCTTTCCTGCAGGGGTCTTAACAAGTGTCTGCAAGCCCGGTGGTGTCACACAACCGCAGCTCCTCATCTGGCGGCCTTTGGCCTCGTGGACTGAGGCCGAGGTGGTTGGTTCCTCGTAGCGGCTCTGGGGAGATTTGATTTCATGACCTCTCGGGCTGCTCACGCCACCATGTCACAGCTAACACTACCTTGTCTGAGCCACGTGCTAGCCAGGCTCTTTCTGTATCGGCATTGCTTGGCCAACGTTTGTCCTAGATGCCCGTGGGGGAAGGACTGGACTTCCGGAAGGGTCTGAGGATGCATCCAGTGCCAGGGTGCCAGCACCCTGTGTGTAGTCAGCAGGCAGGGGAAGGCGGGCCATGGGCACTGCTTAACTGCCAGTGAGTCCAACTGAGCAGTGGTGGGCAGTGAACCCAGGACTTCACTCCTGTGAGCCACCACCCACAGTGACTGCTTCATCAACCTGTTTTCTGATGATCAAGACTCGTTCACCGGCTTCACCACCACACCCCCTACACACCACCAACTGGAGGCCTGCCTTCAGCCCCAGCCAAGAGCCTGCTGCAGACCCACAGGGACCTGTTGTGGGCCGTGAGGGGGCAGGACTCAGGGGTGGTTACTGGGCGCCTGGTGCATGCTTTACAGAGTCTCTTCATCACCCACTCAGTAGCTCTCACTAAGAGCATCAGCAATGATTGAGCGCCAGCCAAGTACTGAGCACCATCGGTCACACTTACCTCAGTGGCCCAGCCACGCAACCCTCAGAAGGATGGTGTGCGTTTACTGAGCACCAGCTGTATAAAGGCGTCCCACCTGCTCCCCACTTAGGACAGTGCCCCCCCCCCCGACCCTCTGCAGAAAGGCCTGGAGATCCACTTCCACACATTTACAGCCTAGAAAGCCCTATTCTGGCTCAAATCACACAGCCAACTCATTGCACACTGGGCTGTAGTTGCTCCGGTGCAGAACAATGCTTCTGTCAGTGGAGGGGGCTGAGATCTCAAAGCTGGCTGGCCTCCAGGCACTGCAGAAGCCCTCTGTGAGGAGATTCTGCAGCCCCTGCCCCCGAGGGCACATCTGCAGAGAGGAGAGGGCAGTGGATCCAATAGAGGGGCAGAAAACCAGCCACAGAGCCCACTCTGATTGGGTCAGCACTCTGACTGGATTTCGCAGTCAATCCAGCCCATCCAAAAGCAGAGAGAGGAAAGGGTATTCTCTGCTTATCAAACAACCCAGAAGCCCCGCCTCCCCTCCCACCCACACACACGCACAGCGGACACACACATTACTGTCACTCAGCTCGGAGCACGTTGACTAGGAACAGGAGGGCCATTGCTTAGGAAGCCCCAAGACCGTGTCTCTGGTGACAGGACATTTGGACGACGGATGCTGTTTGCCCCACACGGGTGATGCACGGTGCGGGACTTTCGAGCAGTTCTTGGGAAAATGGAATTAACGCTAATGGACTCTCCATATACAAGCAGTTCACCCAGTGGTCCCCACCAGCATCAGTCTCCAGGACCCGGAGGCCAGAGCTAGATGGTGCCCGACTACTGCAGAGCCCATTACAAGGTCCCACGTGGGAGGAAAATGTGGAACAAAACTAGAGATCACCAAAGGCACCAGGTGTATTGGCAGCTAGAGACTGGTGGTCCCTAAGACCATGACCCACAGTCACTCTTCAGGTCTGGAACTGAACTCCCTCCGTGTCAGAATCATCAGTTATTTCAGAGCAAAGCACAGCACTGGCCCAAGGACAGCTTTCAGAGGGTTAGGAAAGAATGGTGGTGGTGGGGGGGGTGTACCTTTTTAAAAGCTATAGGAAGTTTTCCATAAACTTTCTGAAGCCCCCTGGTATACCTGGAAAACACTGAATTGGGAAATGCTGTGGTGATATAGAGAGCTATGTACTACCACAGAGGAAGGACTCTGCTGAGTCAGATTTGAGTTGGGAGTCCCATCCCAGTTGCTCTTTTGGGAGGGGAGAGAATTCCTCTCACTGTCCACTGTGAGTCTCTGGTTCTCCGACCGTGGGGTAGGGGTAGTTCTTGGTCCCTCTCCTGTGTGGGGTAGGTCTTTTTTCTTGGTTTCATATCCTGGTTGGCTCATCTTTTGATGTGAAGGGGAGTAACTGCCCAGCTCTATTCCTGATGAGCTGACCTTCCACGTCTGCCGAGACCTAGGACTCTGTCTGCTTATCCCACTCCCGCGACTGACCTCCCAGACTCCCGGGTGGTGAATCAGGTTCTCACTCCTCCCATCATCTCCCTGGCATTGGGTGTCCTGGCACCAACTCTGGCTATGGCACCTGTCACCAGAGTGAAACGCCACCCAGTGAAGTGTAGTCTTGGTGACCGCTCGGATGGCCGAGGTGCTGTAGGTCCAG
>NW_022111312.1:18141155-18144478 GCF_000313985.2 Echinops telfairi
GGCTGTTGGCCTTGTGCCTGGGTGGCCCTGTGGGCCCATCTGCCATAGCACCGTCTCTAACCTTGGGGAGGGAGGGGCAGCTCAGCTGAGAGCCTGCTCAGCATCAGACCAGGCCACTGAGAGGGTGTCCAGCACACAGGACACTGATGTGGCATGAGGAGCTGGAAACTGGGGGACAGGGTCCCATGAGTGAGCAGTGGTATGAGGTGGGAGCTGGACAGGGTAGGACAATGGTACAGACAGACGACTCTAATGCTTCACACATGACAGATGGGGATGCACTGTTAGGGCCACTCAGAGGCAGGAACAGGACAGGGCCTGAAACCTGAGGCCCCGTACCTAGAGCCAGGCCTCATCTTTCTCCCCAGGAGCGGCTGGTGGGTTTGAACCATGGGGTGTGGCGCTTCGCGAGATTTCAATGAAATCGGCACGACCCACTTGGGATCCGATATTTGCTGAGCCTGGGGTTCCCTGTGGGGATTCCCAGGAAGGGACGTGATCCTTTATACAATTCAGCAGGCATCCCTGGCTCCTTCTGGCTCTGTTTTTCCTGCCTTACTTTAAGGCATAGAGGTTAATCAGCTGAAGCAAGACTAGCTGTCTCTGGAGGTCTCCCCTCTTTGAGGGGGTCTGTGATTTTATTTGCAGGGTTGGTGGTAGGGGGACACCTTTGGAGGCTGTGAAAATAGAAGCAACTGGTGATCGGTTGTCATGGCACCCCTGTGTGTCAGGCTGGAACTGCGCCCCACAGGGGCTTGGGATGGCTGGTGGATTTCCGACCTTTCCGGGCCTCTGCCTGCCACAGAAGCCTGGCCAAAATACTCCAGCTGGGCCCTGTCCAGGAGGAAGGCCATGGCACTGCGATGGGGATGCATGGGTACAGGGCGCTGCCTCTGGCTGCCCCTCTAGACAGAGAAGGGAGGGGGTTTTATGTGCTTGGAAACGGGGTGCAAGTGGGCAAGGAGCAGAGGAACGCTGGAAGTAGGGTGTGGGCTGCAGCTCCCCTGCCCCCCCCAACTCCACGGGACAAATCCAAGCCTGGCTTCTCCCCAACAAACGTTCGGGGGCCAGGAGCAAATTGCCCATTTCCATGTTCACTGTTTGGAATGCCTTACAGTTCCCAACACAGCCGACTGAAATTACGGAAGGGGTGGGGGGATGTTCACGTGTATCGAACCTGCTTAGCCCCTGTGAGACCGTTTCTCTGTGTCTGCCCTCCGCCCAGGCCACCCTCCGCGAGTCCCCCAGGGCTCCGGACCCTGAGGGTGAGCTTGGCCGTGATGAACTCAGCCACAGTAGAGGGCAGCAGCGCCCAGCTCAGGAAGGCAACGGCTCCCATGAGGGCCAGGTGGCAAGGGGCTGTAGTCAGCCCTTCCAGCTCCCCCGACGCGGAATTGCCCCCCATCTCTGCACAGAGCAGCGAGTAGCGGGTGGGCCTTGGGAGCCCAGCTGCCGCCCAGCAAAAAGACGTGTGACCCCCACCCTCTGTGAGCCCCAGGTCGGACGCGTGCAGAGACATCCACAGACAGCACTGCAGACCCTCTGGGGACGCCGCTCGCTGCGCCCAAACCTGGGGCAGATGACCAGCAGAGACACAGCAGTGCCCCACAGACACTTGTCCCCCCTGGAGCTTCGGGGCGACCCTCGGGCTGTGCCTCTCGAAGCCCCCCACCTCCCGCACCAAAGCACAGAGGTGCCCTGCAGGGTCTCTCGGACTGCCACCTTCGCCACTGTACCCGCTTTACCTGCTGCACCACCAGGGCTCCTTGGCCCTTGAGTTGATGCCGACCCATAGCCAGCCGGTTGCAATAACAGGGACTGGATTCACCCTTCCTTCCACCCGAACAAGGAAAACCCGGGGAAATCGTTGTGGGGTCAGACACTGCTGTGTTGTGGGACCACTCCCCGGGTGTCCCAGGCCGCCAGTCTTCATGGAGCGGAGCGGCCCATGGGCTCGAACCACCTGCCTTTTGATGGGTGGCAGCCCCGTGCGCTAACCACTGGACAACCAGGGCCTGTCCACTCAGACCAGGGCTTGTCTTGCTGCGGCACAGCAGCGGAGGGGCCTCAGGCACCCCTGGGCAGAGTGCTGACCAGCTGTTGGCGCTGTGGCCACCGGGTGTGGAGAGGCGCAGCGGGGGAAACCCGCTGAAAGCAGAGAGAATGCCTGGCATGTTTGCTGGGCTCCTGCGTCCACTCAGTGGCACAGACTGGGTGCCCAGCCATGCCCAAGCGGTGTGGGTGCCCCCAGAGGCCTCGCGCACAGTGGAATGAAATGCCACCTGGTTCCACCCCACCCCCTTCCCCTGGCACCCCCGTGCACAGCAGGAGGTGCCCCGCGGCCCGTGCCCTCGCGCGGGCCCGTGCCCTCGCTGGGACGCTGTCACGGTCTGGCCTTCAGAAGCCAGTCCCCAGGGCTTCTTCTGCGCTCGCTGTTGGGAGCCTGGCGTCCGAGCACAGGGAGGCTCTGCTGACAGGTGGCGGCAGGGAGGGGCATGGCACTCCGCGTGACGGGCACGGGCCAGGGGGCCTTGGGTCATCTTGGGGAAGGTGGGGGTCCACCCTGGAACCCATGGTCCAAGTTCACATGCTCAGAAAAGCCCCTTCTGCACATGAGGACCTGGAGACACAAGTGGGCTCTGCTGCCCCAACCCCAGCAGCCTGGCTCCAGGACCCCCTGCCTCTCAGCATCGCTCTGACCCGGGGACCGTCCACACCCTCACCCGCATCATGGATTTGGTGGCCCCCACACCTCAGCATCACCACTGGGGACAGCTTCCTCATCTTGAGACTTGTCCTGCAGGTGGTCTAGTAGGTGGGGGTGGGAGAAAGGGCACTGGTATCCCCAGGCAGGCCACTGGCCCAGAAGACCCAGAGGTGGGCTGTGTCCAGGCTGCCCAGGGTGCTTAGGGGTCTGTGCAGAATCTCTAGGCCACCTTTCTTCCACCTGAAGCCTGTGGTAGGGTCCGTCTCACCTTCAGCCAGGTGGAGCTTGGGCAGGTCATGCCGGGATGGGCCTGGAGGGGCCATTGCTGAGAGGAGGCTCAGAGAGATGACCCGGGACCTCAGCGGGAAGGACGGCTGTTGGCCTTGTGCCTGGGTGGCCCTGTGGGCCCATCTGCCATAGCACCGTCTCTAACCTTGGGGAGGGAGGGGCAGCTCAGCTGAGAGCCTGCTCAGCATCAGACCAGGCCACTGAGAGGGTGTCCAGCACACAGGACACTGATGTGGCATGAGGAGCTGGAAACTGGGGGACAGGGTCCCATGAGTGAGCAGTGGTATGAGGTGGGAGCTGGACAGGGTAGGACAATGGTACAGACAGA
>NW_022111312.1:18144983-18147372 GCF_000313985.2 Echinops telfairi
CTGCCTCTCTCTCCCCCTGCCCACCTGTCTCTCTCTCCCCCTGCCCAGCTGCCTCTCTCTCCCCCTGCACCGCTGCCTCTCTCTGAGTTATGAGTGAGGACTCTCTCAGTCAAGGACTCCGCAGCAGGTGCATCTGTCAGAGCGCCCAAACTCTGACTGCCTTCAGGGTAGGCTCTGACCGTGTTCCTGGACGGTCACTGTGACGGAGTTAGTGCTTCCTCTGTGTGCCCACACCCTCACGTGTGCCCAGACATGTGCGCGCACACACAGACATGCACACACACATGCCTACACAGACACCTGCACACATGCACATATGAACAGGCAAGTGCATATGCACACGTGTACACATACACAGATGTGCGTGTGCGCACATGTATGAACACTCAAAGACAAACATGCATGTGCACACATGTACACACACATGGGTGCCAAGCCCGGCCTCCCTGCCCTCTGCTGCAGGACCCACCTGGTGCCCCTTAATTGGGGCCATAGAGCTCAGCGGGGCAGCACTGAGGAGGGAATCATGAACCTGTGCAGACTGAACGGAGGAGGAATGTGTGAATGAGTGAGTGAATGAATGACAGGATGGACAGGTGCTTGGGCAGCAGGCGCCCCATGAACATCATGGCCCCCACCCTCACTGTGCACAGGGCAGGGAAGCACCTGTGTCCGCACACCCATGTTCTGAACCAGAGCCGGGGCGGGGTTAGAAATCTTCATGTGAGCCAGGCCCCTGGGCTGCAGACAGGGGTCAGGTGAAGGAGGGGAGTCATCTCCTGGGGAGGGGAGGGTTTATTCTGAGGGAACCACCTGCACACCTGGGCCCCCTCCTGCCACCTTGGGGCCCTAAAATGCTAGAGACGTCCTACACCAGGTCCTTTCCCACCCCACCCCAAGGGTCTGGATGAAGATGGTCCTGCCCACTGAGCCCCAGGCCCCCTGGACACGGAAGGGAAGTCGTGTGGAGTTGGTGACTCAGTGCAGCGGGCTGGGCACCAGCTGTGACAGAGGGGAGGGACCCTGGGGCAGGACGAGAGGACAACACCAGGAGAGGTCAGGGGTGAAGGCTCAGCCTGGGCACACAGGGCTGACCCCCCAGAGGCCCCGGTGAGGCAGGCTGACCACTGTGACTCAGTCCTGCCCCTGAGGCTCAGTTCTCAAAGGGGCCTGTCATGAGGTGGACAAAGGGCCCTTGTTGTGGGGACAGGAAACAGCTGTGCCTCCAGGGTCGCCTCTCCCCCCACTGGCCAGGAAGGGTGGGCCCTCCTATGCTGGGGAAACCGAGTCTGTGAGCTGGCGCGGGTGGGGGTGTCTCTGACCCTGCTCTGCAGCCCCCAGACTCAGCTGTCCCCGTGTTCCTGGAGGATTCAGCTACTGTGTGGTCTTGAGGGTCTCCTGGGGCCCTGTGCTCCACAACCTTCCCCTCCCCTGTCCCCTCTGCCTGTTCTGTCGAGTGGGGGGGAAGGGCTGCACTGGGCCATTGGGGCAGGGCAGTGACAAGAGGACCCAGCACTCGGGACACGTGTTGGGGTACAGGCTCACCTCACAGGGGAGTCAGGACGGATGTCAGACAGCATGGCCTGGCCTGAGGGTCTGCTGGTCCCCAGCCTCGGTCTGGAGCAAGACTGTGCAGCTCAGACTCCAGGCCTCTGTCCTCCCCGACCCCCCAACCGCAGCTGTGGCCCCCTTATGGGAAGGGGCTCCCGCTGTAGGAAGGGAGTGACCAGCCTCAGCCCTGGTCAGCAGGCCACCGCAGAGGCTCCTGGGGGCAGTCACCTTGCTTCCATGGCTCCGCAGTCCCTCCTGGAGTCAGCCCCATCCCAGCCCCTCCACGGGGTGCTGCGTCACTGCCGCACAGAGCGGGGATGGGGTGCACACGCCAGAGCAGGGTTAGGCCCCTCCCACATTTTAGGGTCCCATGCTATTGTCCATCCCCTGATACACAGTCGGTGCCCCTCAACCCTCAGAAGCCTGCCCTCCACCCCAGTTCCAGATGCCCACGTCCTCCCTGAACCACTGAGACCCCCATCCGCTCTGCAAACGACAGGACAGACAGACATCCTCACCATTTCCCCCACCTCCCTTGTTGCTCTGCCTCCCTGGGGCCCCTCCATTGGCATCAGGACAGTGCGACTGACACCCAATCCCCCCACCCCTCCCCACACTGCAGCGGTGGTATCCAGGTTAGCACCAGGACCACCTGGACTAGAATGACGCCCTGGAAGAGTGGGGGGTGCTGTCCTGACACTGTTGAGCCTGAGGCCCCTGGCTCGGCCCTGGGGGAGAGTCCAGGTGATGCTCAAGTAAGAGTGCAGCCTCAGTGCTGACCTGGAGGCCCCTCCTTTTACAGCCCCCCCCCAGCCCCCCCAGCTTCCTATGTGGCCCA
>NW_022111312.1:18148558-18150051 GCF_000313985.2 Echinops telfairi
AGGCAGAAAATGGCAGCAGGTGCTCAGGGTCCCCCCTCTGAGCCGGAGGACCCTGACTTCCCAGCTCAGTCTCTGACCACCAGCCCTTGTCTGGCCTGTCTGGCCTCTGGGGGTGGCTTTTTCAAAGCCTCAGGATCCCCAGCTGTTGATAGGAGCTTAGGAGCAAAGCCTGGCAAAGCCTGCTGGATCTCGGAGCTGACAGGGCCACTGGGCCCTCCTGCCACGCCAGGTGAGAGCAGGCAGGCCAGGGAGCACTACCCCGAGTGAACAGGCCACTGACTCTCAGGGTGGGCACCTCCTCTTCACCCCTCCCAGCCTCGGCTTGAGTCCAGCCTTGCTTCTGTCCCCTGTAACTAACCTACCCGCTTCTTGTGGATGGGGTGGGGGACTTGCCACCCTTCTCTGGCCCCCACCATGGAAGATTCTCCCCGGGAGACTGCTCGGAGCCGCGTGTGCAGCAGGCTGGTTTATGACAGCCCTTAGCATCCCCTCTGTGTCATCAGCCCCCATCCGTGCACGCCTCAAGCTCCTGCTCAGCCGCCAGCCAGTTAGCACACGGGCATCATTTACACGGTTCTCAAAACACACCATGGGGCAAAGCCACAGGCTTCAGTCCTGGGGTATATTTGTAAGGTCTTGAATTTGAAAGAGGGACCCTTAGCATATTCCCTCTCCAACGTTAAAAAAGCTGGCAAAGCCTCAGGTAACTCAAGGCCCTCATTTTGCTAACTCCTGGAAGCAGAGGACACAGATGCTCTCTGAGCGTGCACGGAACATTGACTAGTTGGCCTCTCCCCTCCAGGAAATATGGAGGTAGGGCCTGTAGCTGGATCGGCAGAAGAATAAATGGGTGAAAGATGAATAGAGAAACAGGTGGGTGGATGGTGTGAGGCCAGGTCGCCCAGAGAAACAAATCCAGTGAGATTCAGATAGGTGTAGGAAAGAGCTTTATATCAAGAAGTAATTGTAGATCAGGAAAACATCCCAGCCCAGTCCAACTCAAGTCCATCAGTCCGATACTAGTCCGTAAGTCCCACTTCAGACTCACGCAGCCACATGCAGTGATGCAGAATGCAGGGAGAGCACAGGCCGGTGGGTGCAGAGTTGCATGGATCCAATGGCGCAGTTCATCACAGGGTTCTGACAGCAGGAAGTGAAGGTGGGGTGGGTTGTTTCCTAGAATCTTCCTTATGAGAAGGCCACGCCCACAAGGAGTCAGCATCAGGCTAAACTCCACCCCGACACTTTTATATATCTTCAAGTTGGCATGAAACTCTGTACTACCACAGATTGATGGATGGATGGTGGATATATAGATGGGTGGATGAATGGATGGTGGGTAGATGAATGGGTGGATGATGGGCGGAAACATGGGTGGGTGGGTCGATAGATGGTTGGTAGATAGATGGGTGGATGAAAGGATGATGGTCGATGAATAGATGGATGATGGGTGGGTGAATGACAATGGTCCATACAGTACCCTCCTCTGATAT
>NW_022111312.1:18150988-18154860 GCF_000313985.2 Echinops telfairi
TTGAAAATACCGTGGCTTCAGTCAGGTGCACCTTAGTCCTCAAAGTAATGTCCTTGCTCTAAAGAGGTCTTGTGCAGCAGATTTACCTCATGCAATGGATCCATTGATCTTTTGACTGCTGCTTCCATGAGCATTGATTGTAGATCCAAGCAAGACCAAATCCTTGACATCAATCTTTTCTCCATCCATAGGTCCACTTAGTCACCCTGCATTTGAATCCACCCTGTTGTCAGGCCATCCACTCACGCATCCCGTAGTCTGACCTTGAATCTTCCTGCTCATTCAGTCACGATGAGCATCCATTCACCCACCCGCCCCTCAACCCTTCCTGCCACTCCAGCCACCCACAAATTGATTCACCTTTCAGCCCAGCCATTCACTTGAACCCACCCCCAGTCTCCACTAGCTCTTCTGTGCTCCATCCACCCATCCACCCACCTGTCAGTTCCTCCCATGAGCATGAACTTACCCATCCATTCATTTGGATACCCCAGCCTCCCCCTCATTCTTCTCTGGTCTAACCATTCACCCAACCATCCCCTATCTATCTGTCACCCACTGTCCATGCAGCATCGGCACCCCTCTGCCCTGGCATCCCCAGGCGCCCCCTTCATGGCATCCCGGCAGGTGGGCCTGGGAGCAGAATGGAGGCCGTATGATGGGTGTGCTTTGTGTGACTGTCTGGGAGGCGAATCTTACCTTGGAGGAGCTCAGGGCGGAGCCTACAGGCCAAGAGAAGATGAACAGCACCTGGTACAGAGCGCCTCCTCCCCGCCGTGTTAACACAGAGCCGTGCGCTCAAGGGATCAGAGGCCACCTAGTTTAATTCCCACCGTACCACACCAGAGTCGTTGCACCCACCCGCTCACCAAGGCAGGCAATTAGCACCCAGGCAGCGGAAGAGAGAGGGAGGGTCGGGAGGGCAGAGGCAGAGGAGCCGACAGAGCCGTTTACTTCCATGTGAAAGTCATTAATCGTCCTGAATCCCATGTCAGGGGCTGACACCACTAATGAGCAGTCTCACAGGAGGAGCCTGCCCAGCCAGGGACGGAAACTCATCTCTGCATCTCCCTTCTCTGCCTCCTCCCCCCATGTCTGCCCTTCCCTCCACAGCCCTCGGAGGCCACCGTGGGGCGGGGGTGCCTTACAGCCCTCCTCTCAGGGAACAAGAGCCAGCTCTCCACGCTCTGTCGACTGTCAGCCTGTCAGGCAGACACTGACGGGGACTAGCCCATTAAGTCTAGCTTCTCAGAATCGCCTCCACAAGCAGCACTGGGGAGTGGGGAGGCACCCAGAGACTCTCAGGGATGCTGGGGGCGCTCGACGGGGCTGCTGCACACTGGGCGGGGCGGGCGGGCAGGGGGGTGCAGGGAAGAGGACCTGACTGGCCAGATGGGCCAGCCATGTGTTGGGGTGAGGCTGAAGGCATGAGAATGGGGTCTTCCAGTCTCTTCTCACCCCCTCACCCCGTCTTTCCAGACTCTGCCTTAGCTGAAATGACTGGGAAAGGGAATTGGGGGACAGTTGATGTGGATGGAAGGTGAGGCTGTGGTTGGGCCATGCTCCCCGCTTGGCAGGTGGCACTGGCTCTGTTCCCTTCGGCCACACCTACACTTTCTAGGCCATTCCGGGGCAAGACCAGGAGTGCAGGGTACATTCCTGGAACCCTGGGGCTGGTGCGGGGCTTCAGGAGAAGCATGTGCAGCCTAAGGGTTCTTCCTGGGGGACTGAGTGGAATGCTGGCCGGGCTCCATGGCTCTGGTCTCCCTCGGGGCTGCTGGTGGCTTCCAGCAGCAGACCCGGAGGCTAGCCACCCGTGCGTGCCTGCCAGCCCAAGGAGGTCTTTGTCCCTGGGCATGTGACCACTTAGAAAAGCCCTTCCTCTGCGTGACCAAGGACAATCTTGAGTGTGAGCCTCGAACAGCAGATGGATTCCCAGCCCCGATAACCGAGTTGAGAAAAGGCCGCAGAAGCAACACAGATGAAGCCTGATCCACCCAAGGCTGTTGGAGAGCCCGGGGGTTAAGGAGAAGGGTTTTATAGGTGGTTGTTTTTTAACAAACCTTTTTTGGGGGCTCTTACAAAAATCCATACCTCTATTATGTCAAGCACTTTTGTACATATGTTGCCACCATCATTTTCTAAACATTTTCTTTCTACTTCAGCCCTTGGTATCGGCTCCTCTTTTTTCCCTCCCTCCCCTCCCCTCCTCATGAACCCTGGATAAATTATAGATTATTATTATTTTCATATCCTACACTGTCCGCCGTCGATGAGCAGGTTTTCATGGGAAGCAGCAGGCGGCCCGGCCTGGTCAGGCGGGTCTGAGGGCTTAGGCATAGCTCATATGTCCCTTTTCTCTCAGCACTTGTTTGAGGTTCGCTTGACCTTCAGGAACGTGAGCAAGCCCTAACCCTAGGTCAAGGTGTGGTGCTTAGGCACACACAGGCCACATGAACGCTGCCTAGGTCAGGATAGAAACATGACCCTCTTCTGGACAGTGCCCATCAGAGTGCCTGGGGCAACCCCTCTTCCCTCTTCCATCAATTTGAGTCATCCTGGAGGTGCATTTGTGACCAAGCAGACTGTTAACCGTGAGGTCGGCAGTTTGAAACCACCACTGGGGGGAGAAGGATGAGGTTTTCTGTCCCACCAAGAGTGACAGTCAGGACCCTCAGGGACAGTGCTGCTCTGCCCCACAGGGCTGCCAGGAGTCACGGGTTCAGTGGCAGGGGGAGGGGACTTCTCCCTCTTTCAGTGGCCTGGCCCCTGCGACACCAGTGACATCAAGTGCACATAGAGTCGTGCAGCGTGCACATTTCAGAAGGGGCGGTGGGGACACCGTGGGTTAAGCGCAGGTTAACCGCCCCTTCAGCAGTTCAATCCCACCAGCCCCTCGGAGGGAGAAAGGAGAGGCTGTCCGCCCCAGGAGCCCCGGGCGGCAGTTGCATTCTGTCACTTTGCGTCGTCGGAATCGATTTGAAGGCAGTGGTCTCGTCTTTGCCCATTTGTCCTCGTCAGCCCGCTGATTTATGTTTTCCAGCGACGATAAATTAAGACCTCTTTAAATCGTTAAAAAAAAAAAGAGCAAAGATGTGTCTTTGAGGACTAACGAGGGCCTGACCCAAGCTGTGATGTTTTCGATCACCCGGCTCAGAGCTGAAAGCTGGACCCGGAGGACGGAAGGACAGAGGACAATCGGTGCGTCTGGGTGAGGGAGCTGGTGCAGATAATGGAAAGTCCTTGTTCAGCCCGCAGAGCAAGTAAAGCTGTGTCCAAAGAGGGACAGCCTCAGTGTTCCTCAGAGGCAAGGACGGACGGCAAGATGCTGGACACAGTATGGGAAGAGAGCACTCCCTGGAGAAGGGCATCATGCTTGGTGTGAGAATCCTGGTGGACCAGAGAAACAAATCCAGGGAGACTCTTGTGTGTATAGGAAAGAGCTTTATATCAAAGAGTATGAGAATGATGATGGCAACAAATGTACAAATGTGCTTGACACGATGTATGTATGTATGGATTGGGATGAGTTGTATGAGCCCCCAGTAAGATGATTTAAAAACAAAACAGTAATTGTATATTGAGAAAACATCCTAGCCCAGTCCAGATCAAGTCCAAAAGTCCGATATTATCCCACACGTCTGATACCAACCTATGAATTCCTCTTCAGACTCACACAACACATGCAATGACGCCAAATGCAGTAAGATCACAGGCCAGTGGGTGGAAAGTCCTGTGGATCCAGTGGCAGTGGAAGTGTCTTGGCGCTGGCGTGGGTCTCCACATGACTCCACGGCTCTGGCTTCATCAGCATGGCTCCATGTGGCTTGTCAGCAGGAATGTCTCGCATGGAGAGTCTGTGTATCTGGCCT
>NW_022111312.1:18154967-18156418 GCF_000313985.2 Echinops telfairi
CTGCCTCTGGGTGGGTTCTGACTCATGGGGCCCGGCCCTATAGCACAGGGTAGATTGGCCCCTGTGGGTTTCGGAGACTGTAATTCTCTACTGGAGTAGAAAGCCTCATCTTTCCCCTGAGGACCGACAGGTGGTTTTGAACTGCCAAGCTCACCGTTAGAGGAACAGTAGAGGAAGACCCTCGAAGAGATGGACGGACACAGTGGCTGCAGCAATGGGCTCCTGCGTAACCTTTACCCTTCTGAGGGTGGTGCCGGACGGAGCAGTGTCTGCTCTGTTGGACATGGGGTCTCTGTAGGGTACAGCCAATTTGAGGGCACCTCAATTTGAGGATTAAATAATAGCTCGTTGAGAAAAGGCAGCCTTGTATACAAATGGCTCCTTCCTGTCATGCAGCGGCGCTGTGGGTGTCCACAGGCTGTGTCTGAGGAGCACCCCGAGGCTGGCAGCATCCCCTGTGAGCTCCTGTTTGCTAGAGGAGTCTCCACCGTCACTGGTTCATGGGTGTGCACTCACTTCTATTTTGAACAAGACTTTTGTCCCACCCTGGTGTCAGTACGTATGCGGGAGTGGAGGGGCTGAGTCGCAGGGGAAGGGTCTGCTTGTCAGGAAGCACCACAGTGTCTCCAAGTAGGTACCAGGGGTCCCCCGGGCAGGCGTTGGGACCTCAGCTATCACCGTGGGCAAGTGGGCCCTGTGACCCCCACATCCTGGAGTCTGGTACAGTGGTAGCCCCTGTCCTGGTACCAGCTTCTGCCTAGGCTTGCCCCTCTCTCCTTGCATACCCCGCTCCCTGTAGGTGGGCTCGGGGTCTGTCTGCACACGGCCAGCGGTTAATCTCCAGGTCCCTGGAAAGTGGCTTTTCTCCTCTTGGTCTCACCCTGCTGTCCCCAGCGAGCCAGCCCAACTTTCACCACAAAAGCGAGTCCAGGCAGAGCCCTTGCGGAAGGAGAAAACATCTGAGGGAAAATAGAAAAGCCTCTGACCGACCTCAGCTGCTAGAGAGGCCTGCAGAACAAAGCCCGCTCTCCCTCCGGGTGCAGGTCAAGATCAGGGTCTGCCCCTGCAGCCCAACATTCCCTCCCTCCCTCCCACCCTCTCATTGAAAGGCTGGGGGTGGGGGCGGGGGTCCTCTGCAGACACAGAGGCCACTCACAAAGCTGGCGAGAGCTGTGGTCAGGGTGGTGGCCTCAGGCCTGAGCTCTTCCCCCTGAAGCCTCGGCCGGCATCGTCCCGATGGGCAGCCCCTGGGCAGGCAGGGGCCAGTGAAGGCTCCCACCTGCTGGCTTCCCTGGCACTGGGGGCTGGCTGGGGGCCCTAGTGGCCCCTGTTTGGAAGACAGGCGGTCTGCTCTGTCACCATAAATATCACGGATGTCCTGCTGGACTGCCCAGGCCCCGAGCTGAGCTGCCCAGACAGGGGCGCGCTGGGGCCCAGCTGAGGGCTGAGGG
>NW_022111312.1:18158201-18159462 GCF_000313985.2 Echinops telfairi
GGGGGACAGAGAAGGGACTTCGTGAAAGAACAGCAGCCTCCTGCCCCTGGGGACCCAGTGCCTGCAATCGGCAGTCACCAGCGGGTGTTGTCACCACTAGGTCAGGTCCCAGCCCTTGTGGCTGTGAGCAGCATCCAGGAGAGCCCTTCCTCTGTCTGCAGGGCCGGCCAAGTCAGGCCAGCACCACGTCCCTCAGAGGCAGGGCCTGGGGGCCACGCTTACAGCCCAGACTTTCGAAACAATGGCATCCTACATGGCGTGGGGTTTCCGAGGGCCAGTTACAGCTTCCGAGGGGAGATGCTTTCACCCCGATTTCCTCGTGGGGAGCACCCTGCCCACTCATCTCACTCCATGTGCCCGGGGTGTCTGACCACCCGCTCGGTGGCCGTGTGTCCTGCTGTTTGAGAAAGGACAGGGCTGGGAGCCCCTGTTCACTCACCGGCTGCCCCTCAGTGACATGGCCTCCCAGAAGATGGGTGGTGATGAGTGGCGACTTGGGGGGACACAGTCAGCTGACCATGAGACGCGCTTCTCGCGTGGGGGCCTGCCACCTGGACTGGGAGACAGGATGTCCACCCCGGAGAGTGGGATGTGGGGACACAGGTGGGAGCAGCGGGGTGGAGGCAGCACCCCAAGAAACATCAGTCCCCTGTCTCCATGTGAGTAACAAAACCCTGAGTGTGTAGCTGGGGGGAGGAGAGCGTTTGGGACTGGAGCTGGGTCTGTCCATCTGTCTGTCTTTCAGGGGCCTCGGGGGCCCACCGAGCTGGCTGGCTGTGGTGAGGGCAGTTTAGACGCATGTCAGCTGTCTGTCTGTCTGTCTGCCTTTGAGGGGGCAGTCAGACCAGCCTGAGTCTGTGTGTCTGTCTGTGGTAGGGGCAGTCGGGACTCGAGCTGCATCTGTCTGTCTGTCTCTGGTTGGGGCAGGTGAGACCCACCTGAGCAGGCTCTGTGTCTGTGTGTCTGTCCTGTCCCAGGCTGCCTGGTGGTGGCCGAGCCCCCTGCCCCCCGCTCTGTCCTACTGTTGGGGCGGGGAGCAGAGCCCCATCTGTATTCTGCATGTGTGTGGAGCACGTGGCATCTGGACGTGGCCAGGAGCTTCCCATCTGTTTCTGGAGATACTGAGGTGTCACCTGTACCAAGGGATGGACGCCTGACTCCTGGCCACAGCAGGACCCGTCCTCCGTGCCTGGGTCCTAGCATCCCATGCTCCGTGGTCTGGGGTCAGGAGAGAGTGTTTCAGGGGACCAGGTACCAGGGG
>NW_022111312.1:18163326-18171860 GCF_000313985.2 Echinops telfairi
ACTCACCACAGACTCCCAGGACTCACCACAGACTCCCAGACTCACCACAGACTCCCAGACTCACCACGGACCCCCAGGACACACCACAGACCCTCAGGACTCACCACACACCCTCAGGACACACCACAGACCCTCAGGACACACCACAGACTCCCACGACTCACCACAGACCCTCAGGACTCACCACAGACCCTCAGGACTCACCACAGACCCCCCGGGACACACCACGGACCCTCAGGACTCACCACAGACCCTCAGGACACACCACAGACTCCAAGACTCACCACAGATTCCCAGGACTCACCACAGACCCTCAGGACTCACCACAGACTCCCAGGACACACCATAGACCCTCAGGACACAGCACAGAACCCCAGGACTCACCACAGACTCCCAGGACATAGCACAGACCCCCAGGACTCACCACAGACTCCCGGGACACACCACAGACTCCCAGGACACACCATGGACGCCTAGGACACAGCACAGATGCTGAGGACACCCCACTGATGGTCAGACACAGCACAGACAGTCGGGCCGTGCCCCAGACCCAGGGCATGTGAAGGTCCACCCGGAAAACAGAGCTCCGTCTTAGAGGAAGTACAACCAGAGTGTCCTTAGCGGCTGGGTGGTGTGACTTGCTCTCCTGCACTGGGACAGTCCCTGGCCAAGGGCCTCCTTGGGGTTGAGCAGAGGGCAGTGAAGGGGAGGGAGTCCCCGAGGGGATGGGCACACACAGAGGCTGCAACTTAGCAGGCTGATGCAGGACAGGCCGGTTTCTTGGTCTGCTGTGCACCCGAGGTCCTTGAGGGTTGGGGGCTGAGACCCCTGAGTGAGTGGGGCCCCCAGCACTGCCGAGGAGACCTGATTCCACAAGGATCAATAGGGCAGCATGAGGCCTTCTGCTACCTTTGCCTCAGCAAGGCATGGCTGGGAACGTGACCAAAGGGGGCATGTCCTCAGGTGAAGCTGCCTGCCATGCCTCAATATCTTATGGAGGCTGGCTCCCCATTCCCTCTCCTAGGACATGCCGCCAGGCCTGTGTCGGGGTCCTGAGTCCTCCCTTGACTGTCCTGTGCAGGCAGCAAGGGAGGTCCAGGCTGCTCCCTACAGGCTGTGTACTCTATGCTGCTGCTCCCTGGCCTCCGGGTGCCCTGAGGTTGATGTGAAGCCCGGGCACCATGGTGACAGCGCCATAGCAACCACACAGCCCCTCCCACAGCAAGCAGGGGGAGCTCCTGAATGGAGGTGACCTGAGTAACAGACCATGCTGGACCACGCAGTCTGGGGCCACTGAGTGTGCGTGTGCGTGTGTGTGTGTGTGTGTGTGTGTGCAGGACCTGGTGAGAGTGGACAGAGGGTATCCCAGACCCCCACCGTGGAGACGGAGGAGGGATGGGAGGGTGAGGGGAGCTGGAGGAGGGGTGGCAGGGGTGAAGTGGAGATGGAGGTGGGCGCAAGGCAGGAAGGACAAGGGCGGGCTGGGTGATGGCCTGGACGCCCGCTCCCTGGGATCTCGGCTGGTGCCGGTGTCCCTGGGTGTCCCAGTGGATGAGGCACTGACACACAGCAGGCACGCACTCCTGGGCTGCTCCAGGTCTGCCAGCCGCCACCCCACCCCCCCAGGGCCCTGCAGGGCCTGCGTCTGGGCAGCGCCCACTCTAGGGGGCCGGAGGGCGGCCCTCGCCCCATGTGGAGCCCTGACGAGCATGGAGTCTGTCCTACCCCCTGCTGGGCTCAGTGACTTTCTCTCCAGCCGCCCCACCCTCCATCCACCTGGACATCCATCTCCGCTGCCGAGCAGGGCTGCTGCCCCTGGACTGAGAAAATCGATGTCAGCGTCGATGGAGAGATGAGCAGAGGGCCACTTTGTGTCAAAGACGCTTACGTCTCTCTCCAAGTGGGGCAGAAGCACTGGGCACTCTGCCTGGCCTGGCGTCTGTCCCGGGGACCCCCAGGCTTCAGGAGAGCCTGGCCTCTCACTCCCCTTCTGGGCAGTGGAGTCTGTCCGGCTGTACTTCTTTCTTGACCTGCATATGCCTTTGGCAGACTACAGCACTTTCAATGGTCCTCGCCAACATCGTAGTTCAAATGTATCAATTCCTCTTCCTCATTTAATGTTCAATTTTCATGTGCAAATGAGGCAACGGGAAGTACCCTGGCCTGGGTAGGCCCACCTTAAGCCTCAAAGGTACCTCCTTGCTTTTCAACACTTCAGACAGGTCTTGTGCAGCAGATTCACCTGTCAGCCCGGCCGGCCGCCGGTCCTTTGTAAGTAGGGTTCCTGTCAATGTCACGGAGGTGGGTGCGGGGCCGTGGTGTGTGTGGAGCCGCCCGGCGTTCCGTGAGGATAAGGGCCGCTCCGGGCGTTCATCACGCCCTTTGTCTCGGGTGATAAAGCTGCTGTGGACTCACCGCTGGGACGTGTGGCTGGTGAGGCTGGAGTAACCCTCCCTCAGGCTGCTCAGCCACCTCCCTTGGCCAAGCCAGCACTGGCCCCGTGCCCAGGCACGGGGAGCGAGCAGGGGGACTGGAGCCCGTGCCCAAGTGTCCAGGTGTCACACAGACCTTTGCTGGTGTGCCGGAGGGGGGAAGGGGAGCCTGGGCAGAACCACGTGTGGGTGACAAGGAGGGGTGAGCTGAGGAGGAAGCTGCCTGTCCCCCCAGCACCTGCGTGAACGCCACGCCCCATGTTCCTGTGCACACTCCTTGTGGGATCTCGGTGACATCTGAGATTCAGGACAGTTCCAGGCCCCGACAGAGACCCCTGCAGCCTCTCCCTGCCCATCCCATCCCATCAGCTCAGAATCTCAGGCCCCTGCAGCTCCTCCAGTAGCCTCCCCGAGGAGGCCCCAGCTCCAGAGCTCTGCACCGTGCAGGCCAGAGTCCGGTCCCTGCGCAGCACCGGGGACTCTGTGCCCAGGTTTTCTTCTCAGGCGCTCTCTTGAGCAGAGTTCAGAACTGCACCACCTCCCTCCTGTCCGGCGAATCTCAGCCTGGCCCTCCCCTGGGGGAGGGACAACTTGAGATGGGGGGTTGGGGGGGTTGATGGGGGTGCCGCGAACGGGTGCCCACTGTCATGGTTGCCATCGACACTTCTGCATCATGTGCACAGACGGGAACCTTTCGTTGGCACGGGTTTTCCCGTGCATATGGTTAAAGAAAGATTTTATATTTATGGATGTCTTTATCCTGACCATTCCATGCCCAGCGCGTACACCTGCCCCTGAAGCCAAGCCAGCATGCTGCTGCTGGTGCACGCCCTTGAGTCCTTCTGCCAGCGAGCTGGTGGATTTCAGAAGGAAGTGCCGCCCGACCTGCACCGTGCTCACCATCACGGCCCTGTTTGAGCCCCTCCATGCAGCTGCTGGTCGCTCCATCTCCAGCAGGGCCTTCCTCTCCCTGCACCTCAGGCGCAGGTGGTTCACACAGCTCGAGAACGAGGTGTCCTCCGCCACGCCGCACTCGGGAAGCCTCGTGCCAAGGGCACGATGGCACGGGACGGGTGTTTGCATTCGGCCTCCGGGAGTATAAAATTGAGTGCCTGCTCACAGCAGGTTCCGACAGAGCAGGCTTATTCTGGTCTGGCTGTGAGCTGCTCCAGGACACAGAGCATCAGCCACTGTCCCTGGTTTCATGTTCGGAGCCCAGCGCACTCAGCCCGAGGGCAGGACAGCTGGCCCAGTGGTGAAGAACACAGCTCTGGAGTTGACTGTGACCCCGTGTGCCCTGGGTAAGATGGGAAGAGCGGTGCCTCCACTTGTTCTCAGACCCTCCGCTCTGGAGCCCTGGCTGGCCCTGCCCTGGGCCCCTGTAAGCACCTGTGCACTTGCCTGGCCACCATCCCACCACTTCCCCCGATGCACCTGAGAGAGGGAAGCGGGCGAAGGTGCTGCAGGGATTTGTTGTGATTGTCAACACAGGGATGCTGCCGTGGGGATGCGTCAGTTTTGCCACCCTGCTGGATGTCGGATACGCCGTCTCAGAAGCAGGAGGAAAGCGGGGCAGGGGTCTCATTACCATGGAGAAGGAAGAGCCGGGAGTGGAACGAGTCCTGTGGATACTGAGATCCCTGGGCATCGAAATGTCTCCATCCAGAAGACGATGGACCATGGGGGCTAGAGGAGCGGCAGCCCCGGAGCCAGAGGGTGAGGCGGAGCAGTGGGCTGCCCAGACCACCGAGGGAGTCAAGATGATGCCTTTGGCCAGGAGGCTGGCTCACAGAGTGGGATGCCTCCAGGCCCTTAACTGGGGACCTAGCTTTCCTGGTGCACGCAGCTGGACCTGAGCTGAGGTTTATGGGCAGGCGGCATATTTGTTACGCTGTCTGAGCAGGACAGAGGCCAGGGGGTCTCATGGCTGAGATGTCAAGGACCAGAGAGAGGCCTGCGGTGGGCAGACCTGGGCAGAGACTGCCCTGACCAAAGTACTGTGTCCTGAGCGTGTCTGATGGAACTTACAACTCAGGTCCTGTTACCATGTGGCCGGTAAGCGCCATGGCTATGGCAATGAATGTTCTAGCCCAGCAGGGCAGAGAGAGCGTACTGGGAGAGGGCCTGCAGGCCTCAGAGGTGGCGGTGGTCGGAGGGTGTGGAGGCAGGTCCAACACTGACTCCCAGGAATCAGCCGGGGGCTGATGTGCTTGACCCTCCTTCCTTGGGTACACTCAGGGCCCCGCTGCCCGCTGTCTGGGCCTTTCCTGATAGTCTGATCCCCAGTCCTGGCCTGCTGTACCCCCAACCCCACTGTGTGGAGAGGTGCCCTCCAGTCCATCCCCAATCCTAGCGACCCCATGCACAAGACAAGGACATGCTGCCCCCAAACCTGCCCGGCCCTGCACCGCCCTCCGTTGTTGGCATGTGTGAGCCTATCGCAGCAGCCACAGGGTCCACCTGTCCCCGAGAGGAGCTGCCTCGTCTTTCGTGGACCCTCTACTTTAGGCAGTGTGACACCCTTCCCCAGGGGCAGCTCCCTCCTGAGGACCGAGTGGTGATGTTCTCGGCACAGCTCGTCCGTCACCGACTCAGCCGCTATGCCACCGGTATTTCAAAGCCCAGTGGGGTCATCTGTGGTGGGCAGCTTTCTGCGGAGCCTCCAGACCAGATCAGCCTGGTGACTTCTAAAAAGGGGCAGTGAAAACCTTATGGCTTCCCCCACCCTCCTCACCCTGTCCCCAGGTCCTCCCATGGATGCTATTGCATGGGCATGGGTGGAGGGGTGGAGGGGGGCCACACAGTACTGCCCCCCTCCTTCTCTGTTTGCCTTATCTGTATTTTCATATGGGTTCCTGCCCCACCCCGACAGCCCTCCCTTACAGTCCAGTTCCTTGGGGTGGGTTCCCTTAAGAGTCCCACCCTCAGCTCTGAGGATACCAGCTCCTCCTCCCTTTGCTGCACCAAACCCAGGGGTGGCACTGTGTCCTGCTGCCACAGACCTCCATTCAGCTCGTCCAGCCACCGGCCATGGCTAGGGAGGGGTCCAGCTCCCGCCCCCTCCAGCCACCTGCTCCACTGAGTTTCCTGACTGAACCCTGACTCACAGTGAGATGAGCTGCCAATTCTGGAATGGTGGCTGTGGCTAGGGGCACTTGAAGGTGAGTCCAGCTCCCGGCCACCCCAGTGAGTAGACTAGACCCAATCCCTGAGGGTTCCCAAGCAACCATCTTTATAGGTCTTGCCTATGGAGTGGCTTGGTGGGTTCAAAGGTCATTCTCCAGGTGTACAGCCCAGCACTTCCCCACTGTGCCACCAGGGCTCCTCCAGGCTATTCTGGACCAAGAGCGTGTCCAGATCCACCAAGACTGTATAAGGTGCCTTGGTGGCGCTTCGGGTCTGGCGCTGGCTGCTTGGGAACCACAAAGTCCAAGCCCACTAGCAGCTCCCCAGGGGAAGATGAGGCCTGGGAAATCATTTGGAGTAGCTCTACCCTGTCCTCTGAGTGCCTGTGAGGAGGTGGGGATAGTGACCATTTACCTTCTCCCCTGGTTGATTAGGATTTAAGAGTAAGAATACCCCTAATAAAATGATTTTTTTTAAAGGGTAAGAATAGTACAAACTGTAGGCTATCGTGCCAGATGCCCTGCTCAGGAACCATCCGCCTCAGACAGTGATTCAAGGAGATTCAAGGAAAAGGTGATCGGTGTTCACCATCTCCCAAGGGGGCCACCCACACCATCCCTTCATGGATGCCATCCATCAGACTTCTGTCATCCCCGAGTTTCTTTGTAAGCTAGTTGTGTTTTTATTTAAAATTTAACATTCATTGCATGGGAATAGTTCATAATATAGGATAAGATTTATTTTCCATTTCTTTTACTTAATATATGACTAAGTTCTCTGACTGTAGGCACCCTGGTGGCATAGTGGGTTACATTTCAAGGTCAGTAGTTTAAAACAACTGGCCACTACTCAGGAGAAAGATAAGGCTTTTTATTCCTGTAAAGCTTTCTTCTCTGAAACCCACAGGGGCAGGGGCAGGGGCAGGGGCAGGTCTACCCTGTCCTATAGGGTCAGGTGTCAGTTGGAATCGACTCGATGGCAGCAAGAGGTTTTCTGATTCATACAAAAGTCTTCGATACAGATTTATTCATCTTTTTATGTTTAGGCTTTTATTTTGTTCTTGAGACTATATACACAGCAAAACACACCAATTCAACCGTTTCTCCACGTGGAACGCAGCAACACTGATGAGATTCTCCGTTTGTAATGCATTCTCTCCGCCTCTTCGGGGCTGTTCCTCCCTCCCTCGTTAACCTGCATTCACTACCCTCCAAGGCCCCCTCTGAAGCTGCTGCTGTCAGTTCCATTCGGCCTGGTTCTTCAAAGAGCTTAGTGCCCAACCCAGACTTTTTATCTTAGTGAAGTTTAGCTACTGGTCCATTTTAAGAAGCCTTCGGGGGCTATTTCCGGTTTAATATTTCTAAGTTATCTCAGGGCAATCGTTTCATGGATTCACCCAGCCTCTAGAAAGTCTGGAGTCCATGGTCATTTTTAAATCTGTTCCACATCCCTGCCCGCCCTGGGATCAGATTTGTCTGTAGACGCTCTCATCAAAATTTCAGTGATGTTCACTGATGGGAGCCAAGCACCATCCAGCTCTTCTTGTTTCACTTCTCTTCCCATTGACTCTCCTCCCTTTGTGGCGGCACAGAAACACGGATAAATACGTTGTTGTGCCTTGTATCTCTGCTTGCTCCCCAACCTAGGCAGCCTGCAATGACCTAGGCGGTAGAACAGAGGCTCTGAACACATGATGAAGCCAATGACCTAGATAGGCCTATGACGCCATGGCCAACCCAAGGAACCACATCCCATGAGATTTTTAGTTGAACATCAGCAGCCTGGGCAGTGATGTTTCTTTCCTTTTTTTTTTTTTTTTCTTGTTGTATATTCCATAGGATTGTCATTGGCTGATTTTCAGAAGTAGATCACCAGGCCTTTCTTCCTTGTCCACCTTAGTCTGGAAGCGCTACTGAAACCTGTTGCAATATGAACTCCCCCCCACACACACACACTGGCAAGGCAGGTGGTAGCTGTGCATAGGGTGCATTGACTGGGAACTGCACCCTGAGAAGCAAGTCTCCCGCATGGAAGCTAAGGGTCTCCTCCTGAGCCAACAATGTCCTCCAGGCCAGTAGACATCTGGGGTTACTCGATGGTGTCCTGTGACGTGGTAGGAAGGACTGTCGAGACAGATCAGCAGGCACTTGGTGGAGATCAGGGAGAGGATGTTCCCAGTGCCGTGGACGACCCCAGGTGCCCCTGAGATTCAGGCATGGGTGCAGAACCAGGGGAAATGAGGAAAGTCAAGGCCCTTTGCTGGCATGTTGACTAAATGGGACTGTCTGCTCCTGTAAAGGTTTACAGTCTTGCAAACTCTAAGAAGTGGTTCTGCAATGTCCTAGAGGCTTGATACCAGTAGGAGCCAATTTTGACTCATAGCAATCCCACAGGACAGAATAGACCTGCCCCCTGATGGATGGCACAGTAGTTAGAGGGCTCCGATGCAACTGCAGGTGGACAGTTCAAACCCAGCCAGCTGTCCGTGTCTGTGAAGATGACAGGCTAGGAACACCACAGAGCGGTTCTGCTGTCCCCTACAGGGTCGCCCTTCACATGCATGAACCCATTTCAACCCTAACAGCAGCAAGACCGGCATTCTTTTGTGGAGAAGAAATCAAGAGCCCAGACTTGGGAGGGGGGGTGTCCCCTGAAAAACGAAGTTAGCTAAATAAGCTAGTCCTCTGGGCTCCTACCACTCCAGCCCTTGCCACTCTTTCCTGATGTGGCAGTTGGGGCCGGGAGGGAGGAGTAGAATTGCCCCCATGGAGATTCGGACGTTGTCCATCTTCAGGGGTGCGGGTGGTGGGTGAGAAACGCCTGCTTCGGGGTTAGCGGACGGGCGCTGAGTCCGCTGCGCCACCAGGGCTCATCCAATAGGTGGAATCGGGTGTTACGGCTCCTGGACAGAGGCTTTGTCGCCGGCCGGAGCCCACGGTGACAAAGCCCTTTGACGCCCGCTATGGCAACCCCCTG
>NW_022111312.1:18172812-18187873 GCF_000313985.2 Echinops telfairi
CCCGCCGCCGGAAGGACCGGCGGTGGAACCCTTCTTGCCTGGCCCCCTCTCCCGGCGCGAGTGACACTTGGCGTTTGATCCCCCGCCCCGCCCGGCGGGAGTGGCCGATGACCCCCAACGGCGCCGCTGTTCTGGGGCTGGTTTCGCGGTCTCTTGGAACCGCAGGGCGGAGCGAGCCGCCTTTCCAGATCAAACCGGCTCCCCGGCCTCGCCCGCCCGGGGACGGCCCGTCTGAGGAGGTCTGACTTGGACAGGGTGCAGTCGCGTGATGTAGGCTGTTTGCTCCCCTCTCCCGGCCTCACGCCTCTTTCGCCGGCTCTTCCCTCCCTCCTCACCGGGAGGGGGGCGTTTGGGGGTTTTGTTTTGTTGTTTTTTTAAGCCGATTTAGCAGCACGCCTTCTGGGGCCGAACTTGAAAGAAAGCTAAGCCCACCATTAAAAGTACGGACTAGTCTCCACGGGAACGAAGCCCACCGTTTGTGGCCTTTTAAGGCTGGATTCTGCAAACCCTGGACTGGACTGGAGGGACGATGTCCCGGCTAGCCAGAGTGGAGCCCATTAGTGACCCAACAGGCCGATGCCACGTGCCCGACCTTTCCTCTTGGCGTTCAGGTCTAGAAAGGAGGACTTGTGACAGTAGGGCCACCAGATGGGCTCAGATCTGCCTCCGGTGGTGCCCTGCATGCCCTCCTCGGCTCCTGGCAAATGGCATGTTAACAGGCAACCCGCTTTCCCAAAGTATCCGCTCACAGTACTGAGTCTGGTCAGTGAGGAAGCACCCTGGTAGCACAGTCAACCCCCAGGTCAGTAGTCTGAGCCCCACAGCCTCCCTCCTTGGGAGAAAGAGGAAGGAAGTCTGCTGACTGACCTCTTTCTACAGCCTTCCAGATCACCCTGTCTGTGACTTCAGGCAGGCCCCCCAAAACTGCTGGGGAGCAAACGCTACACATGTCCCTGTGTACTATCTTTAAATAATTTAATCATCTCCGTTTCTAAGTTAAGGAGGTTTACGGCAACGAGCAATTCACTTTGAAATGAAATAAAATTGGACCAGTTGGCTCCTCTGGGATTTGAACACACACACCCTGCCCCATTTTCCCTTGTGAGTGACCCTTTTCGGTGATCCTTTTTTTGTCTGGTGGCAAAAGTCCAGTGGCGAACTTGAATTTGTCGTCGTGTGTTTGATTTTTGCAACCCCACATCGGAGTGTTTTCAGGAAAGTTCACTAACTCACTAATTTGCTGCCCGAGACGGTTGCACACTGGCGATTAGCCTATCGGCTGAATCTTTTCTATCAAAAGCACAAAGTGTTCTTCACCTTCACTGGCTGAAGTGCCTTCTGTTCTGTGCAAGGAAAACCTGGGGGTGTCGCTCTGTGTGTCATTTCCCGGGGGGGAGACAGAAAGAAAATGTTTCTGCTGCCTCTTCTAATGTTGTGCTCCGTGTCCAGTGAACCTCCTTAAACTGCATGTCTTTGTTACTGTTCCTATGTCTGTGTGTCTCTCTATCACATAACCAGAACTTATTTCCTCAGCCAAATGGCTAGGGGGCGCGCCTAGCCAAGATTTTACCTCCAATGGATGCAAGTGTCTTTGGTGAAGATCTCTCCTGAGCGTTCGAGACTAGCAGAAAGAAGCGAGGAAATGTCCACCGTTTGGTTCTTTCGGATAGGTATTTATGTATTCGGGTTTGTGTGAATGTAAGCTATGATATTTGACATTTCAGAAAAAGAATTGATTTTCTTTGTAGCAAGTGGCATTGAATGTTTAGCCAAACCCTAAATGCCAGTGAAATGGATACCGCTCATGCTACGAATAAAGGGTTGTCCGCCCGTAGCTGTTACTCTGATTCTATCGTAGAGAGGCATGTAGATTGTGTTAAGATTAACTGGAGTTTTTAAAGTAGGAGAACTGTGGATGAGCAAGTTAACTCTTAAGTCTGAGAAGTTTTGCTGTTGGCTTTAATATTTTCCCTCCTTTGTTTTGATTGGTAAGTATGTCTGTGAATTGCACCTCCACACAGAGCCAGACTCCGGGTGCTTCACATTGACCAGGGTGTTCGCATTGCAGATACGATGGGCGTGGTCACCTCCATGACCTTTCCGAGTATGATGCGGAGTATACCACCTGGAACCGAGATTACCAGCTGTCGGAGGAGGAGGCGAGAATAGACGCCCTGTGTGATGAAGAGAGGTATTTAGCCTTGCATACGGACTTGCTTGAGGAGGAGGCAAGGCAAGGTACTGCTCAAGAAAAACTTACTTAAGCCACAAACTTTAAAAAAAAATTTTTTTTTAAGTATTTAAAAATTTACTCCCATTCATTTTTTTATACTCACTCTTTCTGATGTTATCTTGACAGTACCCAGTGGATTGGAAAAACAGGAGTCTTTGCGTATCTGAGAGGACCTCAGGATAGTTTATATATAGAGCCACAAAGAATTTTCCCAGCTTTTGAGGGCAGACTGGGATTTGAAAAAAACAAAAACCAAACTCTTTAACTGTTCTTCCTTAACAGTATCGTATAAATTAAAATCGATGTTCTTGTCTTTGCCGTAACAATCTCTTCAATACAGCCCTTAATCCCCAAGTTTTCTCAGCAGGAAGAAATGTTTCATAAAAGACGTGTATTCTCCTGTCTGTGGTAAACGTGCTGGCTAAAGTACATATTGATAGATGTAACGTGTGTATTTTGAGAAGCATTTTCACCTCAAAAAGAGGTTGGAGAAAGTGTGTTGTATACATTACTGATAGCCACAATGTTAGAAATGTGTAAGCGTTTTCTCAGTAAATTTCCGTTATTGTTAATAAAATTTTCATTTTTCTTCAAGAGGAAGAATACAAGCGGTTGAGTGAAGCTCTGGCCGAGGACGGGAGCTACAATGCAGTGGGGTTCGCGTATAGCAGTGACTATTATGACCCCTCAGAGCCCACGGAGGAAGAGGAGCCTTCTAAGCAGAGAGGTGAGCTGGGTAGGCGGCCAGGTCAAGGCTTGAGGCACCTGTGCAAACCCACATTGTGATGGTGTTGCTCTGGTACCCAGAGAGCATGATGCCAGCCCCTGCTGTGCTTTCCTGGAGCTCAGCCTTTAGGGATGCACTGGTGGGGTGGGGGTGGGACAGGGCAGGGAATTGAACCCCACTTGAGCTGCACTGCCTGCTCGCTCACTCCTCACTCTGAGACTGTGCTTCCAGGTGGGGGTGCTTGCCTGGCTCTCCCAGTGACCCTCATGTGGGCCGTTGAGTGGGTGGGTGGCGTGCGTTCATGTTGGCCCTGCTGGCTGTCTTCAGGTGCTACACAGCCGGTTTGGATAGAGCAGTGAGCAATGACCCTGTGTACAACAAGGAAGCCCTGCCTGGTCCCGCTCTGGTTGCTGTGTTTGAGCCCATTGTTGCAGCTACTATGTCTGTCCATCTAGCTGAGGGTCTTCCTCTTTTCACTGGCCCTTTACCAAGCAAGATGTCCATCTGTCCTTCTCCAGGGACTGGTGGTCCCTCCTGGTGGCCTGTCACGTGTTGCCTTACCCCCTGATTAACTTCCGTGTACATGTCCTTCCACTGTTGAAGCAGAGTCAGAGACCCAGCAGGAGGACCCCACAGCACAAGAGCTGCCCAGCTTGGCTTGAGAAGACCCAGGGGCATAGATACACGAAACTTTAAAATAAACGTCTGCATGGAATGATGGTTTTCAGTACATGCTTTTGCTGGGAAGTTTGAATATGAACAATAGTAGCTCACTAAACCTGGGATCACAGAGCTTACACCTGGTGGCAGATCCCCATAGGCTCTTGGGTAAACCCCAGAGAAGCACCAGTGTGCAAGCCTGAAACCGTGAGGTGGGATCACGTGATCCAGGACACCCTGTATGTGAAACGCCTTCTATGTGTCCCGGGTCATTGCAGTAGTGTCTGGTGGGGCTTGAAGGGCTAACCTATATCCCTGTGTAAAGAGTCT
The DNA here is from genome assembly GCF_000313985.2 of Echinops telfairi. Classification (NCBI taxonomy): domain Eukaryota; kingdom Metazoa; phylum Chordata; class Mammalia; order Afrosoricida; family Tenrecidae; genus Echinops; species Echinops telfairi. Next base: position 18,176,763 of record NW_022111312.1, read on the forward strand.
CCTAACGTGTAAGAAGTAAGACGTGCTCAACTCTGCCCTACAGGATTGCTGTGAGTTGGAATCAAGGCAGTGGCAGTAGATTTGGTTTGGGATTTTGATTCTCGATGTCAGGGGTCCTGGGGATGCAGTGGGTTAACTCTTAAACTCCAGGCTGGTAGTTCAAACCCTGCAGCTGCTCCACAGGAGAAAGATGAGGCTCTGCTCCCATAAACATGGACAGTCTCAGACCCCATGGAGTAAGTCTCCTCTGGTGTAGGCAGCTGCTGAGAGCCGGAGCAGCAGCAGTGGGAGGGGCGAGATGTCGGATCAGTGTCTCGTGTCCTTTTTGGGCCGTGCAACATCAAATTGGTGACAGTGGCTAAATTTTAAGGGTTTGCAGTATAATTTAGTTTCTCCCCTAAGTTGCATTATGTGTTTTCATTAGCCAAGTTCTTGGTTTTGTTTTACAATCTTTAATCATGTTTTCAGAATTTTGCCTTACATGCTGATAATTGGGGGGTCGTTTTGTTTGTTGATAATTGTTTCAAAGGGAGTTGGGCTCATGTGAAACTTATATTTCTCGTTGCTTAGCCTGCATGGTAGAAGTGCCATCCAAGTAGGCGCACATGCACATGCGTATGTGTGTGGTAGAAATTCCGTGTAGTGCCCAGGACGGCTAACTGCCAAACTGAATTATCTGAGTGAAGATTTAGTGTTTTTTAATGTTATCTTTTAAAAATAAAAGCCTTCAATAAATGTTAAAGTCTTTTAAGACGTTAGTGCCTATGAATTTTTTTGTATCACATTTTGTGACAGTCTTTTAAGTTGGTTATCAGCTCAGTTACTGAGATGTACGTAGACACCGTCGGAGTTAGAAAATCAGGGTGTGCGTTGCCTTGCCTAGCTTGTGGCAGGCAGATGGTGGTCAAATGAGCCCTTAGTGGAGAGATAGAGAAGGGGACTGGTTCTGCTTGCTTGCTTGTATGAGGAAGGTGATTTTGCATGGGTGCAGAAGTTGTGGCAATTTTGCCTGGATGTTTTACATCGAATGTTGAAAATCAGTCATCTAGTGAATACAAACAGTTACAATCTCAGAAACCCACAGTGGGTGGTTCTACCCTGTCCTTCTGGGGTCACTGTGAGTCAATGTCAAGTCCATGGCAGTGAGTTAGGTTTAGAGAGTGAGTGTCAAGCCCTGGTGTCATAGAAACTTACATATTGGACTGCTAACTCTAAGGTCAGCAGTTTGAACCCACCAGTCTCTCTCCAGGAGGAAGGTGGAGGTGTCTGCTCCTGTGAAGACTTGAAGGCTCAGAAACCCACAGGGAACTTCTACCCTGTCATTGTGAGTCGGCATGGGCTCGACCGATGGCAGAGAGCTGGTTTTTGTTTGTTTTGAGGGAGTGAGTTCTGGGTCCCACAGAGGGACTCGGTGATGTCCCTTAGGCACATGCATACCCCCGCTTAGAGGCTGGGAAAGCAGGGAGCAGAGTGTGTTGTCACCTGCCCAGCTCCTGGCAGGACCGGGGCTAGCCCGTTGATGTCACCCTCCTTGGCCCCCCTCAGGACAGTACTGGAGGCAGTGTGGGCAATAGTAGCCCAGACTCACAAGTGGGGGGTGGGTTCGCCGGCCCTGGACATGGCCCTCCCATACAGTGGATGGGGCACGAGCTCCGGCGGCAGCTCCACGGTGGTGGCAGAGTGATGGGGGGGTGGGGTCAGGGCCGCCTCGCCTGCTCTGCTGATGACCGTGTTTTCTTCCTACACAGAGAAGCAGGAGGCTGAGAGTCTGGAGGAGAATGAAGAGCCCTTTGTGGCCCCCTTAGGATTGAACGTCCCTCCCGATGTGGAACTGGTACGTGTGCCTCTGCGTTCCCAGGTCAGGCCCTCTCGACAAGACTAGAAAGCCCGCTTTCTCCCTCCGAGCAGCTGTGGTTTCACGTTGCTGACCTTGCAGTCATTCCTGGGCCACCCAGGGGCCACCAGGGCTCCTTTCCGACTGCCTGAGCTGTCAGTCTCCCTGCTGTCTGTCCTGCTACTGCTGTAAAGTGCTGCTTGTGGGAGAGCGCCCTGGGGACTTGGGGCAACTGTTCCACAGAGCTGCAGTGCCTGGGGACAGCCTCTGAGTGAGCTCGGAGGAGGACTTGTAGTGAACCACCGGTGCTGGCTGCAGGAAAGGCTTGAGCGGGCTGCCGTGCAGGAAATGCAGGGCTGGTGTCGCTGCTGCTCAGCTCAGCCCTTCGTTCTGGCATTTTCTGAGGTGGTCCTGGGGGTCATCTGAGATAGCAGCCTTCCTGACGCTTCCTTCCCTCTCTGCCTTCAGTTCAGTGCCCTGCTTTGTCCTGACACGGCCCTGGGGTGTGCATGACGACAGCTGGGTCCCATGCCACTCAGTCCTGGTGGTGGCCGGGTGCACCTGCTTTACTGCACGCCCCCCACCCGGCGTGGGGGCCTCAGGCCGAGAGTGTAGCACAGGCTGTGTCTGAGACCAAACCGTCACAAGGCGGCTGTGGCACCCTGGCCCTGCGCCCAGCCCTTGGCAATGATGTCGTGCGCGTCCTTCCCTGGGAGGCGCCTATTACCCGCCTGACCGAGACTCAGCACAGCCACACCTCACCACGTTTAAGGCCCTTTGTATATGCTTGCTAAGGACTGTTTCCAATATCGGGGTTGCGTGTCTGTGTGTGGGCAGGAGGTCATACTCAGCTTTTCCTGTGGCGTTTTCTTGACTGCACTGCAGGCCTCAGCCAGAGCCCCTGGCACCTGGAATCCTTTGTGGTCGGCCCTGACTACTGTCAGTAGTGGCTACTCAGTGATGTTGAAAAGCTAGTTACTGGACAGGTCACTCTTACAGCTTCTCGGCTGTCCCTGTGGTCCTTGACAAGAAATGCCGAGCAATCCTCTGAGCGCCCCCCCCCCCTACCCCCACCCTGGTCTCTCTCCATTGTCCAGTCATCCATTCAGCTCTGTTATCCCCACCCCTTCTCTGATTCTAATATAAACACAAGTGCTTCCAGTGAGGGCGTGGGGACACCACATTGCATGTAGTTCATGTGTTTGTATCGTGTGCTGTGCACACACGTATCACAGTAACTTCTGCACAAGCTGCCCTGGCTCTCAGTTCACTTCAGGTGGCTTGGGGTTGCAAGCTCACACTTACAGGTGGTCTCCTACCTGGTGCTCTGCAGTCAGCCCTGAGGAGCCTGGTGCCCTGAGGGACAGCAGCCAGGGCCTCCCATAGGCATGGACTTGGTGGGAGCTAGGTAGGGCGGCCCCAGGAGCAGATGCTGCAAACTCAGCGTGGGCTCTCCCTAGTGAGCCCTCCTACCCAGCTCTCGGATGTAACCAACAGATGTGCTGTGGGTGCCTGTCTAGGTGAAATTCTCCTTGGTTTTTGTCAGTGAGTAAATCACTACGTAGCTTCACCTCCGCCTTTCCACCCTGATCTGCGGGCTGTGATGACGGCAGCAGGCGCAGGCTCCCTATGACGAGGCCTCCTCTGAGTACTGTCATCTACGTGTTCCTGCTTGTCTCATACAACGCTGTCCTTCTACGGGGAGACCTCCACAGTACCGCCTTCAGAGCCACGCTGCCCTCATCTGTGGTGATTGCTACTGCACGTCATGTTCTCAGCAGGGACTCTTGTTTACTTTCAGAATGAAAGGCAAAAGTAGACTGAGCTGTGTAACAATTTTGTTCTCTTGTTAGTTTCTTCCAGTATTTACCTACAAAGTGTCTTGAATAGGACACTGCTGGTGACGTGGAAACTGTTGGAGTGCTTAACCAAGCCCTTGGCTTGCTGCTCACCGTTTGCCTTTATAGTAGTGCTAGTCTTCAGTAGTTTCCCAAACTATTGTCTGTAGGTGTAGTGTATTGCTTTGGGCTTCACAAACTGGTAAACGCAGCAGAAACAATAAAGAACAAAAACAAGTGGTAAGGATAAAACAATATAAAGGTAAAAATGCAAACAGTGAGTAAGAAAGAAAAGACCACCCGCAGTATTTAAAAAGCCAGGGAACAAACACGCGATCCTTGCATCTAGAACACATTCAGGTTGGGTCTAGAGCAGCAGCTCTCAACCTGGGGGGTCAAGACCCCCTGGGGGTCAAATGACCCTTTCACAGGGGTCGCTTAAGACCATCGGAAAACACATATTTCCCATGGTCTTAGGAACTGAGACACCGCTCCTCTGTCCGCCTCCAGATGGGTCTGCCCACACACATGCAGATAAGCCCTCAGACGAGTATGCAGCGTGAAGACTGTTACCCATGCTACACCATGCTTCAAGACAAAATTTCATTTATTTGTAATTAAAAATAAATATTTCACAATGTAATTACATATTTTTTTGCAATTAATCACTATGCTTTAATTATGTTCAATTTGTAACAATGAAAATGCATCCTGCATATCAGATGTTTACATTACGATCCATAAAAGTACAAAATTACAGTTATGAAGTAGCAACAAAAATAAATTTATGGTTGGGGGTCACCACAACATGAGGAACTGTATTAAAGGGTCGCGGCATTAGGAAGGTTGAGAACCACTGGTCTAGAGGGAAGTCAACTGACCAAGCATCATGCTTGACCCAGCCTAATCAGGGTTACAGTGATCTGTTTGACAGTGAGGCTGTTCCAGACATTTGCCTGTGGCTTGAGAGGATCTGCCAGCAGCTTAATCTGACTAGATGCTCTGCAGATGGGTTTTGGGCTGCCACTGCCCTCCACGGCCTTCCACAAAGTGGGTGTTCACAGTTTTAGCTCTGGTACTTTTCCCTTCATCATATTTGAATCTTGTGCTTTTCATAGTTGGATCACACAAGCTGGTGTGCGTCTTCCACGTAGACTTGGTTGGTTCCTCTCTCAGATGGCTGCTTGTCTGAACACAAACCTTGAAGATCCCATTGACTGCCAGGCACCGTCTGCTCGCTTCACCACACTTTGCTGTAGCACCCTTATCTTCAGTGATCTTTTCATGAAGACAAGAGTAGAGCGGGGCCGTGTTATCAGAACTAACCGTCTTTGAATTGGTGCTAGCGTTAAATTAGGAGCCCAGAATCCATCTGCTTGTCCATGGAACATGCACGACTGAGGTTTACTTTGGCAGTCATCTTATGACAGCATCAACCCCCATTGGGACCAACTACACCAGCAGCAAACAAACCAGTCAACAAAGGGGGGACCGGGGGGACAAGCTAAAGGCAGGAAAACAAAACCCCATAGAAACAAAAAGTACAACATTGTCAGTCGTACCCCTTGGGTATAAGGTGATTGCCCAAATGACATCATCAACTTTTCCCACGACACGGCCCTCCAGACACTGTCAGTATGCGGGGTCTGTGCGGGTCCAGACCCACCGTGAGCCACAGCCCATGGGTTGTCGCCCTACACAGTTGGATCTCCTGTTGCATTGTACTCGGTTTACCCTCAGGTGGGCTTGCTTTTTGTAGTTGCTCGAGATGCATACATTAAGGCGTCGTTTGTGAGAACATACAGTGAACCCGAGTGCCCATGTCTCAAGGGCAGTGTGTGGATGGAATGCCAGCGAGGTAGGCTGAAGTGGGCCCTCCTTGTGGTGGGCAAAGGGCTATGTGATCTGCTGAGTGGGGACCAGTGTGCAGAGGCCAGAGGAAACATGCAATGTAGGGTGACCTTGGATTTGAAACTAAGCTTCTTGGATCAGGAACTTACAATGAGCCAGCCCTCTGAGGGTTTTTTGGGAAGAAGAATGAGTTAAATAATAATAATTACATCGCAGTTGTAGCACTCCTGGTCAGTCCTGCACCAGCCTGACCACCGTTGCTGTGTCCGAGCCCGTTGTTGTTGCCACTGTGTCAGTCCATCTTGTCGAGGGCCTTCCTCTTCGTCACCGGTCCTCTCCTGTATCCAGCGTGCTGTCCTTCTCCAGGGACTGGTTTCTCCTGATCACATGTCCAAAGTATGTGAGGAGAGGAAGTCTCACCATCCTCGAGTCTAAGGAACAGTCCTTTGGTGTACAGTCCATGGTACTTTCGATATTCTTTGAGTTTTCTTCGGTCTTCCCTGTAGTCCGTGTCCAGTGTTCACTTGCATGTGAAGTAGTTGAAGACGCCATGGCTTGAGTCAGGTTCACCTGCATCCTCACAGGCGCATCTTGGCGCTTTAAAGAAGTTTTGCAGCAGATTTGCCCCTTGTAATACATTAAGTTCATGAGCATTGATTGTGTATCTACCCAAAGGAAATCCTTCACAATTCTGATTATTTTCCCAACAACATGGTAATGCTGTTGTCTATGTTTCCAGTTTTTAAGATTTTTGTTTTCCTTGTATTGAGTTGTGACCCATGCCGAAGGCTGTGTGGTCTTTGGTTTTCATTAAGTGCTCCAAGCCCTTTTAGCTTTCGGCAAGCAAACTGCATTACACGGGTTTCTGATGAGCTGTCATCCACTCCAGGCACCGTGCTCTTCTTTGTATCACTCAGCTTCGCTGATCATTTGCTCAGCATACAGATTGAATAATGACGGTGAGAGGACGCAGCTCTGGTGCCCACCTCTCCTGATTTTCACCCACGGGGTGTCCCATTGGTCAGTGTGAACATCTTGCCTTTTTGTCTGTACGAGTCGCAGTGAAGTGTTCTGGGATTCCCATTCTCGGTGTTCTCCGTTGTTAGTGAGCGTCACATTAGCACGCCGCGTGCCACACCCGACAGACTGACAGGGACAGTGCACCCTGGGACCCAGGCCGTGCCGCCCTGCTGCGGCTCTCCTGGGTGCCCTGTGTGTATGTGTGCGTGTACGGCTGCCAGTCATCACATGGGCTGGCTCGGTGTGGACGCAGCAGTAGGCTCCTGTCAGTCTGTCCAGCAGAGGCAATGCTCTCTCCCCACAAAGGAGGTGGGGAGGGCAGTACAGAGGGGTGGTGTGGACAGTTGAGGGTCAGCACAGACTTCCAGGGGAAATAGCCACTGCACCCGGTCAGACCTGCTTTCCTGGTGATGTGAACCTGTGTGCTTCTCTGCAGCCCCCGACCGCGAAGATGCACGCCATCATTGAGCGCACCGCCAACTTTGTGTGCAAGCAGGGCGCCCAGTTTGAGATCATGCTCAAAGCCAAGCAGGCGCGCAACTCGCAGTTCGACTTCCTGCGCTTCGATCACTACCTCAACCCCTACTACAAGTTCATCCAGAAGGTCATGAAGGAGGGCCGCTACACGGCTCTGGCCGAGAACAAGGGTGGAGAGAAGACAAGTATGAGCCCCAGCCCTGCCCTTCCCTGCCCCAGGGAGGCCCCAGCCTGTGCCTGAGTGGGGGCGGGAGTGTGTGCGCTTGTGTGTGTCTGACCACCATCCAGGCAGTTCCATCTGATCATGACCCTGTAGGACAGGGAAGAGCTGCCCCATAGATCTCCCCAGTCTGTAAATCTTTCCAGAAATGAACAGCCTCATCTTTCTTCCCAGAGCAGATAGTAGGTTACAATGTCTGCTCATGGCTCAACCCCTCGAGCCGCCCTGTGTGCATGGCAGTGCTGCTGGTGTGAGTCCTTGAAGCAGCCCTGACCCATCTCAACTCCATGTCCAAAAACAAAGCACTGCCTGGTCCCTGCAGGGCTTGTGCATCCAGGGTCCCAAGGGTCCCTGGTCCCTTGCAGGGCTTGTACATGCAGCCACTGTGGCAGTCCACCCCGTGGAAGGTCCTCTTTCTCTCTGACCCTCTGTAACACGCATGAGGTCCTTCTCCAGGGACTGGTTCCTTCTGCTGATGTGTCCAAAGTACGTGGGAGACACAGTCTCACCTTCCTGGAGAGCATTCATGAGTGTGTGGGTTTTGTGTATATGTATGTACACTCGCTGCTACAGAGTCGATTCTGACTCATAGGAACACTATAGGACAGGGTAAAACTGCCCCTGTGAGTTTCTGAGACGGTAACTCTACGTGAGTAGAAAGCCGTGTCTTTCCCGAGTGGTTTCAAACTGCTGCACTTGGATTTACAGCCCAGTGTGGAGACACTGCACTACCGGGGCTCCCTTATCTTTTAGGAAAATGAAAAGGCCTTACAGATTCATGGAATTGTACTGATTGGTGATTTCTGTTAGCAATAGGTATTTCAAAATAACAAGTTAACTTGGGAAGGTGAGATTTGCATTGAGATTTATGCAACACGGAGTCTGAAAACAGGTCAGCTGATGACGTGTGCGTGTGCGCGCGCACATTTCCATGAACCTGTACGATGTGTGCCTGTTGTCAAAGATAAACATTTTGCACACGGCTGAGTTAACAGTGACGGAAATGACTGCAGACCCTCGGCTGGTTGGCGGTGGAGAGGGGTGCCCGGCCGGCCGGCCGCCGTGGTCCTTCCTCCCCTTTCTGGCTTGTCTCCCTGACAGCGTGGATGGCGATACTTTAGGGAGTACTTTCCGAGACTGCTCTCCGTCCTCTTCTGAGTCTCTACTGACGTTGCTTTGTGTGCTTGTCCTCGCCTCAGCCGTTCTGAGTGTCCTTTCCTTTCAGAATCGGGGGCTGACTCTGACAGTGAGGAGGAGGAGGACGACGAGGAGGACGACGGTAATTACCTGCACCCGTCTCTCTTTGCTTCCAAAAAGTGCAGTCGCCTTGAGGAGCTTATGAAGGTTTTTATCTCACTATTCAACTCCGTTTTCCCTGTGCTAACCGAATGTCAGCAGATATGATGTTGATAGATATTAAGGGTGCCATCTCTCCTAGCTAGATATCTCCCTTTATTACCACGGAGGTGCGCTGTGGACGACGATTGGGGTAGAGATTGAGCATGCCATCTCTGTCTTCCTTCATCCGCACCGAGGCTTGCTGTGTATACATGTGGTTTGGTGGAATGTGTTTGTTTGCACATGTCCGCTTACACGTTTCAGGAGCTGTTGGTTAGGATGTAGAACGGTTTGCCTGGCACAGCTCCCTCCAGTAGGGTTGGGGTTACAGGTATTCAGATTCTCTGCGGCTTGATGGCTCTGCCACCGGCAGTTTTCATGTAAAATAGTCACTTCCCTTCTTGCCCTGCGGCCCCCCTCCCCCCCTGCCTGTAGTTAGCCCGCTCGCCTGTTCCCCGCTGTCTGTGGTTAGCCCGGCCCTCGTGATAGGAAAGAGCTCGTCAGGCCACACTGTCTCTCCGCCGAGAACCGGCAGTCAGAGATGTTGGTGACTAGGACCTGCTCGGGAATGACGAGTCAAATTGCATAGCACTGGCGTTGTGACCATTACTATCGCTCCTCTCTGTGCCCGCGCCGGTGGCTGCTCCTGTGACCATTGCTCTTCATTGACTGGCTTCCTCAGGAAGTCACCACTCACCAGCAACTAGCTGCTTGGTGAGGGACTTCAGTGAGCGTCCCACCTTCCCAGGCATAGGCTAAACCCCAAACCCCTGCTGTCCAGCTGGGCAGGTGGCATCATCTTCTCCCGTGAGGCAGCTGATGGGGTCAAACCACCCACCTGTCAGGTAGGTGCCCAGCACTTACCCCTATTCCACCCAGGAAACCAAAGTTGCCAGGTCTTTCCTCTACAGCGCTCTTGTTTGGGGTCAGACCACCTGCCTTTCAGCCAGCAACTCAGCACTTCACCTCTGCGCCACCAGGGGCCTAAGCCCATCCTGTGACCTTCACATTCCCTTCGAAAGCGCTCAGAGAGCGAGCTGGAGAGAGATGGCGCCTGCATTGTGCAGCCGAGTTGGCCTTTGTGCTGCTGGAGCTTGCTGTGTGGGTCATGCAATGTGTGGTGACAGTCGTGTCCTTTCTGTGTGCAGCCTCTGAAGGTGGTAGATCCTGATCACCCCCTGGCAGCGCTGGTCCGGAAAGCCCAGGCTGACAGCTCCACGCCCACCCCGCCTCCTGCCGAAGGCACGACTGGGCAGCCCCCCCAGGTGGAATACCCCGCTGACTGTGAGTACCCGCCCGCCAGATGGAGGGGGTCCCAGTACACTGGGGCCTCGTCTCCTCATGCGGCAACTTGGGGTGGACTGCACAGAGCTAGCTGGTGCACAGAGCCCTGAGCGCTGGCCTCTGTACAGCTGGTTCCAGGAGCCACCCCGTCCCCTGCTTCCAGTCTCACTGCCCACACACTGTCACATGGCTCCCTCCCCTCTGCGTGGCTTCCCGTGTGGCCACCTGGGAGCAAAGTCAGAGCTCTGTGAGGAGGGGGTGTGGGTGTGAAATTGAGAACCCCTGGGATCATCTGTATGGGGAGGCGCTGTCACGCACCTCCTGCACTCCCGGCTGCTGCTTTTAGCTGTCTCCCTGCCTGGTGGGGACGAGGTGGGGAGGTCATTCTGCGAGTTCTGTTCAGGAACCACTTGTTCTCAGTATCAACTCCAGTACCTTCCTTGTTTGGTGGTTAAGATTTCATGAGGGAAGAATCTTTTGCAAAAGCCACTGTAATTTCACGTGATTGGATCTCATGAACCTGTCTACAAACTAGGCTTGTCTAACAGTTAGTGCAAAATCAGCTGGAACGTGCTTCGATTGTAAGGTATAAGCTGCTCTCCCTGTAGGCCAGCCTTTTGTCAGAAGTATAGCTGTGGTCTTCGCTCTTCCCATTAGCCGGATGTACGACGGGCTAGCCTGCGAGTCAGACGTGCCCTGTTTACATGCTCAGCCCTTACAGATCAGTCTCTAGAGCAAAGTGTGTGTTCTGACAACTCCAGCGTAAGAACTTGGATGATCAAGTTCACTCGCACTTCCTTAACTATTTGCGTCCAAGGGCCAGTTGTGGCCACTCGTCGGGCTGCAGTTGCTGCAGGCGGACACGTCCACACTAAGCAGGATGTTCCCAAGCATTCTGAAGCCCACACAGAGCACAGGACGCATAGGTGGAGTTTTGTATGGTCAACCCTGTGCACAGGAGCAGGGAACACAAGTGTGGTTTTATATGTCAACCAGGTCCATGGGAGCACCAGACACACGGGTGTGGTTTCGTGCATAGACTTGTGTGACACCCACTGTGGAGAGCTTGAATCACACTCCACTCCACAGCGTGATAAGGGCGGGGCGTTGTGTGACGACAAGCCCCTATATCCCTCCCTCTTAGGCTAAACCAGTACCAGGACAGGCCCCATCTTTCCTGGTTTCTCCTGAGTCCTTTTCAGACCCTGTGCTGGCTTTTGGGTACCTCCAACTGTTAAACCTGGTTGTG
>NW_022111312.1:18188775-18207658 GCF_000313985.2 Echinops telfairi
GGAGGGCTGCAGGCTGCAGCGAGTGAGCCCCGGAGGGTTCGCGGTAAACAGATTGAAGTGGCAGGGAACAAAACTGATCGCACCGATCCCTCTCTCAGAATGACTAGAGGCGGAGGAGGCAGGACCTCGAAGTCGGTGGGAGTCCCACACATGCAGAGCCACGTCCCTGCTGGCACACCCTGAGAGCCTGCCCCAGTGCCTTGTCCCACTCCCTCACTCCACAGAGTCCTGGACTCTCACGTCAGATGGCTCCGCAGCCCCAGTCCCCACCCCCCCTGGACGGGGCGCACACCATTGGCTGCTCCAGCTCTCGGGGCGGGCATCTTCGTCTCCCACTGCTGTGAGCTAAGGGGGGCCTGTGTGTACAGGAGCCACCGGCTAGGAGGGCGCCCGGCTGTCGAAGTCGAGCTGCCCCCCAGGGTCTCCAGTGTTGCCCTCATCTCCCATGGAGCCAGCCGCTGTGGGCTTGAACCTCTGACCTTGCTGCGAGCAGCCCAACCACTTAGCCCGGTGTACCACCAGGGCTCCTAGGCAGGAGTGTGGGAGACTGCTTCCCACCCCATTGTTTCAAAAGGGGTTTCCAGTCGAACTAGACCCTCAGAACCACCCAAGTGCGCACTTCACAAGGGCTGCCCCCATGGCCTCAGGCCAGCATCCAGTGCTCTAAGATGCACTGACCACACTCAGGACAGACTGGGCAGACTCCTGGGGCAGCCTTGCCACCCTCCTCCTCCTGCTCCCCCTCCCGTGGCTCCTGGACAGGCCTGGCTGGTCATAGCCCTGCACCGTCTCCCCATCCTCAGCGGGTCATTCCAGGTTCCCCGTCAGCATTCCAAGTGCTATGCGGAGAGTTCTAGTGAGCATTGTTCCTGTGGCTTTACTGTGATGTGGCCAGGACTTGGGAAGGCCAGTACCATCAGTGGTACCAGAGCCCCGCCTTTGTGTGACGTCAGTCACAACTGCGGGTCCAATGTCTGCATGAGATAGCTTACCTGTTTTTAAGATCAGTCCAAAATCATTCACAGGGTGCTTCTCAGCGAAGGAGCAAGCACATGGTCCTGAGAGGTGCCCTGGTAGCACACTGAGTTAAGTGCTCCGTTTCCTACCTCAACTCAGCAGTTTGAGCCCACTGTCCACTCCAGGGGGGAAAGATGAGGCAGTCTCCTTGTAAAAAAAGATTGACATCTTAGTAAACCTTTTGAGGCCATTCTGTTCTGCCTTATAAGATCGCTGTGGAGTCAGTTCCACTAAAGGAGTTTACTTTTGATGTGTATATTTGTATGTTCAAGAAGCAAAGTAAAAAGTTTGTAATCCTAAAATTTGAGCTCGTGTCACTAAGGACAGGCTAGTCTGCCTGGATGCCCACTGCCCTCCCTGGTGCTCCTTCTCCTGTGTGCTGCTGGGCCCCACTGCACTGCCTGGCCAGATACACCGGGAGCATGGCATGTGCAGTGGGCAGATCCACTGTGGGGGCGTGGCATGTGCAGTGGATGCAGCTGCAGCCCATCCAGAGTGTGGAGCCACCTTCCCATCTGGTACGAGGCCCTGCCTTCAAAGGACCTTCCTCCCTTCTCTGATTGACAGTGCTGCTCACCCCACCCCACCCTGGCGGGTGGCTGGTGCCAGCCCATTGGCATATTGTTTTGAGCACGTGGGCATGGTGGACCTTGTTGGCTTTGTACAAAGGGCATCGCATCCACATCGGCTGCCTGAACGCTCTTCTGGGTCCAGAGGTTTAGCCACACGTTCAGTTGTGGGATTTGCCCTCAGGAAAAATAGCCTAGCCAGTTATTAGAAAGACAGCTGTCTGGTCTTCCTCTGTATCTGGCTGCCTCTGTTACAAAGAAGCCCAGGTGTCTCCCAGGGGGCTTCTCGGTGACATAGGAGCTGGGACTGAGGAAAGAAGAAGCCGTAGGGATTGTCCTGGGCTTTGTCCAGAACTGGGCAGAGGTGAGAAGAGACCTGGTCCCCTTTGCAGACAGGACGCGCGCGAGTGGAGGAGGGAGAGTGGTTTACAGGCGGGCTGGAATCAGAAGGACCGGGCTGCTCACAGCAGCAAGGACAGCGAGAGGAGGAGAAGAGCTGAGAGGCCCGGCACGCCCAGCTTGCCTCCCCATGCCAGCAGGGCTGCTTTGCTTCCTCGGTGTAGCACTGCCTGTGGATGCACTCAGAGCTGTCCTCCAGAAAAGAGAGCTCAGCTTCTCCCCACCTCCTGAGCGAAAAGACCTCGAGCCTGCACTGAGGAAGCTGCCACCTATTTGCCTGGGGTGCTGAGAGGGCACTGGGAACAGCTGGAGAGGATTGGGGCTCCAGGGACCCTCCACTACCCTATGGAAGGACCTGGGCTCTCGGAGCCCATCATCCCTTGGAGTTCTGCTGCCTGTCATGGCTTAGAGAACCTGATGGTTATGCCAAGCACCAAGTGTTCAGACTGTCTGCTGACGGAGGGAGGGGGCTGAGTGAGGCCTGGGCAGGATGGTGCCTGGCAGCAGTGCAGTGGAAGCTCAATTCTCATGAGAAAAGGGCTCATCCATGCTGCGCGTCTCTGGATGAACACCTAGAAAGGGAAGAGTGAGTTCCAGAAGCACCTGCTCTTGCTGAAGGAGCCGGTAGGCTGGTGTCTGCACGCATAGGCTCCTCCTCCTAGACCTCACCGTGAGCATGACTGAGGAGCACAGGGAATCCAGACAGAAAACCCAAGGCCGTTTGTGGGCTTTGTCTGGTTTGACGCTTGCTGAGAAAGGAGTGAGTGAGAACCTATGGTGAGGTGTGCCCTCTGCAGTCAAAGGGGTCCTTGGGTTGAAAGGGCTTTTTTGGCCCCAGTGAGTGATACAGACGGCACCGGCGGGCATTGTGCTTACTGTGGGTGCTAGGAAGGTCTCACACCAGGCACAAGTCTGCCCTGAGCAGGCGCCCAGACGGGGTCTCCTCCTCACCCATCCTTCATCTTGGCTGCCTCACCCCAGGGTGTCACAGTCATGCCTCCCTCCTTGGGAGCCACGCTTGTTTTTGGTTGTTGTTGTTTTTTTTTTTAAGCAATTTGCCATTTATCCAGTCTTCCCAGAGGAGCAACTGTCACAGAAGCAGGGATCCGCTGATCTCTGGAATCCCATCTGCTCGCACAAGTGTCAAAGGAATGTGTATTGAGCAACCAGAGCTGGAAACAATCATGGGGAGAGAAGGTACCATGACACAGCGGGGACAGGCCTCAGGGAGAGAGGCTTCCCCTGCCGTCAGGGCAGCCAGGCCGAAGGTGCCCAGCGCGGTGGCCAGCAGGCCCAGCACAGCCTGCAGCCTCGCCTCTTGATAGGGACTTCCAAGGAGGCCTGTAGGCAGCTCTCTGAGCTCTTGCTGTAAGTGGGGCAGTAAGGCGAGCCACACAGGATGTTTGCTCCCCAGTGTGCAAGCCTGTTACATGGACACTCGTGTATTCTGTGGGGTGTGCACTGATATGGTGGGCAAGTCAGATGCTAGGTCATGGGACCCAGACACAGGGTGAGCCCATGCTGGTGGGAAAACAGCACTGATTGTCCAGCTAGACACGGGTTTACACAAATCTTCTGTTAGTACAGAGCACAGTGTCATTGTCCAAGTAAGCGGCGTCCTTGGGGCGAGGAGCGGGGAACCAGTCGGACAAGAGTGCACCAGCTACTGAAAACCAGGGGCTTCCAGGAAGCCGGCGCCTGACGCTCACACGACACGAGTCCGCCAGCCCCAGAAACCTCCACCAGAAGGTCACTGAGGAAGGGGCTGCCCACAGGCTGTAGACGCTGATTAGAATGGAAGCTCCATCTTCACCCAGGAGGGTGTGCCCCTGTGGGCGGGCCGACTGTTAAGGCTGTTCACGCGTGTCAGTAAATCCTAAGCAGCAGGTGTGTCAGTACAGAGACATGCTGGTAGTCTATAGAGAAGCTGCGGTGGACACACACACACACACACACACACACACAGGTGCCACCGCCGGGAGATCTTGCGGCACTTGGGCAGGGGTACCTGCACTGTGGCAGCAGGAGCACTCTAAGAGGCTCCGTAGCAACGCCTCACTGCAGGGGACACAGCAGCCATGTTCACTGGACCGTGAATTGCCCACCCCGTGGGGAGAGTGTGACCGCATATGCTGTGACCTGGAACTGCATACAGACAGGCGGCCACTCATGTCAGATGTCAGACAGGACAGCCAAAGGGCTGTCACCAGGAGGGGTGGCCCCTCCCCCGGGGCTTGAGCTTCCTGCCCTGAGTGTGCGGTGCCGTTCCAGAAAGGCACAGGACTATGTAGTGCTTAATTGAAAACGAAGTTGGTGTCGGAAGTGGTTCTTTGCAGATCCATGACCTTCGTAGCCAGAGGCCACGTGCATGTCAGCTCTCGGCGTCTCGTTGAGGCTGAAGCCAGTCCCGGCACGTCCTTTCCCTTACCCTGAGCTCATCAGTCACCGCTCTCCTCCCTCTCGGCTGGCATTTAATAACCAGCGTGGCACACGCCCAGTCTCTGTTATTTACCGTCTACAGATAGAGATTTCCCTACATCTTGGCAGCCTGGAAATGAAAGCATTCATTTTGATGTTAAAAGAATATTTTTCTAGAAGTTCTTTAAAAAATATGTGTGTAGCGCTGTCAATTCCTCTCATTTATTAGCCTGACAACAAACCGTTTTTCATGCTTTTTATTTATTTTTTATTACTTAGTTGTCTTCTGGTACTTCGCTATAAATCCTTACAGACGAGTGTAATAAATGAAATTAATTATGCCGGAAGCAATAATGCTGAAATAGAGCTCACTATCGTAGCCTACCATTGTTTTAAAAATAACGTGCCAACTCGGTTTTTAGGCTGTATTTCATTTTATAAATAGCTCGAGTGAAATCGAATCATGCTCTGACTAGAGGAGACACCCTGGTTTTTCAGCATGGTTTTACAGTTGTTACTTGACAGTATTTTCTTCTTTTCTGCAAAACTTGGGCTTGAAGTACTTTACTCACTTTCCTGACTCTTTCTAACCCTGCTTAAGAGTCCACTGCCCAGAAATGGCCGGTATTAACCTCAGGTGAGCGAGCACCACTGGCCCAGGGGGGGCAGAGGTCACTGTCATGAAGGCAAGAGAGGATGCTGCCCAAAGCTCATCTGGGTGTGTCAGTAAAAAGCTGGAAGCATGGGTAGAAATAGTGCTAAATTGGAGTTAAAGTTTTGGATTTTACTTAAATTCAACAGAAGAGCCTGTCTAAAAGTAAAGCAGTTGCTAAACTTGAGGTAAAAGTTTTCCCTGTACCTCAAATTCTTAGAGAATGCTCTGAGGTCAAGTAAAGAGATTAAAACAGTAAGATTTTGGGATTGCAAATTTTCAAAAAAAAATTTTAGAATGGGTTCTCTAGAGAGGCAAAACCAATGGTATGTTTACATACGTAGATATATATGGTAATATAAAGAAAGGCATTTAAAAATAATTTTAAAAGAAAGACATGTAGGCCAAGAAAGTGGCTCACACAGCCATAGAGCAAATAAGTCCAGTGGAGTCCGTGGGTCAGATGTTAGGCTGGAGGCTTTTCTGGATTCGAGTTGCTGCTGGGGCTAAAGATGAACCAGAAAGCAGGGAGGTGCTCCCAGAAACAGACGGCAGGCCGGTGGAGGCCGAGGCCGGTGGCTCAGCAGATCAGGCTCTTGGTTGCAGAATCTAACGGCTCCAAGGTTGACAGACCACTGATAGTTCCCAGTGTGCAGGTGATGGGGTGGGTTATCAGCCGGAGGTTGAGGGGACAGCTAGAGGATCCAGGCCAAAGAGAAGAGACTAGCCTTTCCACAGAGGAGGCCCCACCCCCAAGGGAAGTTCCCTTCAGTTGCGTCAGGCGTGTGACCTGTGTCGTCACAGCAGATTCTGTCGTGGAGCTGATTATACTGTTAGGTCACATCACACATCATAGGGAGGTCTCAGCTGCCAGCTGGCTGGGAACCCTGCCCCAATCAGTGGCACACAGCCTACCACAGACTAAGCAACTATGAAGCTGGAGAAATGAGCTCTCATGGACTCTCTCTCATCGCCCTTTTTCCCCAGCTCCGGATTGCTTTTGGTCAGCCTCTTCTGGCCCTGAGCACTGGTGGTCCAGTCTGTCTGTCACAGCTCTGCTCGCTCTTGGTTGTACAGTCTAGTGGGCTTGCTCTCTCACCACAGCCTGTCCACTTCAGCCCTTTGTCTAGATTTCCTAAACTGGTGGGTTTTTCCTGTGATCTCCTGTGTATACATGAATAATACCTGGCTGGTCCCCTTGTGTGGAAGGGACAGCTGGTCTGGGTATGAAATTTGTGGGTGGCGTTCACTTCTCAGACAGAGTTTGTGAACTTTTGCTCTGCCAGCATCTAGCACATGCATTTTTACCATGGCTAGGCCTGGGGCCTCTCGTTGATGGGTTTTTATTCATTGCTCCTATGTACTTGCATCAGTAATTTATTTTAGAAGCATCAACATTCTTGTCAGGTGAAGGATAAAGGTACCCCCAAGTGTCCCACTTTTCCAAACTGCTTTGTCACTCCGTCTTCTCTGCCAGCAGCTTCTCCTCCTTCCCTTGGTACCTGCCCTCCTCCCTGGGCTCCATAATTCACTGCAGTGTCTCACAGAACCCACAAATGGTCGAAGTGGCTCCTGTGGTGTGGGGCTGGCACACCTGTGGGTTAAGCAGCCGTCTGGAGGCCTCTCCCAACTCAGACGTGCGCAGAGTCCCACTCAGCAGGTCAAACAGCAAGACATCAGCTCCCGCAGCTAGTGAGCTAGGTCAGAGGACAGGCTGCTGGTCTACCTGGAGTCTGACAACAGACCCAGCGCTGGAAGAGGAGTCTTCAGGTCTGCGTTTGTGGAACTCCCCTCACCTGAGCAAGGTAGTGCACAGCAGGTGTGTAGGGCGGTGGCTGAGGTAGGGGTGGAGACGTAGTTACACCCTCCAGATCACTGTGGCACCGATCCTGCCTCAGACTGAGAGACTAGGACTCGTAGGGCGTTACAGAATGGAGGAGGGCTGCCAAAGAGCCCTCTTCAATAATTCACTGCCCTGCAGTGCTTAGTGTTCTCGCAGCGCCTTCATGATCGTAAGTGTCCGCCCACTCCCTTTTAGCCTAAGTAATAACTTGGCAAGTGCTGTCTATCCAGCCACACTTGCTTAGAGTTGGCTGCTTTGTCTTCTGGGCCTTAGCGTTGCTGTGAGGCCCCTGAGGGCTGCCTACCCTGCCCTGGCGGCTCCTTCTCATAACTGGACACCTAAAGTCTCCTCTTGACCCCTAACTCTGGTGATGTCATCAGTGCCTGTGTCCCCACTTCCGGCCCTCATTCCAGTCACGTCTGCTCTGTGCCCCTTTAGTGCCAGACTCCAGTTTTCTGGTTGGGGATCTGGTGTCATGTCTCCCTCCCGCGTCTGCTGTCCCCTCACTGTGGTCCTCGAGGTCACCGACTTCATGCTGAGCCTGTCTGTACTGTTCGGTGCCGAAAGGTGTCACATTGGCTCTAGAACAGTAGTGTGGTGCTCAGTTTGTTTTGTCACCTCAGCAGCAGGAGTTGGAAAGCTCTCTGCAAAGGGCCAGAGGGGGACTGCTGGTACCTTTGATAACAATTTCAGACTATCCGGCTCCAGCAGTGATTCAGTGTTGTTATTGCAGCTCCAAAGGGTTTGGTGGTGCTGAGAGTGAGACCTAGTGCTACTGACTACAACGCCAGCAGTTCAGCTCCAGCCAGGGCGTGAAGCTGCCTGCTCATGTCCAGTGATGGGGAATCGGCATGATGCTGCTTGTTTCATTTTTTTGCAAGTCCGTGTGGCTGGGCTGTATGCTTTGAAAAGTGTGTACATTTTGTGTGTCAGGAAGTGTGTTCTTTGGGTTTTTCCCCCAGTGGTACTCGCTAGCCGTACGAGTGCAGGCAAGGAGACACTGGCCCCATCGGCCTCACTCCCCAGCATCCATTCTGGTCTTGGGCATGTTTTATTGCTTTTTCTGAGTGCTTTATTGAGTTCCTGTCTTACCCAATTTGTCTGTGGGCCAAAGCCCTCTGGGGAGTTGGGCTGTCCCGCGCCTGGGCAGCTGCTCTGCCACATGCAGCCCTCCCCTCTGCTCACTGCTGTCTCTTCAGCCTTCCCTCACTCACCCTCGCCCACTGGGCGCCTCACCACGTGGGGGCTCAAACCCTACCCACTGCGGTCCAGTCGACTCCAGCTCACAGCGTCGGGCGGAGCAGCTCCGTTGGGTTTGGAAGTGACAGACCCTCCCAGGAGCAGACAGCAGCTTTGTCGTTCTCCCCGGTGGTTGGCAGCACGGTGTTTAGCCCACTGCGTCCCGAGGGCTCCTTTTTCTCTGCCCAGGACCCTCCAAAACCTATATTCTCAGATCCTCATCACGACTAAAGACTCAGAACACTTTATATGAGTGACTGCTGACGATCTTAAATACTGTTTTTTAAGATGGGCTTTTCTAGAAGTGTGTGTGTGAGGAGAGGGGAGGTAAGACAGAAGGGGAGAGTGGATGTGAGTTGTGAGATGTCCAGAAGGATTCGGTTTTGGTGGCAGGTGTCGTAAGTGCGTAGCCAAACCTTCCCCTAGTCTCTTTGTTGGACCGAAAGTAACACATTCTGACCTTGGTCTCTCAGCCTAGTAAACCCTGGGAGGTGGCTTTGGACTGAGGTCTTCTGCTCCCCAAGTCTCAGATCTAGGGAGCTAATGCCCCCTCGGGGAGCAGGGAGAGTTCTGCTGCCCATGGGAGCCTCTGTCCCTGAGAGACTGGATGGGGCAACGGGAAACTGAAAGTCTCTGGGGCTGGGGAGTTGGGGTGCCACCACCCAGTGTGGACCTTGCAGTGAGCAGCTAGCACTCAGCCCACACTGCCACTAAACTCCAAAGCTCACTGCCGCCGAGTCCATTCTAATTCTGGCAGCACCCTTAGAAATTTGTTCTGTTTTGTTTCCAGTTGTGCTCACTGCTTCTATTATATTGTTAATGTTTTTACTTTAATCAGGAAAAATTATGAACGTTTTTTTCTCATTGTATTAAGTACTTACACAATAGTGTCTCCTGTCCTGTGGAGACTGACACATTTGCTCTCTGGCCCTTGGTAGGAGGAGAAGTCTGCCAGGCTCTCTCTGCCCCAGAATTAGCTGTGAGAGGAGGGACCCTAGCCAGGAGCTCCTTGGCGGGCTGGCAGGTGTAACGTGAGAGGCAGCTTCACTATGGGCCAGGTTCCCTGAGAGGAAGACCGTGCGAATTTAGAGGGAGGCTGGACGTCGGCAAGGAAGGGGTGCCCTAAGAATCTGCATTCTGCCTCAGCCTGCTTTCCCCACCTCCTATATATCAGCTGCTCACCACAGACTCGGGGGTTCAGGCCATTACCCTAAGTATGCTCTCTGCCCACTCTTGACCTGTGTCTCCCCTGCCTCACACGCTGGCTCCTGGCCTGCCTGGGAGTCCTGCTGCAGCCCCCTCACAGCGTCTGCAGCCAACCGACCCCTGCTCTTCTGCGGTGTCTCCAACCTTCCTGTCCACAGAATGAGGAACCCCTCCCCAGGCTCTGCCGTGGCCCTCCCCGTTAGCTGGTGTGAGCTCACAGGAGGGGTGGGGGGGTGAGACTCGGCCTCGGAGAGTGGGGTTGGTTTGACAGTGTATGAGGCATCCAGACTGCAGCACTTTGAGCTCGGGCCTGAGCCAGCCACGGGGCTGTGCGCAAGCGTGTGTCCCTGGTGCTGCTGCCTTGCGGTGCTTAGTGGGACCCAGGTGAGCCCCTGAGAGTGGGGCCGTCTGCCATCACCCCACACTCTCGGTCCGTTTGTCTCCCTCTGAGCTCGCTCACGCCCCTGCTGCTTCCCGCCGACATCCAGGTGCTGCTCATTGCCAGCACGCAGGAATAGCAGCAGTTTGCCTCAGCTCTACAGCAGGCCAGCCAAGCAGAAAGGCACTGGGAGAGGGCAGGCAGGCTATCCAGCCGGGGCAGGGAAGCCCAGAGCCAGTGCGCACTGGCTCTGCCAAACCCTAGGAGCTAGGCATCCAGCCTGGGTCCTCCCGCTCTGTCTGCTGCCCCCTGGCTCGTGTGCATCGGAATCAGCATGCTGGTGCTGGGGAGCCCCCAGACGGGCGCTTCGGCATCGTCCGTAAGAGCATCCGGGCAGGAAGTGTCCCATCAGGGATTTGCAGGATGAGAGTCCCCACAGGGCTCTGTCTCAGCCCCAGCAGGTGCACAAGCTGTGTACCTGGGGCCAGAGAGAGATTTACCCACACGATGAGAGGGGCCCTGGCCTGAGCATCCTGGCCATTTAAGGCATGTCCACCTGCACAGTGGCATTGCAGGGGGGGACAGCGTGTGGTCAGCAAGGGCAGGGCATTGCCAGGAGGGGCCTGCCACTTGCCGCTCACCCCTGCACACGTGTGTCTCCTGACAGCCACAGTAGCAGCCATGTACTACAGCTACTACATGCTACCTGATGGCACCTACTGCCTGGCTCCGCCCCCGCCCGGCATAGACGTGGCCACGTACTACAGCAGCCTGCCCGCTGGTGTGACTGTGTCCGGCTCCAGCGGCGTGCCAGCCTCTGCCCCGCCACCTCCTGGGACCACACCGCCCCCGTCTACTGCAGAGACGAGCAGTGGGGTGACCTCCACTACCACCACCACCAGGTGTGCTCCCCCCCAACAGCTCTGCCTCACATCACAGTTTGTGGTCTGGGTTCCTTCTAGCGCCCCCACCCTGGCCCCCATGCTGGGACGGCTCAAGCAGGAAAGCAGAAGGCAGCTTGGTCTCCACTCTGTCAGCATATCGGCCTGGGGTGGGGGTGGGGAAGGCACTGCACAAAGTAGCTGGCCGTGAGGATGCCATGTTTCTGGACACTCACAAGCCTTTGGTGAGTGACCTGGTGACCACAGGAACAGGGCAGACACCGACCTGGACCTGGAGTGCTTGGTCCCCTGCCTGCTACCAGCCTCTTAAGGACACGGGGCAGACCTCGGAGGGGCAGGCACGTGTGGTTGGCACTGGGTGAAAGGGTTCTGGGTAAGTTCGCTGAAGCTCACATGCCTGCAGGGATGGCCTCCTCAGTGGCCATGCACCGGCTGGCACGTGTGAAATGAAAGGTGTTGCATTACACTGACAACACACCCCACACAGGCCTGGTGTGCTTCCACTATACACACTGCCTTTCAGGAGCACGCCCATACCTTCCCACAGAGGCGGGGCTCTGTCCAAGCTGGTGAAGTCATGCTTACTGCTCATAGCTCAGGGACTGATGGGCCGGCTGACCCTGCCTCGTGTCCCCACAGTGCCCTCACCCCTGTGGCTGCCATAATCCCCCCTCCTCCGGACATCCAGCCTGTGATCGACAAGCTGGCCGAGTACGTGGCGCGCAATGGCGTCAAGTTTGAGACCAGCGTGCGAGCCAAGAATGACCAGAGGTGAGGTGCAGAGCTGGGTGTCACTGTGGGTGGCGTCTGCCCTGACCTCGGTGCCTGGGCTGCCCTTTCATTACCTGGTGACATGACTTAGAGCTGGGTGGTTTTCAGTCTGTGATAGTGTGTCCCCTGGCTTGGCTTGGCTTGCCTCTGTGGAACAGAACACTGAAGCTCAGCCCAAACAAGCTGAAGGGCTGCGTCCCCAGACCCTCACTGCACATAGTGGGGGCGGTCCTGGCCCTCCCTGTGGGTAGAGTGGGGGCTGACCCTCTCTGTATGTAGAGTGGGGGTGCTGACCCTCTCTGTGTGTAAAGTGGGGGTGCTGACCCTCCTGTGTGTAGAGTGGGGGCTGACCCTCCCTGTGTAGGGTGGGGCAGGCCAGAGTGTCTGACTGTGAGGCACTCGGGACGGTGGCTGTCACAGAGTGCAGTTGTGTTGGGTGCTGTGGACCATGTGCATGACCTGCTCCCCTGTCCTCTTGTCCCCTAGGTTTGAGTTCCTGCAGCCCTGGCACCAGTACAACGCCTACTATGAGTTTAAGAAGCAGTTCTTCCTCCAGAAGGAAGGGGGCGACAGCACACAGGCACGTCTTTGGGGAGGTGGGGGGCAGTGGGGAGGAGATGGGACCACAACTGCACCACATGCACATCACATTCTAGACATAAAAAACCATTTTCAAGCAAGGGATGTTCTGATTGGCTGTTACCCTGGGGATTCGGTTGGCACTGACCACGGTTCAAACCCCCCAGCCTGTCAGGGAGAAAGAGGAGGCAGTGTGCTCCATGAAGATTGGCAGCCTTGGAAAGCCCGTGGGGGGCGCAGTTGCACTGTGCCCTACAGGGTCACCCTCAAGGGCTTGGAGTCCATGACTCTATGGCCATGGTGTTCGTCTGGGTGACCATGCACTTTTCGTGCATGCACACCTACTCAGCCCGTGGAGCCCGCCCCACAACATGCACGACAGGGCCTCACTTGCTCCTCGCAGACCCTGCTCCTGTTGTGCACCTGTGTCTCTTTCTGACTCAGCTGCCTTCCTGCTCCCTCAGACAGACAGATGGGCGGGGTTGCCCGAGGGAGAGAGCAGCTTTGCTTGTCAGGAGGCGCCCTCAGGCCTGTGGGGAGACTTGCATGTGTTCTGAGCCAGCAGCCTCTGGGCAGTGTCCAATCGCTGAGTTGCATGCACCCTCCCAGGGACAGAGCCCACCTAGGCTTGCACTGCTCAGTGGCCAGACCATGGGGTCCTGCAGGACACACCATGCGGCTCACAGTCCTGTCCCCTTTCGCAGGCCACGGCCACCCCAGAGGAGGCGCCGGCTGAGTCAGCATCAGAGAGCCCGTGCGAGGCTGTGGACGACGGGGCATCTGAAGACACGGCTGAAGGAGGAAGGGGAGCCCTGGGCAGGAAGGAGGCGGCATCCAGCAAAGCAGTCCCCGATGGAAAGCTCGTGAAAGGTATCTCCATACCTGCCAGCTAAGCTTAGTGCCCCTCCTCACCAGAGAGGTGCACCAAGGGACCCCACACTCCTCTTCTGCGAGGCTGCTTTCAGCTAGCAAGAATGAGTTCTAATTACTGAAGAGCCACCCACAAGTGCAGGAAAGGCCAAGTGTCAGAGAGAGAGAGAGGCAAGCTGGTTGGCAGGCTTGTTAAGATCCTTTCAGACTGTTTGCTGAACCCAGGGATTGTAGCTCTCTTTACATTGACTGACCTACCAGGGACAGGACCCCTGCTTCCTATTGGGGCACAGGTTCCCATACACCAGGCCTGCCACCCCTTTTCAGAAATGACTGCACCCCCTGGCAATTGGAAACTGAGTACTGTATCCCACTCTTCGGGACAAAGCGTCCAGTCAAACGCACTCCTATTGATTCACTGCTGACTCGCAGCAGCCCCGCTTCGGATTTCCGAAACTAACCCCAATCTTTCTCCTGAGGACCATGCGGATCACGGCCCAAATCATAACCACTGCACCACCAGGCCTCCTAGGAGAGGCATCTATCTGCTTGTGCAGCGCCCTGGGGCGTTCAGCACTGCCCCCCAGGGGCCCGCATTGCCCACTTTGGGAGGCACTGCAGGGCTGTCAACAAGTGGCAATGCCACTTTCAGGACCTCGTGGGCCCCCGTTGCTACAGGAAACTGCTCCCCGGGGGCCCGGCCAGCCTGTGAAAAGGCACATAGTAAAAAGCAGAGGGCCAAAGGCAGGTGCGTTAGCAGAGAGCTGGGTGGTGAAACGCGGGAGAAACAGTCCGCTCGGCAGGCCACTAGAGCGATGTGTGCTGGGAAGACAGGAGGGACTCCTCAAAGTCTGGGGGTGTGGGCAGGGGCTGTGGAGGAGCAGAGGAAAGGTTGAAACTCGGACTCTGGCTGCTCGTGGGGTGTGTGCGCTCTGTGCTAAGGTCACTGGACTGTCCTGTGACTAGCTTCTGGAAGTGTTGGCTAGGCTCTGTCTGGGGACCAGGTCCGCGGGAATGGTAGTGGATCCAGCAGTGCAGAGCCAAGAGGCATCCTGTGATGAGCTAACTGCCTCGGCCATTGCTCTCTGCACAGAGGCCGTGGCATCAATCAGCATGGCAAATGTGACTGGGCTTCCTGTGAATCGTTTAGACTTTCCTTTAGCCCTCTGTAAAAGAGGCCAGGGTGGAGCCTCTAATCTTTGACCCTTCCTGGCCACCTGCAGGCTCTCACTGAGGAGGGCAAGAAAAAATTTGGCCCCCCTGGGAACCAGGCCCAGGCTCTGGCTGCACTGCAGAAGCTGTGAAACCTTCTAGCAAATGCAAACTTTTGGACAGTGCTGGAGATATGCCTGCTGGCCTGGAGCTGAGCACCTGGCATGGCCCCCAGGAGATCTGCTGTCAGCCTGTGGCTAGAACCAACGGGACTGCTCAGAGGAGCAGCTCTCTGGCCCTGCCAGTGTCTCCAGGAAGGGCAGTGGGTCTGCACGTGGAGGCCGGTCGGCACCTGCCTCAACTGCTGGGAGTGGAGCAGGGACCACAGCTCAACCCATGCAGGCTGGCCAAGCACCGCAGAGCCCTCTGCTCCTGGGCCAGCCCTGGGCTCTGGGGACTGCAGCCATCACAAGTTGTGGGGCATCTGAACAGGACCTTTTCAGGCTTGTTTCTGGAAAAGAGGTTGCCCTGCCCCTTTCTGCAGGCACAGCCCAGTGAACATGCCATCATCCAGACCCTCCAACTCAGACTCTTTATAGCAGCGCTTCTCAACCTGTGAGTCTCAACCCCTTTGGGGGTCGGACGACCCCGTGAAAGGGTCATCCGATTTATAACAGTAGCAAAATTGCAGTTAGGAAATAGCAACAAAAATAACTTTATGGTTTGGGGGTCACCACAACATGAGGAACTGTATGAAAGGGTCCTGGCGTTAGCAAGGGTTATAAGGTTTCTGAGGCTGCACATCCTAACAGAGCCAGCAGACTCATTTTTCTTCCTCAAACACCAGCCTTGCCACCAGGGCTCCTTCAGGGATACAGAGATGGGGACCAGCTGTCCTCAGAAAGACTCAGGTCAGAGAAGATGGGCACAGCTGAGCTCCTGGGCAGATTGGCATCTGAGAGGTAGCCCACTAAGTAGCAGGGATATCTCTAAATTCTAATTTGTATTCTCACCTTTACCTGATGACCTGCCAGCTGTGAGACAAGAGGCCCGCAGTCTAAGAAAGCATGCCAGATTGTAAAACCCAAAAGCAACTAAGAGCAGGTGGTGTGAGCAGATAAGCTGAGAATTGTTCTTAGATCTCCAAGGAAAGGGCAGGTGGGAAGAATCATACCCAGTGGAGGTGGTCTTCCACGGGAAAGGGGGGAAAAAAACAACAAAACAGGCTGGTGAGGCCTCCCCCAGACTACCAAATGCAGCAGTGGGCTTTTGGTAGCCTCAGGGATGATTGTCAGAGGAATTAAGGATTGTGAGACTTTTTCTTACCCAAAAAGGATCAACTACAGTAAATGTTGTATATTCACAGGACAACCTAAAACCCTATGTGCCTGTGTTGTTTATTAAAAAAATAGAAAACATTGAATCCTCCAGCGCCATAGCCTCGGAGACACTGTGAGATGGAGTCATCTGCCCCAGAATCCAGGAGACCCGTGGGATGCAGTGTGCATGGGGCAGGAAGGGACATGAGATATAGGTATAGATGTCGGGCTGGAGTCAGAAAACCTGTGAGATAGACCATTGCCGTGCAGGTTTAGTAGAGAAGAAAATGTGCAGATACACATCAGCATGGAGAAGGGGATAAACGCTTTTGAAGTGCCCAGGAATTGTGTTAAATAACTACATTGTGAATAAACTTGAAAACCAGTGGAAAGTACCATTTCCTAAGAAAAATCAGATTGCCAAAATGGTTTCAACCGGTCAGAAACTAACATCCACAACCTGAACAATGGAGAAAAGACTGGTCAGCCGAACCACTAGAAAACAGGCAGCGGCCGTGGACTGTCAGTGCTCCCCAAGAACCTGCCAGGTGGGAAATGAGACACCTGGAGGCAAGGAGGTGGCATCTCCCACAGAGCAAGCTGTGAACCAGCGGAGTCGCCCCAGGGCTCCATGTAGCAGCACAGATGAAGGACCTTCCATGTTCTCCCATCTGGACTGATGGGCATTGAGCAAGGTGGCAAAAACAAGCTGTCCGTTTTGGCAGAGTGGGGAAGTTAAAAGCGGTACCCACATCACATCCTACAAACTTGAGGGAGATTAAACATCTGACTGTGAGAAATGCAGCCATGGAAGGAGGATAAAATGTTACTTTAAAATCATCATCTTGGAGTTGGGGAGGAGCTCCTAAGAGAGCCTGGGCTGTAGGGACAGGTGAGAGGTTCTGAGGGCAGCACATGAAGAGCGTTGGAAGACCAAGGTCAGAAGAACACCAGGGGCTTCAGGAAGTGGAATGAGGGATCGTGACCTTTCCCTCGCACACCCTTTGTGAAGCCCCCTTGTGCATAGGGATCAGGTGCTAAAAGGGAGCTGGTGGGCAGTGGGGGCAGGAGGGTGGCCGGGTCATTCATGAGCGTTTGTCGCCTCTTTGCTGAGTGTCATCAGGAGAATCCCAGGAAAGTGTCTACCACACAGGGACCCATCCAGGGGCTGCTCCCAAAGCTGGACATCGGGACGCACAGCCACATGCAGCACCACCTCCGTCGGCCTGCCTGTGTAGCCTGCCTGTGTGGCCTGCCTGTTGCTCCTGGCCCATGGACGCGTGCACTTTCTGCCCCTCCCTCAGCCTGTCGCCCTTCTCGCCCCTCTCAACAGCTTCCTTTGCCCCAATAAGCTTTGCCATCAAGGCCAAAGAAAACGATCTTCTGCCCCTGGAGAAAAACCGTGTCAAGCTGGACGATGACAGTGATGATGACGAGGAAAGCAAAGAGGGCCAGGAGAGCTGTGGGAGTGCCGCCCACGCCAGCCCGGCGGCAGCACCCCCCTGCGTGGTGGTCGAGGAGAAGAAGCCCCAGCTTACGCAGGAGGAGCTAGAAGCAAAGCAAGGTCCGTGTGTGTATGTGTGTGTGAGAGAGAAAGAGAGAGATAAAGAGAGTGCACTTGAGCATGCCCCTGCCCCTGGGGTGGATCTCTCAGCGTGGAAAGTGGCTACAACCAGCCTCTGGGGGGTTCATTCCCACAGTGCTGCCTGCGCTGCCCGCGGGCCAGCTGCCTGATGGGCTCTGATGGAGGGCACTGCTGCGCTTGGCCTGCAGCCTGAGGTGAAGCACTCAGCCAGCCTGCGCCTGCTAATGGACCAGGCGAGGCTGCCTCCCAGAACCCCAGGCCCCAGGCAGTGGTGCCGGCCCCAGAGTGAGATGATCTTCCTGGTAGATAAGCTCATTAATGTTGCCCCTCGTGGCTATTACCTGTCTGACTGATTTCTTTAAATTGCTTTTCTTATACTTGTGCAAACAGATCAAGCTACATT
Organism: Echinops telfairi; assembly: GCF_000313985.2. Lineage (NCBI taxonomy): Eukaryota > Metazoa > Chordata > Mammalia > Afrosoricida > Tenrecidae > Echinops > Echinops telfairi. Next base: position 18,206,079 of record NW_022111312.1, read on the forward strand.
TATCAAGCACACCACTGTCAAGTCGATTCTGACTTTCCCAGCCCCAAGGGTTTCCAAGACTGTAGTTATTTTACCGATGAAGCAGGCAGCCTCCTCTTTCGCCTGTGGAGCAGTTGGTGGGCCTGACTAGGACAGTAGCTCAGTGCTTAGTCCACGGTGCCACCAGGGCTCCTGCCTTGTTTCTAAGTGTGCCTGCAGCTGCTCTTACTGAGTGCAGGCCTGGACATGCCGTGGGGTGGTCAGGGCCCTCGTTCTCAAGTCCCCTTCCTCACAGCCTCAGAGTAACTCGTCCAAGAATCAGCATTGTAACCTACCAGAAACCACAACCAAACTCAGCGCCACCCTCAGTTAGTTATTCCATCAGCAGCCTCACGGCCCTGTGGTCCCAGAAGCCTCCCTCTTTCCCACGGAGAAGCGGATGGGCCTGAGCCGCTGACGCTGCAGCTCGCAGCTCTGTGTGAAGCTCGCCACGCGCCTCGGCCCCTCCATCTGTGAGTGACGCCCATCGTGGCGTTGTAGCTTATGACCTGCCATGTGTGGGCCTGAAACTGCCTGCTAGGAGCTGTCCCGCGTGATCAGCTGCCGCTTTGTCCCTTCCCTCCAGCCAAACAGAAGCTGGAAGACCGGCTGGCAGCCGCTGCCCGCGAGAAGCTGGCCCAGGCCTCCAAGGAGTCCAAGGAGAAGCAGCTCCAAGCAGAGCGCAAGCGCAAGGCCGCCCTGTTCCTGCAGACCCTCAGGAACCCCCTGACAGAGGCCGAGGCCTCCAGGGCCGAGGAGGGCCCCTTCTCGGGGGAGGTGAGTTCTGCACCGGCCGGGGTGGGTAGTGGGATGCTTGCTCCTGGGGGAAGTGAGTTCAGGGCCTGGAGGTGGCCAGTGACTCTTGGGGCCACATCGTGCCAACCCCTCTGGGTAAGAACCCATTCGCGGGGCTTTGAGGCCATGAGGATGGAGTGAGTTAGGTAACAGTCAAGGGGTCATGGCTGCTGTTGTTTTTGTTTGTTTGTTTGTTTGTTTTTTAACGTTAAGAGTCGTTAAAACCCTTGTTTTTTATAAAATTTTGTCAACTTAATTTTAAAAATGGTTAACTCCAGGCATTTTACTTTCCTAAAAGTGCCATCCACTGGCTGGCCTCTGAGGCTTGCACAGATTCTCCTATCTGCTCTCCCAGGCACTGAGATCAGGGACACCCCTGCGTGACCACGGAGCACGTGACAGAGCGCTCACGTTGCCCCAGGAGTCCCTAGAGGGCCCTTCACAGCCGGCTGTGTCCTGTCGGCCAGGGAATTTCCCGGCACGTTTGGACTTAAGTTTGCAAGTGGGCCGTTGTTTTGCTGAATTGAGGCGTTTGGTTTGGTGGGTGGTGTGGTGTTCCGTGTGCCGTCGCATCAGGGATCCAGACTGAACGCTGCACTCCAGCAGAATCTGTTTCCTTGTCTCCAATGTGTCGGACATTCTTTCAATCTGCCGGGAAGCCCAGAGCAGTGAGTCTGAGCCCCCGCGCGGGGTCTTGTCACACTGCAGGCTTGACTTGGCAGGCTGAATCCACCTACCCCCCCCACCCCCCCACCCCCACCCCCCCA
>NW_022111312.1:18207994-18232610 GCF_000313985.2 Echinops telfairi
CTGGCTTTGGTTTCCTTTATTGTTAGGATGCCATTTGTGCAATGACTGAAAGGTTTAATTAAGGACATCTGCGAGTATAGGCACTTTCAGTGGCTGTATTACATATTGCATCTGCATTTTCTGATGAAGTTGTATTTTAATGAAAATTCAGTCGCAGCTAGGGCGTTCATCATTAACCTCTGACCTGCCCCATCTGCCATCGGGCCTGCTCACAGTCTGGCCCCCTTTCGTAGGGGCGTATGTGCCGTACCCCCTCAGCCTGCCCAGCTTCAACGCGCCTCCACCCTCCCTGTCCGACTGGTTTTGAGTCTCTGACACACAGAATGCGCTTCCTGCTTCCTCTAATCTGTTGGATGATTTTTCTGGATACATAATTGTATTGTATAGTTTAGATGTATAGATTGTAGCTGCTAAACTATTTCAGCAGAAATTGTAATGTTAGCAGATGTCTCTAATTGCTTTGAAGCCAAAGCTCTTGTGATTAACTTGACGATTGTCGTAAGATTTGTACTGGAAAGGCTGTGGTCTAAAGCAGCTCCTGGGACACGTCGCCTCAGACTCTGACTGAGCATCCTGGCTCTGCTGCGCTCGCAGATGGAGGCAGGTGTGACCACGCACATCAGCCTGCAGGAGCCTTCGGGGTCCACCGGCCTGCCTACAGAGAGAGACCCTGCAAGGCCGAGGAGCGAGCAGGCAACTCTGATCGACAGTTCCCAGAAGTGCCCTCCCAAGTGGCCCCCAGACACACCAGGGTTTCCCTTCACTCTACCTTCAAGATTCTTACAGGGCTTCCTCTACGTAGTAAAGAAAGGCAGCTTCTTACTTTTTAATTTGCTTTTGGTAAAAACGATGTATATTTCTGATTTGTAAAGACCTCACCAAATCCCTGATTTTGAAACCTATAAAGAACAGCCTGCTTCTGGCATGAGAGTGAGATGCATAGACCAACACACATGGAAGAGGATTGAGAGTCCAGAGTAAGCACATATCTGTGGTCATCTGGCTTCAACAAAGGAACGGAGCTCGTTCGATGGGGAAAGCAGGGTCTCGTCAACAGTGGTTCTGGGACAACTGGATCACCACACGCAGAAGAATCGCACCGCTAGATCACATCATAGATGACGAATCGAAGCCCTCAATGCAAGGGCTAAAGCCACAGAGCTCTCGGGAGAAAAAAACAAAGGGGGTGATGTGCCAGGAACTCCCTTTCACAGACGGATTTTTGGATGTGGTGCCGAAAGCACAGGCAGGAGCGGACCAAAGGGGCAGATTGGACTGTTGCCAACAAAATAGGGCCAGAGCCCACCGAAAGGGGTCACAGTGGGGGGCCATTTATCTGGTGAGGGCTCAAGGTCCTGAATCTGCAAAGAATACCTACAGCTCTACAGCAAGACACACTTCACCAGTGAGGATGTACACGTGGTCGTCAAGCACAGGGAGACGCGCGACATCATTAGGGAAATGCAAACCCAAGCCACAGAGAGAAGCTGCTCTCCCTCCACCAGAACAGCAGAAAGTAAGGGGTGTTGGCAGTGGTGTGGAGAAGTGGGACCCCTCATCTATTGCTGATAGGAGGGGTGTAACCACTGAAAGACTGGCCCTTCCTCAGGAGGGAGAAGCTAGAACTACCACACGGCCTGGCTTGTCCAGTCCCTGTGTGTGCCAGCAGTGGGAGCCACACTGCAGACAGAAACTTGTATTAGGGGGTGGGGGTGGGGGGGTACTTGGGCACACACACACTTTGTATGGCCGCCTCGTATGACACCAGGCTCGTGTCAGTTGGGCTCACAGGACATGGCGTGGGCACACGATGGAGTGCTGCTTAACCACTGTGGGACTGAAGATGCTGTGTGGCCCCACTGTGGGAAGCAGGTGCATGGGTGTCAGTGGCTGTGGGGCAGGGAAGAAGGGAGCCGTTGCTGGGGTGAGGGGCAGACGCTGAGCTTCTGTGAAGGGTGGTGGTTTCAAAGCATGCTGCGCGTGGCCCTGCCACAGAGCTGTGCACGTGAGGGATGCAGGGAAGTTGACCTGGCAGATGTTGTGCTGTAAATATTTTAACCACAGTGAACCCATTTTAAAACCAGGGTTTAAAACTCATGGCATAAACATCAAAACCAAAGTGGAATAACTCATGCCAGTAAATTGCGTGTGTCTTCTCTTTTTGGTAAAATATTGCTTCGCCGGGAAAAAAGACATTCAGAAGTTAGACTAATGTATGCTGCAGAGACTGACTCTTTCTCGGCTTTTCCCCAATGGTAAGTGGTGTTAATAGCTGCTGCTTGTGTTTTCATGAGGGACGCCACGTCTACTTGTTGGCGTGTGGCTTTAACAGGAGCCCTGGTGGCACTGTGGGATGTGTGCTGGGCTGCGCCAGGAAGGTCGGCAGCTCAAACGCACCAGCTGCCCCGAGGGAGGAATGTAGCGGCTGCTCTTGTCACGATGCCATCAGGAAACCTAGTGGAGCAGCTCCTTTTGGTCCTGTAGTGCCGCTGAGTCTAAGCTGACTTGGCAGCCATGGGTTTGGTTTGTTGGGCTCGAATCTTTCACCCTGACCAGGCCGCAGCGGGGGCAGCCTCCTGGCACCTGCCCTTTCCCCTCACACCAAGGGCCCTCCTTTCCTATGCAGGCCTCTGTGGTGCTCAGCGCTGCCCACTGATGTCCCTGCCCTCAAGCCCGCCTCGTCAGATGCCGCCCAGGACTTGCCTGCCCTCCCTGTGCTGGTGCCACGGGCCAGGGGGAGCTCCTGTGTCCTGGCCTGTGAGAGCCCTTGTGGCACAACCTGAGTGTGCCCTGTGGGGTGGGGAATTGTGCCCACCCTGCCAGCCCGGCGGGGGTGAGGGGGTTGTCTCTGACTCTTGGGTGCAGGAACCTGTCCTACGTGCCTGGGCCACCGGTGTTTGTGTCTGCCATGAGCTCACACCCTGGCCTGTCTCTGCCGATTATCTTTTTATTTTGGTATCGGCCGTGTTGGCTGTGAACACACCATACCACGCCACCAGGGATTTCTCAGTGTGAGGACCTGGGGAGTGATACAACACCCCCCACACACACACCCCTCTCACACAGTGCAGCCAGAGCTGTCCCCACACGTGGGCAAGTGTGCATCTTCTCCCTGCTTCCCCTCAGTCCATGGCATGGACCCTGTCTCAGCATTCTGCCCTTTTTCTCCAATGGGGCTTGGCCTGGTAGGTATAACTTCAGAATGGTGTCTCTAGTGACAAAAAGGTGGAAACATAGAACTGCGTGCACCTACGTCGTACACACGCGTTACATATGCTATCTCATGTGTGTGTATGCACAGGCTCTCTTCATTAGAAACAGGAGAAATCTGATCTGAAGTTGTCCTGAAATGGACCCCTTTGAGTTACAAGGAGCCCTGGAGGCACGGTGGCTTAGTGCTCCGCTGCCAACCGCGGGGTCACAGGTGTGCACCCGCCAGCCACTCCGCAGAGCAAGCCAGGCCGTGGAGTCTGCAGCTCGGGGATGGGAGAGGGGCTGCGACTCCACCATACAAACCGTGTACGCGCTCAACAGCAACATGACGTTGGAAGGGAAAGACGTGACATCCTGAGAAGCCCTGGGGGCAGTTGTGCTCCATCCTGCAGGGTCATTGTGGGTCAGAATCCTCCCCACGGTGTCGCATTTGGCTTTGAGGTGTGTGATCCTCCACATTTTAAACCTAGTGGCCCTGCCACATCGCCCGGTCCAGGAGTTTAGCAGAAAATCGTCACAGCAACCAGCTGGGTACTCTGGAATCTGAGTCACAAACCTGTCCATTGGTTTTCATCAGTAGTCAAAAGACTTGTGTTTGTGAAGTTGTGGTTCACGCCGGTGAGTTCCCAGCAAGGCAGGCCCGAGGGGCCCAGCATGCATTCTGGGACTGTGAGAGACCCTGTGCCACACCTCGCTCCCTCCACAGAGGGCAGGTGACAGCCATCTGCAGCCCCTCAGGGTGGCCCCAGAAGGCTGCAGGATCCCTGGAGAGGCTCCAGCCAGCCAAGACCCAGCAGCAGGGACACCTGAGAAGGAAGTGGCCTGGCCGGGTGGCTGGCAGCAGGTTGGGGGTGCCTGGCCGGCCCATGGAGGATGCAATATGTGCAGGGCTGGCACACGCACAGGCAGCGTGGGGGTGACTTGGGTCTTGCCTCGGTCCCGAGCGGAGCTGCCCCCGCTGCTGCTGGGAGCAGGACTCAAGAGGAGACCAGCGCAGGCGTCTGAGATTCCAAACATAGAAAACCCCGAGCCTTATGTATAATTATCCCATTTCACAGTTAATGTAGCGTTACTTCACAAATAAGATTTGATGTTACTTTAAAATACATGTTAATCTGCTCTTCCACAATTCGTTTTGCCACAGCAGGAAAGGGTAGTTGTTAGTTTTTGTGCTAATTTGTTGCCAAACACTTGGCTGTGATAAAAGGGCCGGCTGCCCTTCTCCTCCCTGTGCGACTAAAGCAACGGGACACCGCCTGATGCCCCTCCGGCCCCTCCCCCGTGGTGGCCTGAGTGCGCTGGAATATGAAGAGTGCTTCCCTAACAGGTAGCTCTGCCCCAGCTGGTGGACACTGATGCCATCTGCCGGGCTGCCCCCAGGAGCCGGGCGTGCGCTCACTGCTCACCGGGGACGGCTGCAGTGGCCTCAGAGCTGGCAGGCCGTGTGCCGTGCAGGGCAGGGCAGTCGAGAGGCGCCTTCTCTGCAGACACAGCATCTACACTGAAAGTCTCTGTCGAGGAGGGGCCAGGGCTGGCCTGTGCCACTCTCTCACACTCTGGCCGGAGTGAGGCCCACACCCAGTTTTCCCAAGCGTTGTGGGCAGTTGTGGCGTCAGGGACCCCGCCATCCACTGCAGTTGCCTGGCTGTTCCCTGCCAGCCCTGCCCTGGGGCCAGACCCAAGTGCCATCCCCAGCGCAGAGCCCGCGGACTGAGATGGTGTGGCGTGCGTCTCCTCAGGAGCATGCGCCTGTGAGCTCGCACACATACAAGCACACACACCCCGTGAGCAGCATGTGGGTGTCTCCATAGAGTGCATCTTTGGCGGCCAGGCTGTTCCTGCCTCCTCTCAGCGGCAGGCATGGGCTCCAGGCCTGGCTGAGTGGGCCCCTCAAAGGCATGTTAGTGTCTCGTTTCACCTTTGAACTTGTTTCCCACCTACAAGCAGAGCTGTCTCAGTCCCATCCCCCTCCCTGGGTGCTGTGTGGACCATGGGGCAACGTGTGGGTCTCTGGTGTAGACCTCTCATTTGGCCTCCTGTGGGTCGCACATCAGAGATGAACCAGGAGCTCCAGCAGCAGGCCTGGCATGATGACCCCAAACAAAGCTTACTCCTCTGGACCACCCAGACAGACAGCCACCTCGAGCACTGTAAGCGCTGGGCAACGGTCAGCTGTGGGCAGCAGCAGGCTGGTCCCAGTGCCAGCAGTCCTCGTGGTTTTCACTGAACCAGACCTGCCAGGGTCGAGCCACAGCAAGAGTGTAACCCGGGAAACCAGTGGGCCTCGAGAGGGGTCTTGGAGAAACAGCTTGCTGCTGGCAAGTGGAGTACTTGGTGCACGTTCGTCTCTAGCTGTTTGGAGCTGAATGGATGGGAGAGATTCCTTTCTCCAGGAATGACCTTGAGAAGTGACCTCCTGAATGGCGAGGGACAGGGCTGCAGAAGGACACCAACTTTTCACAGACTGCCAGGCCACGGTGTGATCTGTGTCCCCAGGAAGCCATAGAGCATGTATGTCCGTGGGGCTGCAGGCTGGGCTCTGTGGAGGAGAGGAGCAGCGGAGGCTGGCTCACTTGGGGCTCCTGCTGGGCCTGCCATGCACAGGGGGCACGGGCAGGAAGGCGCTCTGTGGAGGGCGGGGTTTCACTTGTTCTCTGGGCGCTTCGGGCTCCTGAGCACACAGGGTTTGATGACTGTCCATCTTCCAGGGGTAGGAGGAGGGGTGTCTTGGGTGAGAGGTAGTCCTGGTGTGCACGAACTGCATCTCCCACGTCTGCACTCTGTCCCTGTTCACCCCAAGCATCTCCTTTGATTGCAGGAAGCCTGTGCTGTGCCCTGCGCTCCACCGACAGCGGGGAGACCCCTGCCCCCTCTAGAAGGCAAACCCGCCGACCGGCCTTCGAGCAGAAGCAGAGATCCTCCCCGGGAAGAAGAGAAGGAGAAGAAGAAGAAAAAGCACAAAAAACGGTCTCGGACGCGATCCCGCTCCCCCAAGTATCACTCCTCATCCAAGTCCCGGTCCCGGTCGCACTCAAAGGCCAAGCACACCCTCCCCAGCGCCTACCGGACAGTGCGGCGCTCCAGGTAGGGGCTGCGGGGTGGGTGTCCAAGAGGCACAGGTGCTGTGTGCCTAGGTGGCCCTTCTCAACCTCTGGCGCCCAGGAGCAGACCTGTGTACACTGGCCTGGGCAGGGCTGAGCATCCCATGCCGGTGGGTGAGCACTTATCTCCACTTAGGCGGGGTTTGGAAGGCTTGGAGCAGCAGGCTCCCTTCCCCTGCCTGCACAATATCCTGCGCGCACCCGACTTGTCATCCCTGCCACCACCACCACCACCACCACCCCCGACCTCTACAGAAGCCCCCACAAGCCGCCACTGTCAGCCAGCCTGTGAGCAAGCATGTCACCACTCCAGCAACGGAAGTAACCAGTGTGCAGGGGCTGTGCGCGGTCGAGGAGTGCCGTGCTTGCTGAGAGGCGCTGGCTAGAGGGAGATGGAGAGATGCCGGTGGCTATTCTCAGAGCCCTCGTCCTGCCTTCTGATTTCTTCTGTGCCGCTGGGACGTCCCTCATCTCTGCAATAGAGTGCTTGCTTGTTTTGTCGGGATGTGGCTTTTGTCCTCTAATTAGTTCAGTTCTTTCCAGTTGGAAAATGCAGTGGTCCCTAAAAAATTCCAAAACCTTTTTGTTTTTAAACAATTGTACACACATGCCTCGTTGAATATATCCTCAAAGCAAGAGGCTTGCCTTAACTCTACCCACATCAGACCCCAAAGGCCTGACTCGTCTTGACACAACTTGGCGATGACAGTGACCTTGGATGTGCTTGGGGACTGAGAGAGCTGCATTTGGCTAATTCTTTGAACGATCATGCCCTCTCCACCAACCATCTCGCTCCCCTACCCCTGACCCCCCTTCCCAACTGACACTTCAGCACAAAAGCCTTTTTGTTTTATGTTGAGCACTCTTAATGCCATGCTTTCTATTTTTGGAAGTTCCCCAGAATTTTTATGTATGTCTCAAAACTTTTAAAGGTTTCTTATTTGAAAATGAGTTTTTAGGCCACTTTATAGCTGGAAATAAATGACAAGGACACACCAGCCAGCCAGCCAGCCAGGGAGCTCTGTCAGGTCCAGGAAGACCCCACCACCACCCTCCACTACCCTGTGGCAGACTCACACAGCAGACTCAGGCTTGCTCCTCAACCCCACCCTCTAAGCTTCACTGCTGGGTGTCCAGCCTTCAAATGGCCGGCTCTCAGGACAGGGCTGTGGACCACCGTGCACAGTCTCCAACCCCAGGGGCAAACAGTTCATGTTTGTTGAGTTTTCGTGTGTGTTGATTGTTCGTCTATGATAGGGTAGATCACCTGTGAGTGATGTGGTGTTAGCGGAGGCAGGGGTGTATGTGTTTTGTTTCGTGTTGAGGTAAATCGGGCTGTTTGAGCAGACTTGATGCTGGTGAGCGGAGCTCCTCTCCTCGGTCTGCTGTTTCCACTGGAGTGAGAAAGAAACTCAGAAGTCTCCAGTGACACGAGACTGCCAATTTTAACCTCAGTTGGACGTAAACTTAGAACAGTCTACAGTGGGAACAAGTTGGTCATTTTCATAGCTTTGTGATCTCTGGCTGGGGTCCGAGCTGCAGGTGCCAGAAGATGTGGAGTTGGTTAAACCAACTGACGGGCAAGTTAAATCTGTGTCATTTGTTTGTGTGACTGGATTACAAGTAGGAGACCCTGGTGGCTGCGCAGGGCATGGTGCTGCCTAGGGAGTGAGCTAAAGAGAGGGGTCTCTCCTCGTCACAGACCCCTGTCCGCGTTTCCAAGTCTCTCAAGGGCGAGTCCCAGCTGAGGCTCATCCTCCTGCAGCTGCCAAGGTAGGTAAGCTGTTCATTATGGCAGCTTGTCGTTGTAGACCCACTGAGGGGAGCCAGCTTTAGCCCTCTCGCCGGAGAAGGCACTGCTGTCAGGTTGGGGGCGTCCTGTGTCAGCTAGTGGCTGGCCCCGTTTCCCAGTCCACACTCCTAGCACTGACCAGTGACAGGGCTCTCACTGCCATCCAGTCAGTGCCAGCTCACAGCCACCCTGTGCTGTGGGACAGAGTGGGACTGCAGTGGTCATCCAAGGCTGTAACTCCTTAGGAGAGTCCCCCAGGAGTGACGCGGGTGGAGCTGCTGAACTTGTGAATCATGGCCCACCAACAGGGCTCCGTGGGATATACAGGACTTGTTCCATTTTAGCCAAAATATTTAGATTGCTAACAACTTTGTCCCGACCTCTTCTGTACCTGTCTGTCCCTTCAGATAGAGGAACCAGGTGCAGATGTAATGTCGACCTAGGACCTGAGGTGCTGACCGTTTTAAATGACCACTGCCAGCTCCAGTAAAATGCCACCACCACCCCCCTTTTATTCTAATCGTGGTAGGAGACTGCAAATGACATTTTTTCTTTCACAGTGCTAAATTGCTAAAATCCTAAGTCTAGACTAGAAAGCCGTTTTATATCTTCACGAGTTTATGTTTACACACAGCGTTTCCATTAGTAACTACAATTCCATCTCTCAGACACTGATAGGAAGATCTCTGAGTGTCGGACTCTTCTCTCCTGTGCTGTACTTCACCTGTATTTTTGCATGCCGTGGGATTCTCTACCTCAGTGGAATGAGTTGCTTTTAGAAGTACTCCTGCTGTTGACGTGCTGCCTGACGTTCACATTATGTCCGTGGTTAGCTGCGTCCCGCAGGGCTCAGCGCCCAGGGCTCGCCAAGGGAGTGTCCATGGGGAGGAGGTCGAGGAGATGTACAGTGACCTACTATAGACACGTCCCTGTCAGTGTCGGTGGCTGCTGCAGGGCCTTGTTCTGCCCCGTGCCGTGGTGGCCATGCCAGAAGCCTGGTTACCAGAGAGACAGCACCAGGACCTCTTATTTCAAGTAGCCGCTGGTGGTGGCCAGCCTGGGTGACTGGCTCCATGTGAAATATCCCTGAAAGCTTCCTGCTGCCTGGCTGGGGCCCAGACAGCCCCCAGCACACACCCGGGGAAGGAAGCCTGGTGAAGGACAAGGCGCCCGCCAACTGCCTTTGTCATCCTTGGCCGCACCCTAGGAGAGGTCCTAAAGATCAACCCAGAATGGCCCGCGGCTGCGAGGCAGGTCAGAGCTGTCTGCTGGCCCACCATCGGCCTCAGCCGGGCACTCACGAGTCCGGCCCGGCCGGGGTACCTCTGTTTCCCAGGAAGGACACAAGCCCACCCAAGGCCCCAGCAGGGGTGGTGGCATGTTCTGAGTGTTGTGTGTTGAGGGTGTCTTACTGCAGTCAAAATCAGGGTTTTCAGGTGGAATCGAACGGCTTGTTTGTATGGTTTTCACGTGGGTTGTCATGGAAGCAGAAAGGCAAGAGATGCGGGCTGGATTGGGTTTGTCCCCATCCCTTTCTGCTGATGGGCTACAGAACCAACACCCACCCCCAAGGGCCCGCGGGGAGAGCCTGGCCCCATGTGGGCACCTGCTTGCGGGGCGCAGCATCAGGCCCAGAGCACCCCCATAGGCGGAGTTTCACCCATGAAATCTAGTCACTTTGCCGGCCACTGCCCTCAAGTCCACTGGCACTCATAGTTGCCCTGTAGGACAGAGCAACCCCGGGGGGGATTTCAAGGGGATCCGTCTCTGCAGGAGCTGCCTGCCTCACATTTCTCCCATGAAGCAGCTGGTGGATTTGAACGGCTATCCTTGTGATTAGCAGCCAAGCACTTAACCCCTGCATCACCCGGCTCCTCTTGTTGGCAGCCGGGTGGCGTAACTCCCCACATGACTGGCATGCAGAGAGACCTGGGGAGTGCAGGGTTGGTGCCACTCTACCTAGAGGGAAGGGAGCAGCAGAAGTGGCCAGCTGACCTTCTGGCTCCACTGGCCCTCCTGAACCAGATGTCACTCCCTGCCAGCCTGACACCCAACAGAAATGTCAGAAAGCTTGGCCACAGTGGACAGAGGTTTGTGGGGGTGGGCTGGGGGAAGCATCAGGTCTGAGCTGGCCCTGGCGCTGCACAAAGCCCATCAGTGTCCCAAGTGGGCTCCTGGTGTGGAAAACAGCCACCCTGGTGCGGTAGAGACAGATCGGGGGGTGTCCAACCCCCACCCAGGGCACCCCTGCAGAACTCAGCCCTGCACACCGTGCTGCACCCACAGACCTGGCCTGACCCCTGTCCTCTGTGCAGGTCACGTTCCAGGTCCCCGCGGAGAAGAGTGCGCTCCCCAGAGCGGCGCCGGGAGGAGAGGAGCGTCCCCACTGCCTACCGTGTGAGCAACAGCCCCGGGGTCAGCCGGAAGCGGACACGCTCCAGGTGGGCTAGAGTGCACAGTGGCAGAAGGTGCCAGCTTCGGGGTCTGTGCTGGAAGGCAGGCGGGGCTCAGTGGGGCACACAGGCCTGCCTCAGGGTGCTGTGCTGCGCAGAAATCAGAGCATCATTGAGGCCAGTTGGGGCTGGGGGGGCGGGGGAGCTGGTGCTCACATCCTGTCTGTGTCGCCATGTTGGTCAGTCTCACGGTGTCTCAGACTTGTGGCCTCGCTGCTGCACACATCCTACACAGGACGCAACCTGCAACCTTGCGCTTCTTTCTCCCTGAACACTGGCGTCTTTGCACTCCGCACAGGCACTGTGGCAGGGCTCACCTTTGGGGCACAGCAGCCTTGAGTCTCATGGTGCTGACATAACCACGGAGGCTCAGAATCCCCATGGAGGTGCCCATGGTGTTCCCCCATTCCAGGGCAAGTGTCTAGCCTTGCCCCCTGCTGCCCATTTATCAGGCGGCAGCTCCTCCTCAGAGTACACCTGCAGGACCCAGTTACCCAGGACCCTCCATGGGCAGTAAATGGGATCTGTGCCTCCTGATACAAATGCCATCTGGCCCTGTGAGGCCCGCTGGTGCCCACCAGGGTGTCACCGTCCACTCACTCACTCACTCACTCTGCGCAAGAAGTTCTAGCCGAGTAATCCCGTCTCCCACCCGCTTGGTGTGATTGGAGTTGTGGGTCCTGGTCTGGTCTCACCAGGTACAAATGTAAGGCAGAAATCAGATCCTCCTCAGACCTCCGTCCTGGAGCACGCAGGCAGGCATGGCCCACAGTTGAAAGGCATCCTGGACCCTGGATAATCTTTTCAGTCGCCGAGTAGCCGTGTATAAAGGAGAGGCTGATTGAATGGGGCCAGTGAGCGCTCTGACAGCCAGGCTTGGGCCCCAAACCTGTGCGGCCTTTCTGACATGGCCCTGGGCTTTAAATGTCACTCTCCTGAGAGGTGGGGTGGCTCCCAGAGCTGTCAGCTCAGAGGCACAGCGGACCCAGAATCACCAGCGGAGGTCTCAGCGCCCCTTCACAGTCCTGCCGCAGCACTCCGCCCAGGTCACAGAGGATGAGACCTGCCCAGTGGGGGAGTCACCACGTGCCCAGATCCGCCCTGACTTCCCGGGGAAGTTTAGCACACGGGGACTTTTGAAGCCAGCCGCACGAGCTCCCTGTGCACAGGAAGAACCTGTACCAGGCGGCGCTGCAGGCACGGGTGCTGGTCTGTGCCAAGCCCTGGACGAGTACATCGCAGGCTTGGCGACACGTCTCCTGAACACACATGGACCCATGGTTAGCTGCAGGCTCACCGCTGCCCTCACAGGCCACCTTGCACCAAGTCCATGGCTCAGCCAGGCTGTGAGGCCGGACTCAAAAGGCGAAAGGACAGGAGGGAAACTGCCCCAGTGCACAGTCTTGTCTGACAAGAAGCAGGAAGTACACACACTGCCAGCTGGGAGAACGGGGCTGCCCAGGGAAGTCACAGTCCCCATGAACCAGCGGGTCCATTCTGACTCACAGTGAGCCTGCAGGACAGGGAATGCCCCACGGGGTTCCCAGGGTCTCCAGTCTTTACAACGGCTTCCTCTCTCTCCTGCAGGGAGAACTATCCAGATTCTCTGACGATTCGCTCGGCACACAGGTTGAATCAGTATAGTGAGAGACAACCCCGACACATGCCTCTCTGAGTTTAAACCAGGCTGTACGCCTCGTTTGCACAGCTGCCTCTAGATCCACGTGCAGTCTCAGTCCTCTCACAGCTGTCCATAGTTTGTTATGATCCACACAGATGCCTTGGCATAGTCAGTCCATGAAACACAAGTCAACATCACTCTGGTACTCTTGCTCTCCGGCAAGATCTAACTGAGATCCATGAGATCCTTGTTCCCATCCTCTTCTGAATCCAGCCTGAACCTCTGGCAGCTCCCTGTCAATGTCCCGTTGCAACCATTGCGGCTGGGTGGTCTTCGGCATAATTCTGCTAGTCGGTGACCTGGCTGACGGGGTTCCATCGTGTGACCGTTGTGCTGCGCCACCTGTCTTAGGAGTGGGCACAGACGTGGGTCTCCTCCCACCAGTGTCGGTCGTCTCCCGCGTTTCCTGGCCTCCACGAGGGAGAGCTGCCAGTGCTCCATCAGCTTGTCGAAACATTTCAGTTGGTAGTCCGCCCATTCCGGGAGCCTTGTATTTATGTGGCTGATGCTTTCAGTACAGCTTGAACTTGTGCATCAGCACCATTGGTTCTTGCCCTGTGCTGCTTCTAGACGTGGGTGACTGGTCACCGGGGGATCTGTGCATCCTCTCCATCGTCTTTAGGTGCTTCCTGCAGTGTCCACGATTTCGCCCATAGAATCTTGTCCCTATTGCACCTCAAGGCTTGAATTTCTTCCTCAATTCTTTCAGTTTAAAATAATGCTGACTGTGTTCTTCCTCTTTATTCCTTTCTCCCAAGGTTAGTCTCATTAGGATGCCTTAAAAAAAAAAAGGCCCAGTCAGAACAGTGGCATCCAGAACAGTGGCATCTATCTGAGGGCATCTGCCAGCCTGTTCAGGGCAGAGGGGTCCCACGGGATCATCTTGGTAGATTCTCGAAGGACACATGACAGTCACGGTGTCTTAGAAAATGGAAAGCTACATTGAATAGCAAACGGTCGGGAAAATTGCAGTGAGGATTTCCCCCCCTGTTCCTGGGAACAGCACTCCCGCTTATTCTTCCTGGGTCCAGGGCCCGTCCTGGGGGAATGTCTTTGGGAGACCTCCCCCATCCACCTGCAGCCCTGAGCCTGCCCCTTCAGACCTCTGCTGGTTCCTTCAAGTGGAGAACATTGAAAAGGAACATGAATGGGGGTGAGGGGTGTCAAACAGCTGTGTTGCCTAGAATTCCTGTGGACGGGGTTAGAGGGGGAAGCCGCCCTTAGCTGCATGTAAACCCAGACAGAGGACGTGCTGAGGAGTTACAGCGCCACCCTTTTGTCTCATAGGCATTTCTGTGATGTCGTGGCAATGCTGACTGGCGTGCCCACGTGTCTCCCGGGAGGAAGGGAAAGTCACTGAGGTGTCGTGAGCCGCTCACGGGCCGACTCCTTCTTCCCAGCACCCTTGCATCAGCCCTTGCGTCATGAACGTGTTTCTCCCCAGGAGCCCCCACGAGAAGAAGAAGAAGAGGCGGTCACGGTCTCGGACCAAGTCCAAGGCCAGGTCTCAGTCGGTGTCCCCGAGTAAGCAGTCGGCACACAGGGCGGCCGCCCACTCGGCCAGCATCTCTCCTGTGGAGAGCCGGGGCTCCAGCCAGGAGCGCTCCAGGTAAAAAACGCACACGCGCACACACCCCTACCTGACAGAGGAGTCCTCCTTCACCAACACCAGTGCCCGGCACCATGCCAGTGTGTCCACCTACCCTCAGAGCTGTGCCCAGCACTTGGGCTGCTGTCACGGCCTGGTGACGCAGGGTCTCCGCTTTCTCACTCGCTGTCACATAGGAGTGATTATGTAGCTGGTGGGCCTGGACAGGTCAGCATCATTCACCTTAGCCAGGGACTTTCAGGGGGAGAGGGGGCACCTCTGGGTGTACCCTTTGGGAGTAAAGTTTGTTTGTTCTTCACACTGTGAACCTGCTCCTTTGATGAGAGCGGGGGGCATGTGCCCGGAGTTGAAGTAGCCCACACCACTTCCTGTAAGGGCCGTAGAGACCCCACTTGACCCAAAGGCACCAAGCCCACTGCTGTTGTCTTTCTGACTCACGGTGACCCTGCAGGACAGAATGGAGCCACTTACCATATATACTTGTGTATACATGGAGTTTTTCAGCACATTTTTAATGCTGTTCTTGTGGTAAAATTGGGTGCCTTGACTGATAATGCAGTCAGCTTATACTCGAGTGTATGCGGTAGCTCTCTGAGTCTGTGACACCAGACTGCCTCATCTCTCTCCCGAGAGGCAGCTGGTGGGTTTGAACAGATGGCCTGGCCTTTCAGCTAGCAGCTAGCACTTAACCCACTGAGCACCACCAGGTGTGACCTTGTTACAGCGTGAAGAGGCATGGGGCTCTGGCCACAGGGGAGTGTGTAGGGACCTGTGGTCTGCCCTCCTCACCCAGCGGGGGCCGCGCAATGGGCAGCTCTGGGGTGGGTCGGAGCAGGCTGTCCCACCCAGGGAGGCTTGCAGCGGGGGACTTGTGCCTGATGGCACCCCTTTCCTCTGTGTCACCTGGAGTGTAAGAGTGGAACGGTGACGGTGATGTTTCTGGCCTGGGAGGTGGGGTAGGTCTGCTCCCCCTGGGAGTTTGCACCAGTCAGTGCTCAGTGCTTTCCTGACCCTGACCCTTCGTGTCTGCTTCAGGGGGGTTTCTCAGGAGAAGGACGGGCAGATCTCGTCAGCGATCGTGTCCTCCGTGCAAAGCAAAATAACTCAGGTGAGACCGGCCACTGCGCTCCTCCCTGCCTCGCACCTGGGGCTGGGGTCGGGGTGGGGGTGGAGGTCCCAGGTTCACACACACCATGGCCAGAATGTGGGCTGGGTCCACCCTCTAGCCCTCCCTGCTGGATCAGAGGGTGCTCACATCAGCCCCCTGGCCTTTCACCGTGACAGGACCTTATGGCCAAAGTGAGAGCAATGCTTGCAGCGTCCAAAAACCTGCAGACCAGCGCCTCCTGAGCCTGAGCCCATGGCTGCCCACCCTCCCACCACCACCACCACTGCCGGGGTCAGCACAGACCAGGCCACGTTCAAGGCATGTGAGGTGACAGAATCGGAAGAGCCGGAAGCTCATTGGCTCCGGTTTGGGGCAGAAACTGTCCGGCGCCCCCTCGCTCCCTTGGACACATGGTGGTTTTGTAAATTACTTTTTGATGCCATTTGCAGTTTAAGATTCTGACCAGCAGTCTCCCCCGTCCCTGTATATTTGTAAATATGCCATGTTTCTGTGAAAATGTATCAAATAAAACCAGAGGAAGACACCTTTTTCTAGACACCCCTAGGCGTTCCTCCTGCCTGGCTGTGTGACTTTGTCGCTACCTGGTTGCCACTTGTTTTCTGCGTCACCCCGTATCCCAAGAGGTGTCATGAGGTAGCAGCAGGTTTGCTGCTCCGGCTGTGGGAGGAGCCCTCCTAGGCCCTCATGCTCTGGTGCTCCGGCACCTTCTGGGAAACACCAGGTGAGAGCCTGCCGTCCTCACTGATCACCCCTCCGGGGCCAGCATGGCCACCGTCCAGTTCTGCGAGTGAGCCGGGACTATGGGACCTCACCACGGACGCCCAGCACAGAGGACCTCAGAGGAAACTGCCCCAAGTGGTCGGACCCCGTAGCTAGTGGTGGGTGGGTTGGGTTACACGATATCTCTGCTCACGTGCACAGAACACACCCACCCTCCCATGCCCCCTCACAAAGGCCCACACTGCTCCACACCCACCTGTGTATACACACACACACACCTTTACACACCCACCCACGTAGACACACTTCCCTTACAGGCACACACTGTACCACAGCCACCTCCCTTATAAACATCCACATATCACACTGTACACACGTGTAGACACACACACATATGTACACGCACACACACACCTCACTCTCATAACCCCCCACACTGCAACCATCAGCTACAGAGCAAGTCTGGGAGCAGACACCGTGGGCCGTGGACACAGCTTTAGTTTTGACAATGAGCAATGGCCCTCCAGAAGGGCCCACAGCCTCGGGCGCAGTGCATTTGCAGGCGGGCGCTTTGCCAAGTCTGAGGCACAGAGCCCTCTCGCTGCAGTTTCATCTGCCTAATGCGTGGAGCAGTGGAGTAGCAACGGCCGAAAACGTGGCCTAGTGACCTGTCTGCCACCTGCTTTCCTTGCTCTTGGCTTTCTTGTTGGACGGTCAGCACTGTCTACATAGGAAGGGAGCTAGTAAAATGCCTGTCCCATTGTTTTGACTGCTTTTTGTTTGATGTGCAAAAACCAACTTTGGGGCTGGGTACTGCATGCAGAGAGGTCTCTGCAAGCCAGGACTAATTTTCTCCTATTGCTCCCTTGGCCACCCTTAGCTTTAGGTTTCTGCACGCAGTGCCTTGGCTTGGCTGTGTCATTCCCACTGTAAAGGGACCCGGGCTTTAGCCAGAGATGAGAGCCTTGATGGGGCGGGCCCATAATTAGGGAGCAGACGCCCACGGGCTGGTCGCCGTCCTCTTCCCTGGTGGGGTGACTGACTGAGGCTGGGGTTCAGAGGATGTGCTAGGCAGTTGGTGCAGTTCCCGGGAACGGTGATGGTGCGGTGGATGGGTGTGGGGTGCCCTGCAGGATTTGGGGTGTGGCACATGCAAAGGAGATGAATTGTTACGTGGACCATGATTAGTTACGTGGACCGTGCCCAGAGGACGTCCCACAGGCAGGGCTGGGACCTCCAGGAGACAGCTGTCCCGGCCCAGCCTGCGCCCTCACAAATGGAAGGTCCGTGGCATCAGTTCCATCGGCGCCGTTTTCCCACCCAGCTGTGCTCACTCGGTGTCTCTCGGGCCTCCTGTCATGCTCACAGTCTTTCAGGCGTCTCCCTCTGCTCCTGCACGTTTGGCACAGAGCAAGTGCACCCAGAGTGACTTAACTTCTCTCAGCACTGGGAGGCCAGGCAGGCACGCAGCCGGCCTGACAGTGACAGTGGCTACGTTTCCGCTGTCAGGAACCGAGCCCCCACTGTCTCTGAGCCGCCTGCTGTAAGCATCCCCGTGGAAAATGGGGGAAGCCCACAGTCTCACCTTGACCAGCCAAGCCGTCCTCCCTGTCCCTTGGCCATGCTGTCTGGAATTGTGGGCTGTGGGCCTGGAGGGGAAGCCTGCAGACAGTGCAAAGACTTGGTGCCATGGCACGCAGGCCTCCCTGGGGGGCTCGGCCCACGTTGCTCTTCAGGCTTAGTGCCTGGAGCCACACGGCCACGGAGTCTGTGTCACATGCACTCGTCACCACTGTCAGTCATGGCGTGCAGGCAGTGGACCTCAGAGGTACCGTGGACATGGTGCCAAACCATCCCGATAAAGCCACTGTCCCGGCAATGCGTCCTGCCCGCAGAACGGAGTCATGGTCATGCTAGACTCGGGTCTGTGCAACAATGTGACGGGAAGGTGTGGCATTCTGAACATGACCAACCTGGGACACCGCACACAAGGACAGCATGTGCTCGTGGGCGCTTAGCACCAGAGGACTTGATGGATGCGGGGTGGACACACCGTCGGTCTCAGGACCACAGGGTCTGCAAGCAGCAGCTGGGAGCCTTCTGCCTTCCCGAGGCCTGTGAGCCGGCGCCCAGTGGTGGGTACAGGAGACGTCAGCACGCCTTACTTGTCACCCACCAATGGAGAGAGCCTCTTGTCCGCCCGCCTGCTCACCTTCCAGAGTGTTTTCTCAGGATGACTCGCAGTTATTTTATCGCAGCCTCTCTAAGGCTCTTAAAGTGTGCTAATAAAAAATGTTCTTTAAAAAAATAAACTTGCTCTCCAAAGCATAGTGCTTCCCAACTGTCACGTTTCCCGGTGCTCCTGCGGTGACATCTAGCTGGTGCGTTGCTGGGATGTGCACGGGCCTTGTCCCTCCCTCCACAAGACCTGCGTCTGAATCGTTAAACTTCCCATGACCTAATGCAAGCTGAGCGGGCCAGCTGCTCTGCCAGATTCCCGGAACAAGTGGGTGGGGCAACTATGGCAGGAGCCAGAGAAGGGAGCTGCTGGCAGGGGAGGAAGGGGGCCTGGGGCTTGGGGTGCCCGTGCTGCAGGGAAAGGCCTGCAGGCAAACCTCGGGCCACTCCCCAAGGGCGCTCTTCCCCAGGTGTGTGCATGTGTTTCCAATAACTGGCATGTTCACATGGTCCAGTTGTCGTTTCTTAACGCACCCTCCCAAGTTATGAGCAAGTAAGAAAACTGGGTCTCCCCGACACACACCAGCAGCAGACCTGTGCCCTGGCCTTTCCGGTGACTGACAAGTGGGAGAAAGACGAGGCTGTCTGCTCCCACAAAAAACCTATGGACCAGCTCTGTCCTATGGACCAGCTCTGTCCTGCAGGGCTGCTTTGAGTCCAGACGGACCTGCAGCCAGGACAGTGGGTTCACTATATGCCTGGGAGCTCTCCCCAAACCGACACAAGAAGTTTTCTTGGTCGTTTGCAGTTTGTGATGAAGATTTATTTTAAACTCATGTCAGGAGTTGAAGACCTAGCTCCTGCTATCTGTTAGCATGGCCTTTGTGGAAGCAGGGTCGGTGCTGAGGTCACAGGCGAGCCCAGATAGAGGGGAGCCAACATGGGGAGGCAGAGGATGGAGGGACGCAGCCACAGCCCACGGACACCTGGACCACCAGAGACTGAAAGACAAGGAAGGGCCTCCAGGAGGCTACCCTGACCCCAGAGCAACCAGGGTGGGTGTCTGTTTTAAACCACCTGCGCCTGCTGCATCGGAATCCTGTGAACACCCCACACTGTACGCGTGTTATAATCAGTAAGTCGAAGCTGATAAGTTGGTGTGAACTAAAATCTGCACAGTTCCAGGAGCCCCGGTGGCACAGTGTGTTAAACGTTCGGCCGAGGGCCTCATCAGCCTCTCCAAGACGAGAGTGAGGCAGTCTGCATCCCTAGAGACGTACTGCCTGGGACACCCAATGGATGGGGCACTTCCACTCGGGCCGACGGGGCCACATGCGGCAGACCTGACTAGCTGGCAGTGGGTTAGGTGGGGACAGCTGTGAGTCATTTGGACATGATATCACAGGGGGGCCCAGGTAGAGGGGAGCTAGCATGGCGAGGCAGAGGGTGTATACATGTATACCAGCCACATGTGTAATACCCCTTTGGTTATTTCCCCTGATGACCGTGAAGACCAGACTCCTGCCACACGGGCCTCCGGTGGGACAGGCAGAGGGGAGGCGGAGCACATGGTTCCGGGCGAGCTCCTGGGCCTTGGTGGGCAGGCGGGTGGTGGGCTTTGTTCCTGCTCCACACCCTTGCTTCGTTCATCTGCATCGGCCTTGGCAGTGGCTCCCATAGATGTTAATACCGTGTCTGCACTATGGCCAATCACACAGCATCTTGCTCCTCAGAAAGAAATGAGGGCGGTGACTCACACCTGTATGTAATTCAGAGCCCTCAGCCTCTAGCCCACGCCCCCTCCTGTTCCAGGGCCCTGCCCAGCGAGGCCAGCCCCGTTCCCTGCTCTTGGGATGCATCTTCAGTTTCTCATTTTCTCATGACCCATCATTGATTAGCCAGTCCTCCCAATGGGCATTGAGTTATTTCCAATCTTGATATAACAAATCGCACGGTACTCTGTCTCACTTCTACACAAACAGCATTAGCAAAAAGCAGGGCTGGGCAAACTTTCCCAGTACAGAGCCTGATAGTAAATATTTTAGGATTTGCTAACCCTGGTTTCCTAGCAACCACCTGACTCTGCCACTGGAGCATGAACGGCCAGAGAAAACAGTCCTGGCTGGGCTCCAATGAAACTTTTATTTATGGGCACTGGGCTTTGCGTTTCATGTCAGTCCTCCGTGCCACAAAGCATCCTTCATTCGACTTGTGTCACAAAATAGTCTTCATTTGACTTTCTTTCAATCCATTAAAAATGTAAAGCCAGGCGGCAGATCAGAGCTGGCACCAGAGGAAGGGGTTTGCTGCCCCCTGGGTAGCATCTTATGAAAGAGCTTCTCCAACAGCCTTCCCACACCATTGCCTTAGGAGTGAGGGTCAGCATCTCTTCCTGGCCAAGAGACATCTGTACCCAGAATAGTCTGCACAACCTGGGGGAAAGAGGACTGTTGGAAGGCTTGCACTTCCAGCCTTAAAACTAACTACAGAGCTACAGGAATCAAGACAGTGTGGCACCAACATCGGAATAGGCACCGATCAGTGGAATAGAATTGGGAACCTAGATTTTCAAAGAAGACCCAATGGCAATTCACTGAGGACAAGAATCGTGTTGGTAGAACCACAGGACGATGGCCCTTACCCCAGAGCTCCTTTCATGCACCCAAAGACGTCATAAAGGACGTGTGAAGATGGCCCACAGGGCGCATGAAAGAAAGAGGGTTTGAATCTGGAGTGTATGAGGGGTGAAGTTCCTGGGGTAGGGGGTGGGAGAATGTCATGATCTTTCAATGTCATATTTTGAAGCCTCACATGAAGAGCTCTTACAGCTCAGTCACACACACACACACACACAAAGCCAAACCCATTGCCACGGGGTCAGTGCTGCCTCACAGCGCCTCCACAGGGCAGGGTAGAACTGTCCCTGTGATTTCCTGTGGAGGAAAGCCCCGAGCACAAAGAGACAAGTAGCCCAGGTTTAAATGGGGCAAAGGAGACGAACCTGTATGTCCCCAAAGAAGGCGATGCACGGACACAGCCATTCTGGGGCCCCTCGCTAGCTCTCCACAGAACTGGTGCCCCCCAGCCCAGCTCAGAGGGGGAGAGTTTGCCTCTGCTGGGCTCAGACCCCAGGGACGGGGACTTCCAGTTAGCCCCAGGTCACTCAGTCCCTGGCTAAGGGCAAACCAGCCCTTGGGTGTCCCCAGTGAAGACTGGCCACTCCAGGAGGAAGTCAGGGTGCTATTACCACAAGGAGATGCAATGACACTGTGTCTTGGACACAGAAACCACTGGCCCTGCTGTGGGATCTCCCCCCTGTAGGGGCCCATCATTGCAGTTCCCAGTCAGACTGAAAGGTCATGGATGCTGGCCTCTCTCAGCCAAGGCACTGTCACCACCATGCCTCCAGGGGTCCTTGGGCAACTCTTTCCTCATTGGAAATGGGCCAGCTTAGCTGTTAGGTCCGTGGCCCCAGGAAGACCCCAGGGACGTGGGAGATGTGGAAGCCCCAGCCCTCGTGCAGGTGTGCGTGCAGGTACGCTCTCCTGTGCCGGAGAAGGCCCGTCTCCCGCCCCTCGCTTATGGGAGCCCAAGTGTCCCCTGGTTGTGGCCACATCACTCCATCCCTGCTTCGTCCTCCTCTGTCAAAGCTCTGCCGTGTGTCCCGGGTAAGGGCCACGTCCCTGGATGTACGACCCTCGAACACCTGCAGGCCGAGTGGGGAGGCCGCCGCTGCAGGAAAGCCAGTGAGCTTGTCTGTCCACTCCCCCAGGGTGGTCTGTCCACACCGTGGCCTGTGCAATGGGCGACGGAAACTTCCAAAACCGGGCCCTTTGGCAACCTGGGGAACGGGGCTGGGATTGAGCAGAAAACACTGCAAAGAACGTGTGGACAGCCAGAGCGCTTGCGCGGGGAAAGGGCGCCCAGGTGGCTCCCTAGCTTGGGCGCAGGGTTCCCTCAGACCCCAGCTGGTAAGGAACACAGTGTGTGCCTGTGCATACCAAAAGGTCCCACCCTCGGATCCCAGGGGTCTTGTGGGCTGTGGAAGCCAACCCCACAGCCGATAGAGCAGTCCCCGACTCCACTGCCATCAAGTCACAGCGACACTCTAGGACAGAGTCGAACGGCCATCTTTGGATTGCCAAGGCTGTAATGTTTTACAGAGGTCAAAGGCCTCATCGTTCTCCCTCAGGGTGGCTGGAGGTTTCAAACTGACCTCGCTGTGGGCAGCTCATAGGCCACTACACCACCAGGGCCCCCTGGCCGGTCCCCCAGAGGGGACACGGGCAAGTGGAGAGCCCGGCCTAGTGCACAGTTGTTTTGTCCGCTATTTTAGGGAACAAAGCATCACTGCCAGGCCTAGAATGTGATCACGTCCAGAAAGGTACAGCTCGCCCACGGGTGCCGCTGCTCGTCTGTTGTTTGGCTACAGGCAGGGTCAGCTCCAGGCTTAATGGTTCCACCAGTCTCTAGCGCAGCAGTCAGCCTGCTTTTAGTTTATGACTCTCAGATTTATTCCCCCATTTTCCTGCACAGTCCCCAGGTCCTTCTGTGGCTGTGATCAGAGCCAACAGGAGCCTCAAGCTGGCTGAGGTTTCTGGGGCATGGTCCCTCGCCCTGTCACAGCAGGCTCGGAGCCCATATGTGATCACTCTGTCTTATTAAGAGCTCGTTCAACCTGCTGGAGACGAGCTTGCAGATGGTATGGCAGCATGTCCATCTCCTTAGCACCATTTGGGGTTTGTTCCCTCCTAGGCGATGAAAAATGGTATGGGCTTGGGTTTGATGCCACATAGAACCCTGCTTGTATTCCCTGGCTGGTGCCAACGCTAATATACTCAGTGGCTGACTGGAAGGTTGGAGGCCCGTCTATACCTGCAGGTGCCTCACAAGAAAGGACTAATGCTCTGCTTATGAAAATGGTACAGGGCAAAATTACACAGAAAAGCTGTGGGGGTGCCTCAATGGTATCTGGTCTAACCAGAAATTAGGAGGAGCATTGCAGAGAGGTAGAGGGCCTTTCTGACTCCCGAGGTCCTAGGCTGGGTGTCGCAGCACACTTTGAACAGAGCACCCCACAGTAGTGGCAGGCAGTGATGCAGGAGTTGGTGGGGAATGGGACCATGAGGGGTGGGAGGCTTGCAGGCAACATGGCAGTCAGGACTAGCAGCACCCCAGCTGCCTGGGCACAGCCACAAAGCCCAGCAAGAGCTGGTGCCAGTGCAGGCTACAAGGTCACCACGAGGGTCAGCCCTTTCTCTGGGCTTTCACAGCCCCACACAAGTACACACACATGCAGGCTCGCACACAGAAACACAGGCACATTCACAAACACATAAACACACACGCACACAGAAGAATATGTCACACGTGCACACAGAAGGACACGTGTGCAAGTTCACACACGTGCACACAGAAACACACATGGCCTAGGGCAGCTAGTCCATCCTTTTAATGCAAGTTTTGCAAAGCCCAGCCCAGAGAGCTACTCTAACAGTCAGTACCTAAAAGAACCTAAACTCACTGCCACTGAGTCAATGCCAACTCATTGTGACCCTATAGGACAGGGTCGAACTGCCCTTGTGCGTTTCTGAGACTGTTTAGAGGAGTAGAAAACCCCATCATTCTCCCACAGAACAGCTGGTGTTTGACTGCTGACCTTGCAGATCGCAGCCCAATGTGTGACCACTACCCCACCAGGGCTCCTCAGACAGATAATAGTTCAAGCCAAGGTCCCTCATTCGATAGTGGGGTCACATGCCCATTCTTGGACCAATCATGTGGCCAGAGGATGGAACTAGGCTGCTTGGCCCAGACTGGGTAGGTGCTGTGGGCTGCCAGCAGGAAGAGGGGACTTGAGGGGACCCTGCCTGATGTCACTGCAAGCCAGCAGTCCCAGTTCAAGAGCCAACCAGTGTCCTTTCCTTGGTCGCTGCCTGTCAGAGTTGCGGTTGCCCCTCTAAGCACTGACCTGCTGTGTTTGGCCAGGCTTTAGGAGGTGCCTTGGTGCACGTGATGTCATAGGGTCTGCAGGGTGCCCTGGGGACTGGGTACACTGTATCCCTGTTCTGAAGATCCAGAGGCTCGGGAATAACCAGATGGCCAGACCCGCAGCTCTCCCTGGCCTGGGCCTGCCTCTGCCCAGCCTCACTCCCTGTGACCAGTGAAAGTGCCTGGGCCTCAGTTTCTCTACCCCGGTGGTTCCCTATGACTGACGCTTCCTGGGGGGCCCAGTAGGAGTGAGATCCAACCCTAAATGGCTGTGGGGGGAGGGTCCAGGGAGCGGGCTGGGTTACATTTGAGCCCAGGTCCTTTAGGCTCAGCCTGACCCACGCAGCGCATACTTTATGCCAGCCACGTGGTCACCCGGACCTCGACCGCTGCTGAGGACAGGCGCCTGGCTCAGGCTGGGCCCTCTGGGCCTGGAGCATTTACCTACTCCATTTACAACGTGAGAACAAATCATTTTCACCACAGAAGATTGTGAGAATTCGTTAAGTGCAGCGCCCCACACGGGAAGCTCCCAGATACGAAGCTATTAATACTTACCCTTCACCAAGCCTGCAGGGGTCTGCAGCCCACCCACACCCCACACTCTACACCTCAGGCACCCTGCCCCGCCCCCACCGGATGCTGCGCGGTGCTCGGGCTCCACCACCAGCCCACCAGGAGCGCTGCAGGCCCCGAGCCCGCGCTCTTCCTTCGCAGCCCCGGGCCCAGCCGGGCGGCCAGCTAGCTCG